>NC_134469.1:61937389-62171254 GCF_964194025.1 Convolutriloba macropyga | reverse complement strand
TGTGTGTGTATATGTAAAGACTGTCACTAACATGAAGATGCTGTATGGGCTATATTTTTATAAATGGGGACAATACAACCAAACTGTATTCGCTTCTCAGTTTTTGATGTTTCGAGTCCGTGCAAAATTAAATTGTGAAATTTATTAAGGAAGTCACCGCAAACAAAATTGAAACAAGCACAAGATTTTACTTTATTATCGAGGAACAAAGAAACAATGCAAGAGCATTTCAGATCTCTTCTCTATTTCGACCCCCGTCTTTTTTAGTATCTTTATTTTCAAATTACGTTGCCACTATCCCATCCAATCTGTACCAATACCCCCGCCAGTTAAGTTGGAGGTTAGAGTGAGTACCCCATTACCATCAATATATTGATCATATATAGTATTAGTATATATTACTGTAGTATCAGTAGAAGAAGAGCATGAGATTGAGGAGGTATTTCCCATGAATCGCCCCCTCTCCAATCAGGGTAAATATACCATAATGAGAGGCTATAGTTTCATAGGGGCTTTAATGGGAAAAATCCGACTGATGCGAGTCAGTTCTGTTTAACTTTTTGGATTTTAGACACCGCAACAACTTTACTTTTTTCTATTCTATTGTTTCCGAGCAAATTTACGTAATATGGTGTTAAACAATTGGACTGCTCTGTTTGAAAAATCTGGACGTGGTTTCTTGAGAAGAGTTTTGGGAATCAGTTGACTTTGTTATGTATAGTCTGACTGGATGTTTTGTAATCAAAGCCATTCTTTCCCATCATAGCCCCACCACCCCAATTATCTTTCACGAGACTGCTTGAAGTCACTGAGAACTTCTGGCATTTATCTAGAACCGCGTACCGGTTAGAAATATTAAGTCAGAATTTCGAAGTGTGTCATAACATTTCTTAAAACACAAAACGTGCACGTTTTAAAATGACAAAAAAATCATGGAATTCGAACTTCTGGCGAAGTTTTCAAGCACTTCTGGCGTCTTAACTTCTGGCAGTGCAGACTTTTGGCATTTTGAAATGGGCATATGGTTGTTGTAAGGTATATTAAAGGCACGGTAGATTCGAAGAGAGGACTATCTTAGCCCCACCCCTCCCCCCGCAATTGTTACAAACATGTTAAAAATTGTTACTAATTCAGTAATCGAAATTTCCATACTTTTAATTATATAGGAAAAATATCATCATTAGGTCAGACTTATTTTTTAGTGAACGTAAAGAGGCAAATATCCGGGCTATAAATTGATGCAGCTATTGAAACAAAAATAATGAGAATCTTGAAAGTTCTAATTGATTGTGTTTTGGGAACACCTAAGTTAAAATTAGAGTAATTAACCTCATATTCAACTTCTTCCAATTTTTCTTCGCTTTGACGATGTTCTAATTGGAAACTGAAAAAATCCGATTTCTTTAAATCAGACAGCTCGCTTCATTTTTCGAGTCTTTCTAGTTTTTCAGGCAAAACTTTCATCAAATACTAACACCTCAATGTAGAGGCTAACTCAAACTCCAAAAAAATGCGGATTTCTTTTCAAAAATCGTAAAAGCCATTCAAACTTGCTGTGAATACAAGAATAAATTATTCGATTGTCTCAGAAAAAGTTCCAATCACGTATCAAGTTAAATTATTTTTGGGGTCTTTTCAACAATAGACCCACGACCCAGCTTAATTATCAGATAAACTATAGACTTCCAACCATGATGAATATATATATATATATATATATATATATATATATATATATGCGTGTGTGTGTGTGTGTGTGTGTGTGTGTGTGTGTGTGTGTGTGTAAAAAGACTGTCACTACCATAAAGATGCTGTATAGGCCATATTTTTTTATATATGGGGACAAAACAATAAAACCATATTCGCTTCTCATTTTTGTAAGAGGTATAACAATTATATCAACTTTTTGTCCAGATATTTTGGTCATGAGCAGAAAAGATAACCGTTCTCCTTCAAAACATTAGGACAATACTAAAAAATTTTTGAGGACTTTGTGGTACTTGTATCAGAATTGGTCGTTAAATCTTCGGTAATATGTGTACCTGAAAGCTGGTTCGATTACAAATGCTACATAATCTGTTTGGAATCACGTTATCGGCAGTTAGTTACATGTAACAGATGAACAAGTGGGTAGCTCTTCCTGTTAAAAAAGTATAAAATGGCGGATAATAACTGACGTTGTTCAAATCTTTAGTATTTAACTGAAATCACGTATCAATCTGGCTGCTACATAAGATTACCGCGATTGAGTTGAATGATAAATTGAAGATTTTCAATTTGAAATGTTGTGACCTTTATATTGACAACAACAATTTTAACCGAGAACGTCCGAGGTATACGGACTTTATGAAGATGAATTTTTTGTGGAGGCTAAAATATTTTCTCACTAAACTTATTAATAAAAAAATCCGCCGTCAGGCGGGTAAATATTGAAGTTAGAAAAATAGTTTCCTCAAAAAATCTCCTTTATTAAAACTTCTTACATGACAGAAAAGACTGAAGTAAATTGAAATACACTTAGATCAGAGACACAATCATCAAAGCTAAAGCGAAAAAATAAACGTTGAATGTCAAAAGAAGTTGACTTCAAACTCTAGTCACAAAAAAGTACAAGATAGTCTTATTTGAACGGTGAATCAAAAGTTCTCTTCAATCTTTCATGATTTTTTTAGTTTGCGTTATCTTGAGGTCTAGTTGCAAATGTTGAAACAAAGACATGAAATCAAAAAAGAATTTTGAACTCATTTCTTTGTTCAGTTTTAAGCACTTTTGCAGAACGTCATTCAAAACTTTTTGGATCTTTTCTGTTTCGCCCCCCCCCCCCCCCTCAGCTTAGTAAGCATAAATTTTTTATGACCCCAGACGCACGTGCTATTTTCTTACATAGTAACGTGCTATATAACTCCATATAATTTGTAACTGGGGGTCGATAAAAGCACTGGGGGGCCGAAACAGAATAGATCCAACTTTTCTAATAAATAATAGATCTTTTCCGTTAGTGCCCACACCCCCTCCCCCCAGCTTACTGGGTGCATACTATTTGCAACCCCCCTTGACGCACGAGCCATATTTTTACATGATGTTTTAACATGTAATAACACGTGTTCTGTATGCGTGTGGGGAGCATAACGTACTGGTTGGCACAAACGGAAAAGATCCTAAATATTCACAAGATCAATTCTGCGTCAAAGAGTTCATTGTAAAACCTGTTTGTACATTGACTGTTCTTGTTTGTACTCACAACACTTCTCAATGATTATATGGTAAATTGCCTGTTCCCATTACGTCTGAAAGAAAAACAACAGTTGCTCCTCATTAAAGATGGATATTTCGCAGGCCTGGACCGCTATAGACATATCATTCTGATATCTCAAGTCAATATCATTTTTGAATTTTTTTTTGAAAATTTCACAGTATCTCAAAAACGACGCCAGAAGCAAAGTCTGGCAAAAAGTGCAATTTCTGCAGAAAAAAATCTCAGGTTCAAGCTTGAATAAAAAAAACACGTAAGAAAAAACCAGGAGGGTAAAAAAAATAGCAAAACCCATTTTTTGGTGCCGAAAAAACTTTGCAGAAATGCTGAAAAAACTTAATTACATAAAGCTGCTTAATTTGGTTTTTAATATGGTTCTTAATTTTGTTCTTAGTTTGGTTTTCAGTAAGCCAGCTAAGGAATTGATTGCGTTTAAAAAACCAAATAGGCATCAGAGTGTTAGAATAGGTAACCAACTGTGGTAATCCAATCCTATTCTGGTTTATATTTGACAAGGGTCTGATATGCGGCCTTTTTTGTTTCGATTCCAAAGAAATCATTTAAGTACTGATGTCCTTAGTTTGATGCTCTTCTTTGACGGTTGTTTTTTCAAGAAATAAACAAAAATGCACTGTTTCAAAATAATGGTGCTTATAATGTTTTTGATTGGTTTAGCAAAACCAAGCCTGTTATATGTCAGAAAAGCAGTGGAATTTGTGTTAAGCGACGACGTGCAGTAAAGTTTTACTGACGCCGTCATCTAAATCAAAAATTTTGATTATAATTATATGCGGATTAAAGGTGCCCTTTAATCCGCATATAATTATTATCAAAATTTTTGATTTAGATGACGGCTTTTTGGAAAACTTTACTGCACTTTGCTTAACACAAATTCAGTACCTACCATGAAGGAAAACAACAAAATTCTGTCCAAAAAATTGCATTTGAAAAAAATGGTTTTGGGGAAATAAATTTGAGGAGGAGAATTATTTATTGTTTACACAGGTTGAACTTGAGAAGCTGTAGAAATCAAAGCATCAGTTGACTAGCCTGTTTTGAAAGCCTATTGACGACCTGTCAGATTTGAGTTATGTGTTTGTATTTTCAGAATCTAACTGTAAATTATTTGTAGTTAGATTCTGAAAACCAAATCTTCTGATTCTTATTGGGCCTTGTTGGATTAACATAACGGGGTGCTGTAGTTTCTGGTATTTCCCATTGTACACCCCCTGCCCCTCCTCTCCCCCCCCCCACGAAATTAAAGCCCCTCTAGTCTGGGATGTTAGAATGAGGAAGACCTATAATTTGTGTTTGTGTCCACTCAGATGGGGCGGAGAACAGAACAGATCCAATTATTATGTTAAAAAAAGAAATATAGACGTAGCAACCAATACCCAATCCAGCCAACAACAATAAGCTCTTTGGAGTTACAAGCCGATAAAGCCAAGAAAAAGTCAAATTAGTGTTTGATTTGACGAGGAAACAATTTTTAGTGCACTACAATGAGCAGCAAGGAGACGAGGCAGAGAAACAAGACATACGTTGATCAAATGGAACACCAAGTTAACAAGTATATGAAAGAAAAGAAATACCAAAAAGTTCGTAGTTGCTTACAGCTGATATTTCTGTCATCCAACAATTAGAATGCTTCTAATGCACACTTTCTATTCTACTCTTTGGATATAATTAGGGTTTTCTATGTTTATATATGCATAAACAGATGCCTAGGAAAAATAAAACAACACACTAAATTTTTCTCGTGTGAATCACACAAAAAAATTGTGCATTGCCATATGATTTTTTGGGAAAAAGTGACAGACGAGAAAATGCCCAGTTACATGATAAATCGTTTATTTTTACACGTTTCTCTCGGCCTTAATCTCATGGTTTTTCCCGTGATGCTCGCAAAAAACCGTGTGATAAAACCCCAATGTTTCGAGAAAAAAATACGATTTTTCGCCTAAAAACCACACAAAAATCACGTAACATTAACATGATTTCTCATGTTTTTTAACAGCATTCTTTGTGTGTTTTCACATGAGAATTTTGTGTGTTTTAAGCGAAAAATCGTATTATTTACACAAAGTGGCCAAGAGAATCGTGTAAAATTTCACGCCTTAGAGCAAAGCAAATTTTTAGAGCAAAAGTAACGCTTCAAGGGCAAAACGGTTCGCTGTCTGCCGCATTGCTGCAATTCGAAATGTACAGTTTTCATGGACAACAAAAAACAGAAGTAACTCAGCTGAAAATTAAAATATAGTACAATAGCTCAGTAAAAACGTTACCGAAAGGTAACAGGCTATTTGCGCCGCCAACAGAAGAATTGTGGAAGTTCAACGATGAAATAACAGAATTTTTTGACATAAAATACACAAAATTCGAGTTTGGGCAGGCAATCTCTTAAGTTGTGGGGCACAATACAATTAGATGGGAAGAGACTGTTTAAACAAACTAAGACTCCTCAAAGAATGAAATTTGTGTGAAAACTGTACAAACAGTCTACTAGATACAAAAAAAAAACGTAGTGAATTGTTACCAGAGTTTCAATTTCAACTCAAATGTTGTAGTATTTGATGTCTGTGGCACTTTTTTAAAATTCTTCAGGAGAACGTAGCTTTTTGGTACAATGGTGTATGTTGTGAACTAGAAGCCACTTTGACGCTCTTTTCTTCATAGTATTGAGAGTTTGCAAAAAAAAGATTTTTTGGACAAGTGCAGACAAATTGATACATTGTTAATGATTACTAACTTCTAGTAATTTGCGTAACCATACCTGATAAATAAAGCGGTGAAAACTTCAAATTTAATTTAGACAAGTCATTTAGAGATTGCAATTTTTCGACATCAAACTTGTTAATGAACATTGCTAAGTCTCGACAACTAATGAATTAATTATGAGGTATTGAACTTCTCAAAAAATGGGTTTTATAACTCTACTAGAGAAACAACAGATAGTAAAATAGCTATTTTTGTATTTTTCTCCTAGAAACGTCCTTCAGCAATTCAATTAGATTTATTTGATATTTCTTCCATCAAGTTGTTCACTTGACACTAGACCAGTCAATTGCAATTTCAGCATAATTTGACAAAAGCAAAAACGAGAGTGGGCAAAATTTGGAGACAAAGTTTTGTTATAACATTTCAATTGCTAGAAATTAAAAATTTGTTGCCAAACATTTGCATTTAAAGCAGAGGACCTTTAAATGAAGTTCCAATTGAGCTGCTATAGGACATTGTTTTTGAAGTATAAACTATTTAGAAACCTCGAGAAACTGAAAACAATATAAAGTGAGTTTAGAAGCAGTCAAACATCAAAAACTGCATATTTTGTGTCTAAAGAATCCAGAACTTAGTTTTTACTGAAGTAGAATAAAAACATCATTGTTATCCTGTGTAGAGGTTGATTAAAAGCAAACGCCGACCAAACCAAATTTTTCATAGAAGGTGATTCTTTTAATCCATCAATATATAAGACAACTTCATATTAAACAACTTCTGGTGAAGTTTTTGATAAATTATTTTTCAATCGGTTCTATTCTGTCTCAATAAAACCCGAAACTTATTTAAAACATCAGTTCAGATCCCTGTAAGAAATTGGGTACCATTGATGCATTATTAACACTAACCAGAAACCATCAGAATAATTAAGCGAAGCCAAGAAGTTTGACACGATAATATTTATTAGTATTATTGGGGACCAGTATTTTGGGGACCAAATGTCAAATATAGGACATCAGAAGAGTTGTGTCTAATTCAAGTAAATCTTATCGACGAAATAGAAACAGGCCTAAATAGGCAAAAATCATGAAATACGCTGAAATTCGCGTAAATACGCTGAAATTCTCCGAGGTTAAAAAAATGCGCTGAAATTTCAGCGTATTTATAGATTAAACTTCGCCATTTCAGGTTTTGGCTGCTTGCGAGACAGGACTAATCAGAGTGAAGGGTTTTAGTGTACAGGACATGGATCCCGAGGAGAAAGTGAAAAGCATCATGCGACTGAACAGCATAGTTGCATCTGCTTATGAACAGTTGGGAGACTACAAACAGGCAACACATTTCACACAAAAGGCCCGTGCCCTTCCATGGTCTAGACCTCGACTTATGAGAAGACCTTGCCCAGTCTATAATTTTTGGGTTTGTCGCTTTATATCCCTTTCGAATAAATATCCCTAATCATATGTGATTTTTATGGAATCTTGACAATCATACTAAGATCATAAAAAACAAAACATTTATGATTCAAAAAACAATGGAATCATAAATGATCTTGTATGATAACCAAGAATGTTGATCCGGGTGGGGGGGGGGCTTCAATAAGCATGGGGGCATCATAATTTTTTGTTGAGAGACCATTGTTCAACTCATAAAAAGACTGTCTAAACTTAATTTAGGATACTGGACAGTGCGCAGTTGACATTAACCTCCCCTTTAGAACATTTAAAACCTTGATAAGTCGACGTCTGGGCCTGGTTTACATGCAAGCTCAATTCCATTAAAAAGCATGATTCTGAACAAAAATTTGAAGTTTAAAATTCAATGAATTTCGCAGCATGCTCTTCTAAAATGAGTAAGTAAACGCAGGTTCTTTTCCTTCCTAGTAAAGCCGAGCATACTGAGTTAACTTTGCTTACACTTTGTTCATTCTCCTCGAAAAGTATAGCAGGACAAAATATTATTATTAAACATAAATAAACATATATTATGTCTTTATTTGTTCATTGAAAAAAGTACCCAGGTTTAGGTGCGCGACCGTAGACTCCTCTGATCAGACCATTTGGGTCGCACACTGGTGGTGTGGTGCGATCCAAAATACATGGTCTGTGAATCGCTTGAGTCGCACGATGGTTTTGACAATGGTCGCACTACGGTCTGATCAGAGGGCAAAGTCTGGGAAATGGTCTGTACAAGGGTCGCGCTACGGTCTGATCTGAGGGCAAAACCTGGACATAAGTTGCCCCAACGAGAGAAATTCATGTACAACCATTAACAATAAAGTTTATTACAACAGCAGTTTCAAGAGATTGTGAGTTTGAGATTGAGTTTGGGAAGTTGACTCTAAACTGTACAACGTTATTGGGGTACGAAACCATTTTAAACACCGTGGATGGTTTTTACTGGTTTTTTCCTGATTGCTATAACTTGTCGTTGGGTACTTCTGGCTAGCCTCGTCTGCAGCTGTTATTGGACGTTGTTAGGCATGAAGGTAAAATTTGTCAGAGAGGGTGAAGAAAGAAAGAGTAGGTAAATAAAAGAGAAAGAAAAGAAATAAAAAGAAATTGAATTAAGCAAGAACTGGAAGAAGGGCTGAGCATCAATCAGCTGTGTCTGTTTACTCGAGACAGCTGCGGCGCATTGGGGGACTGAACTCCGGCTGTGTTTTCCACATCGTGTACTGATGTGTTGCGCCAATATACACACGTTTGTGTTAGAGAACTGCGTTAAAGGTACAATTGTCGTTCAATTTTTGTGGCTGATGAATATGTCTCGAGTTTTGAAATGAATTTGATATGCATAATTGAGATACTTCAAAATCATTGATTCTAAAGTTTGCCGGTTTTTGCTTGTCTCGTATCTTATACAAATGCTTGGTTTTCACGCTTGAGGAGAATATCAAAATGTCTGCACGCATAACTCCCGAGAGTCCTCCTCCAGAGAAGAAGTTTTCTCACGGTATGATTCGGGTGATTCCTCTCGATAGCTTCGGCGATGGAGCCAGGGATCCCAGGAAGATTGCCCGAAAGAAGCTTCCTCTGTTTGAGGGTGTGTTACCTGATGGACTGTCGGAGGCTTATAGAGTTGCCCCAAACTCTGACCACAGATCATTAACTAACAATATTTATATTTGACTGCAATTTTCTATCACTGTTTTTGATGACTCAAAAGAAACGTTGCAAGCACTTCGAAGTGACTTTCTGTTTATTTTTTTATCAATTAGTTTTGTCTAATACTTAACAAGAGATACTAATTTACTAAATTTAAAGGTTTGAATTGATTAATTTAAACAAATAACAACAGATTATAACAATTTTACAGAAATGGTCTGATCAGAGATAGCGTTGGTCGCACTAAAGTCGCACAAAAATTTGGGTCGCACCAGAGTCGCACGAAATATTTGGGTCGCACGATAGTCTGATCAGAGGTCTTTTGGGTCACACTATGGTTGCACAATTTCTTGAGTCGCACTACGGTCTTGATCAGAGGGCTTTGGGTCGCACGATGATCTGATAAGAGGGCAAAGTCTGGGAAATGGTCTGATCAGAGCAGTCTAGGGTTGCGCATCTAAACCTGGGTAGGTATGATGTGATTTATAGACATCCGGCATCTTCTAGAAAGCCTCTATTTTTAATCTCTTCCTGATGCAACCACATCTTCATTTGGATACCAAATTATAATGATTTGTGAATGTTTTCAACTCTCATTTTTGAAGTCAACTATTTGAATGATTTAGTTTCTGATTCAGGGCAACTACAGCATGACAAAGACACTAATAATTACATCTCAGGGGCAAAACTATCTCACGTGCACAATAAAACTTTAAATCAAATAATAATGTTGAAAAAATTTTTTTGCTAAAAACATGAAAAAGAAACATTTTCGCATATAAAAACAAAACAGTCTTGTAAATTTTGAAGAATAAAAATCGAGTAGTTTTTTTTTAAAGAAAAGCAATTTGCTTCCAATCTTTACTCCAGACTTCATTTCTGGGGAAACAAGATCACTCTTACAAAAAATCGTTTTTAAGCTCAAAAGATCATATCGATACAACATGAGAACAACAATGACTTTTTCCCTGTTTGAAACCACTATTTTGAGAACCAAAAAAATTTTCAGCCGATTTTGTTTTACGTATGATTGTGCTGTTTGTTTTACGGCAATCCAACCAAGCGATAAAAGTTCCATGACTAATGATTGTTTTCGGACTTTTCACAACCGTATTCGTGGTGTTATAGAAACCACGCCTCGAAAAATGTTTTAATGATTTTTGCATAAATTTAAATTTTGAGTCAATTTTCACTGTCAAACATTATTTGAAACCTTAAAAGAAATTACCCACTTTTTTTGTACCGGTTTTCCTTTTTTCTACAAACAAAGTTTCAGAAATGAGTTTTGTACTGAAAATTGTTGACTACTTGAGTTGACAATTCTTTACAGAGCAGTTTGGTTGATTGTGAAGTTCTCTTGAAGAGAAACGATTTCAAATCCAAATTTAAAAAATTTATATCCTACGGTGAGTCAATATTCCACAAATGCGTTTTTTGCTTTCTATATTAATTTCGCACAAAAAAAATATTTCATATCATTTTGAGCAACAAAAGTATCAGGATTGGTAGGTGAACTGATCATCACCAATCAGAAGACTGATTCAATTGGATCAGATTTTGTGATCAATTGCACGATTAAATTTTGACATTTCTTACATTTACATATATATTGAAGAAAATCATCATTGATGCAAAGATAATATTCGGAATGATCTGTTTGTCGTTGTCGCATTTTTCCTTGATGAGTTCTATGAACTTTGGTCATGACCACAGGCCATATTGTGAGGGATTTCTTGAGCGGAACACAACGAAATATACCGCAATTTCAGAGTGTGAAAGTTGTTTTTTGTTTGAACTTTTCTCTGCTGCTTCAGGGCACTGTTCTAAATTAGAAAATTTTATTTTTATAATGATGTTGTGGAAATGTCGGTGAATATGCAGATAAGTTCTGATATCGAAGGGCGCCACGACTTTGACTTGAACAGATTGCAAAAGGAGCAGACTCGATCATTTTCTTTGTCTCTGTCAAAATATAGTCTATCCGAAAAATGCTCTTCGAATGTGTATTTCATATCAAATTTGAACTCAAATAGCGCTAACGCCAGTCTCTAGATTCTTACTGATGCCAATGTGAGCATTTTTCTCCGGGTGTGAAAAAGCGTTCCAGAGATTTTTGTCAATCAGTAGAGTGAATCTTCTTCCAAAAAATTCATTATTATGAACAATGACAATTACAAGTTTCCACCGTTGAAAATTGCTGTAGTTTTCTTGAGATTGCGAGGAAACTCTGCCAATTTAAAAAACAAGAGGTGCTTCTTGTGAGAAGACCATGCATACTGCTTTCTCCGAGTGTTTTGTTGTCGGAGTTGCTTCTTTTGTAAAACAGTAAGGCTGAAATGGTTTAGCAAATTATATTCAGTTGCAAAGTTTTACAAAAGATATTGTTGTTCTTGTACCCATCTAAAATTGTTTTTTTTTCGACTCCCTGCAATGGCAAAGTCTTTGAAGAAAAGCGCATCATCCATGCAAAAATAATTACTAAGAAGACAAAAGACTCAAGTCCTTTCACATCTTATGGAGGTTAAAGAATTTTGAGTTTCTAAAAATGTTTAAGTTGGGAAGCTAATTCTGTCTAAAAGACATGAAAACAAAGACAACTAACGCTTTAAACAGATTTTTTCATGAGATTTTTCTTAAAAAACCGTTTTTCACGCGCTGTCGATATTTCAGAGCAAACATTATTTTCTTGCAGTGCTCCTAATTTGTTACATAAAACAAGATAACATTTTAAAAATAATTTGCGCAAATTTCTCCCTTGTATCCACCTCAAGCTCAAATTGGTTTCTGTGTTATATATATTTGACAAATTGTTTTTGCCATAGGAGCATCTCGTAGATTAAAGGAAGTTTGTTCTTCATATGTTAGATTGAGTGGTCCTCGTCCATATCTTTGCCACAAATGAGAATACCTCAGTGCGCGCATATTCTTAGGGTTTCAATTTTCCCACTTAAACACTAGTGAAGATTCATTTTGACCCCACCATGCTTCCCCGTCTCTAGGATGCCCTGTCGCATACAAGTCTGTGTATTATAAGTGAAGAGGTATCTTTCTTGTCCTGCAGATTATTGGCTGTGTTACCATAATTAGCCTCACTTTGTAATCTTTGACGGTGGGCTGTATTCCAACACCTAGTGTGTTGACGTCCTCTTGGGCAATGTCCACTCCCTAAGCAGTTCACATCGTTTTCTGCTTTGCAACAATGCTAGTTGTTCATGCCTACACCTACTTCAGTTCAATTATTCAAGAGCCTTTTTGATCCCAGAAAAGTCAGAGAAAGATTTTGCAGGCAGCGAAACATGTACATTATCCAAATAAGTGAGATCTAGCAAACTTAGTACAAATTTATGATAAAATCAGTGTGCTATCAACACCTGTATCAAGTTGCGTTGATATTTGGCGCTCCTTCCCTGCAAATAAAAATGTTCATTGTGACCGAAAAATTGACGGGTATTTCATGTCTGTGACGGTATAAAAAACTTACGGATGCGTCAGGATTATTTGATATGGGTTAATTTACCATCAAGATTTTAACAAGGTTTCCCTTTGCCTCATACTGCAGGTAATCTTGCAGTTCTTACCATATAACACACTGTTCTCCCTAATTGACATATCGGCGGGTTGGTTCATGCGGGATCAGTTGGTTGGTTTATGACCAACACTAATGGTGATTTTTGGTCGAATTTAGGACACAAATTTGTGGTTTATGTACACTGTTAAACTTGTGATATGAACATTTTCGAGGCACTGATTAAGTTCAAATTGGAAGCCATTATTCAACATCATTTCACCAACAAGAAAATTTTGTATATATATGGCACTTCTAACTATAAGAAGTTCTGAACTTCTCGATATATCAGAGTCGTTTTTTAAATGCTCATATGACTGCAAAAAAGAACACCTCTCGTGAGATGAAGAGAAAATTTTGCTGAAGCGAAAAAAACAATGAGGTTTTTTGCATTAAAGAGAAATGCTTTATAATTAAAAACAACCAATGGTTTTGAGGCCAAAGCTTCCAAGGTTCTCAAAATGTCAACGAAGCATGACTATACAGACGAGCGGATAGTTGCCTTGGACCACCTAATTCGACTCAGCAAAATTGACAACAATTTGGACAGAGTATTTGAACTAATGGAGCAGAAATTGGGGCTGCTCAGTGGAAATCCAAGTGGTATGTTAACTGCTAGATTGGAGATATCAAAGATGTATTACAAACACAACTTCACGCAAAAGGCGCTATTCTATGCAGAGGTTGCCTCCAAACAGGCTCTAAAGATGAAAGGTTTTTAAGTTTCTTTTCTTCAAAATAGAGTTTTTACAGTAAAGTAATTAGCTCTATAATACCAATGAGTTTGATCAGTTGATTAGTACAGTCAATAAACTGAGGTGACCCCAAAGTGAACGCATCATTAGGAGCGTCTACCGGTACCGAAAAAAACTACTTAAAAAGAAAGCGGCTGGCGTTTTCCACTGCCGACTTACTTTCAATGAGGAATGCTCTTAAACTTTGTGAAAGTGATCTCCACAAAGCAATTAAAAACCTTAAAATGAAAAAGAGAATCGAATAAACGTGAAAAGTAATTACGTTCGGCTGTAAGGGCATTTCACATAATTTCAATTTAATTTGAAGGGAAGCCAATATAAAACAATTAAACTAAGCCTAACAAATATTTATTGCAACTAATTATCGCAAAAAATATATATTCTACATTAAATTTAGTACTTAATTTATTAACAAAAAGGGAAATGTTTTCCGCAATCACAACGTGACTTTCAAACTCGAAATTCATCTAATATTTTAACTGCCCGCAATTAAGGGGCTGATTGATCAGCTTCGCGAACAAGAAAAGTAAGAACAACAAAAAATCTTTCTCATTAAATGCCGATGTTTTGATGTGTTGTGGACTATGCTTCCCTTATTATTCAACTATATAATTATATTTAATTCTAATATGTGAAATCTTGTATCATTTCGAGCCAATTCAATTAAAAGCGAATTCAACGCCTTTCAAAAACGGTTTTGGCTTCCAGGGTTCTGCTGTTTTCATATTCTGTTTTCTAAATAGGCGGCAGATATGACTGAGACACTTTCATCAACATTGAAAACAAAAATGAGGGGTTAATTTACAATTATTCTGCAGCTTGATTTTGTTCTCTTTAGTTTATTCCCGACATTTTTATTTAAAGCTTTCATGTTTTGCGTATTATGCTTCCTTTGTTTGGTCAATTATATGGTGCTGCTTTGTGAAGTGATGCTTAGTATTGTTTTGGGGGTAATTATGGTCTATTCACTGGAAACCGACTGCGGGTTCTTTTAAAAGTGGTTATTGCTTTCAGTTTCAGCTTCCAGTATAAAAGTGAAAAACGCTGACTGGACGTTCCATATAGGGCACCGCGTTTTACTCCGCAAAGTTTGAAAGCACGTTTCACACGCACTATGTATTAACATAGAAAAAATAGACTCTGGTAATAAACTCTAGCAAATTTTCTCAAAAATTTGGTACCGGCAGACGTCCGAATTGTTGTCAAACAGTTGTTTTCTGACCCGAATGATCATTTTTTAATTGACTATCTTTCGAACGCACAATCTGACCGTTTTCGAAACAGTATGCTTAGGTAAACGTCTTCCTTCTCCGTTAAGAAGGGAGAGTAGTTTTTGTGCAGTATTTTTGAAGAAATAAATTTTGGCACTGCTGCATAGGTGAAAACGTTTCTAAAACGGACTTATTTGAATATTTTATCAATCTATTACATTAAAAAAACCAAAATACCGAGAACGTCGCTCACTTTTTTCATCTTTTTCATTTTTTTCCTCTTCAAAACATTTCAAAATTCTTTGAAGTCTTTATCCTCGGTGTATCGTATAATCCTTGACAAGAAAAAATAGACAAAATAGAACATAGCCAACTATCCCTTAGAGGCGCAGATGAGGGTTTTTGTGCCTGTTCCATTTCTCCCCGATCGATTATGACCATCTATAAATGATTAGTCTAGATAAAATTCTGACTGATTAAAATGCGTTCATTTGTGTTATCTAGCCTAACAACAAACAAATAGGGGATGCTAAAGAGGAAATGAATTTTTTTTGGGAAAATTGGACGAAAATTTGGTAAATGAGCTCACACTTGATCTACTAAATCATTATACAGAAAAAAATGCTAGTTGTGCTATACAGTCAACAACAAACATTTCTGCTTAAATCATTGAAAGGAAGCTATAACTGTGAAAGACAGTACTCTCCACTGTGAGTGTTTGTTGTGGTCGGCAGAGATGTTGATAAAAGAGGAGCGTAAAATTGAAGCCAAGGCAAAACTCAAACAAATTCTACAGAAAGCTACAGTCGGATCCAAACTGGAGAGGAAGGCGCAACAAATGATGAAGATTTTGGATGATGGTCACCACAGTGACAGTACAACTAGGCACTCCAAACAACAGATTCACTTTATTCTTACAAGCTCAAGCTCAGAATAGGTACCGAGCTTGCATTAAAAAGTGAAATGAGCCGACTAACGGATACAATCAGAAAGTTGGTGAGCTAACATTGATATGCATGCATAAGCGTATCCACGGAGTTCGAAATTTGTAGAAAAGTCACAGCGATAAAGTAACATATTTGACTAATTCGACCACGGATATAAATACGTGGCATAGGTAAATGTGAACCTTTTTTAAGCCCAAATTATGCTGAAATTGTTGTGAACAATTATTTCACGGCGGAAAAAGTCGCATTTGAAGTTGGAGCCAAGTGTGGTGGTTTTCTCAAGATCTTGAGCAGTTTTTGCTTTTCATTTGACAAATTGGTTTCTTTAAAACTTTTGTCATATTTTGAATATTTATTTCTGTTTCTATGCATTCTTACGCGGTACATGGACCAGGAAGCACAACAACAAAAATTTACAGAGAAAGTTTTTTTTTCATTTTTGTCTTATTAATTATTTTTTAGTTTGATTGGGGATTCTTCTGTGGCGCAAAAAGTTTTCAATTTGCTTTCAAAGAATTTCCTGTTAGCCTCTGTTCATCTTTCAGGGTAACTCTTAGGTTTTTATAATATTGAAAATCTGTAGCATTTCGCAGGGAGAAAAAACATTATATTAACATTGCGCATTTTGTTTAATAAATTGCAAACGGTTGTCATTTCTCTTAAACTTACATTTGAAGAAGTCAAAATTTATTATTTCAAACATAAGAAGATCTGACAAGTTCAAACGCAGGTTTTTGTCAAGATTATTTCAAATTACTTAACATTTGAAGCAGAGGGACTTCTGTTGCCGCTGCTAGAAGAAACAACGCAAAAATGGTTCGAAAAATCCTTATCCTGGAATAATCACAAAAGTATTTTCATTTCAGCAAAAACAATCAATTTCTAATTTTTAATTTTTATTATCCAGCTTTGAGAAAAAGTCTAAATGTTTAATATGGTTCTGACAATCATTACATTTTCTGTGAAAATGGCAAAATTTGTTTTGTAAGAAAAAGTTTGTTTAAGCGTTGAGGAACTGAAGAAAGAAAACACTGCCATCTTGGGAAAGAAAATTGTATAAGGACCTCTCTTCTTTGGAAGCATTACATTTAATTTATCAATTGGTTGCTGTTGGAGAAGGACAAAACACTCCAAAGAAAAATTTTCAAGAAACTGCCAAACTGTTTTTGTCAACAGTACAAAAAGATACGCTCGTAATAAAAAGAAGTCAGCCAACAAAAAATTAACGTAAAACCAAATTAAAGAAAATTAAATTAAAATAATGAAAATTACTGTATATTATATTACTGTATATCAAATTACAAGTGCAATACAAAAAGTCAACTATACAAAAACGAGGGAAAAAAACGAGTTCAAACAAATTTTCTGCAATTTTTCCCTATTTGTTTTACAATCATAATAAAAAAACTTTCGGCAAAAAAGACACCCTGAAACTTTACACATGGTGTTATACATTTTCTATACTGATGATCAACGACAATACACTTTTCTATTAGGCAAAATGAATTAAAAAGCGGAGATTTGGTGAGGAAATATTTAGTATTACCAATATTTATTACAATGACGAACTGATTAAAAGGTAATCCAATTGTTTTTCGAAGTTGCCAGTAACAGGTTATAAGGAAGGTTTAAATATCAGAAAATGTTTTCAGAGTTCTGAGGCGAGAAAAATATTATTTGAAATTTTCTGATTTTGAGTCAATTTATCTAGAGTTTAGCTGGCAGATTGCCAAATGAAACCACTATGAAATATAGGAATTTGCAGAATAAAGTATCAAGCAGTTGAGAACGAGAAAATTAAAGGTATGGGGTAATTAGTGCATTGTCAATTTTGGCAGAACTAACCCATAGTTTTGACAAAAATGACTCTAAAATGAAACAAAAAGTTAGCATGATCATACAGTCCCGCCTCGATGATCATACAATTTTGAGCCTGAATAGCTGCTCCGCAAAAATGAAACGCAAAAATATAGCAATTGCAATACTCGCGTAAGGGCTTTTTTAAATTTCTGCGAAAAACGCTTTGAACACTCACAGATCTGCACGTAAAAACTACTGAGACAGAACAGATTAGGGCTCGTTTTACATTCTTGAGGTATAAAGAGTTAGGGCCCCTTATTTCTGCGCGCGAAGTAGGCTTACGGGCTTACGTATATCTCTCAGACTAACCGATTCTGTAAAACACTGAAGATAGACTTCAATTATTACGGTGGTCAAGCAGAGTAATACCGGATTCAGAGGTATGAACATCGTGCAACTACTCTAGTAGACTAACTACAGTTAGTGAAGTTAGTCCTATCGACAACAAATTAGTGTCTTCTCAGTCTCTGATTGGCTGGAAGTGTAAATCCAGTTTCCTACAGCTACATCCATCCGGGGTTAAGAGCTTTGATCCGCATTTGTGAGTTGTAGATGAAATACGCTGGATGTGCCATCCTCGTTGTATGTTCGAGTTAGTGACTTGTGTCGTCGTCTGAAGTCCCTGTCAGAGAATTATTCACTATTGTCGTCTGTGCATAGTCTTCATCTTTTTCAAGTGTGAAACCGGTAAGGGTGCCAGTCACAAGTTGTGCTGGCCAGAAACGTCAGTCCTGTTAGAATACCCAATTGTCTCTCACTGTCCTGTTGTGAGGATGTGTTCCCAGTTGGAGGATCGCTTCTAGTCTGTAATCTCTGTCGGTTTGTACAAGGAGATTTCTGTTTATCACCATATGGTACAAGGATATTTCTGTTTATCACCATCTGTTTCGATCACATTTATCAGCTTACCTTTTTGCCAAAACGCATCATTTAGCTACTGTGTGAGCTCCTTAGTTCCCTAAACTTTTGGTAGGGTTCAAAGCTGCAGAGTAAACTCCAACCGGAGAGACGAAGGAAAGAACTGATCCTAATCTTCAATTGTGGAAAATTAGAGAGGAATATAGAGAAAATATAAAAGAAATTTAAAAAGTTCATATAGAAATTATAGCAAAAACAGAAAAAATTTTGTGTTGTGAAGAGTTGTGAAGCTTCAAGTTTTTGCAGGGACAGTGACCCTTATTCGTGGGATTGCACCCAATAAACGATATTAAATTTCAAATTAGGGGCCCGTTTGTCATGTTCCCTGGAAAATTGCACGAATTCCTTGTCCCGGGCAAGGCAGGCGGCGAGAGCCCGAGGGTACAAATCTGTGTTGCAGTGTGGCTGCATCGCCAACAGATGGTTCAAAAATTGTGTTTTCTCCAGTTGTTTTCGCCAACTTATCTGCAATCCAGTCCCTGTACAGGAGGTTGAATTTTTGTCCGTGCATAAACTTTGTGGCTCCTCCCTCAACACCCTGGAGATATTCAATGGGGAAGAGGACTGGCCTCTGAGTCTTGGTATAAAGTGACGCGAAAAAGAAATAGTTTTTGATGGGGTCGAAGTTGCGTAGGGTTCCCTCACAGTAGTTTGGACTAATAATAAAACTATAGTTAATAATAGATAGTAAGGTGATGTCAGTTTCGTGTTTGCGTACTGCTACCGTGATTTTATGTGTACTAAGGGGTTCGTCCTATGAAAGTGGTGTTACACAGAGTTATTGTGGATTGCCTGCAGCAAGTCTGGTTGACATTAGGAGTTTGATTACTCACATTTATTTGTGTTGAACGCAAAAAATCAAACTGGAGGTAGAAAGGGTTGTATTTCTGATAAAAACGGTAAGGGTAAGGAGCAACGTCTCTGGTGAACATTGTGTTCAAGTGGTCGTTCTGCGAATCAGCCAGAGCAAACAAATATTTGGACGTGTGCCAAAAGCTTTCTGTGGAGCGGGGGGTTGATTGGAAAATGGGCACACTCTAGAGAGAGGGCCTTGTCTCGTCCCTCTTTCAGATATTCGTTCTTCAATTGTCCGAGAGAGCACAAGCTGCTCGTCGGTTTCAATGTGTGATGCGGGGGTGTTAAAACACAATACTACCGTGTTAGAACAAGACTACCGTGCTCTGTGAGGACTTGTGAATTGATGGATCTTGAAGTTTGGGCCGAGTGCTCGACGGAAAGTGCTTTGTGTAGGAGCGAAGCGGTTCGCTCGCTGTTTCGACAATGAGGGCTGTGGGCCTCGCGGCGGACTAGCTGTGAATCGAGCAGGCGACTGTGAGGCCTGCATCGGTGAAGCTCGTACCGGATAGTTCATGAGAAGAAGGCCGAGGACGTCTTTGTTGTGAAGGGTCTGTACAGGGGTAGTTATCGGTCGAAGTTGGTCGATCGTATGGAGGAGGCAGAGAAAAAAATGGTTGAGGTCGAGCCGGAGGGAACTTCAAATCTCGAGTGATAGGTGCCTGTGGGCAGTGATGCTTGTGTGGGCATCACAGGTGGAAGCTAGGTGAGGGGTCGTCAACAGGGATGAAGTGCACGTATCCTTCCAGAGTAGGTCCAGTTCAGGACAACCGTCTCTGGTGTAGAGCAGCCCGAAGTTCAGTTGCAACCTCGTCGGCCCAAAAGGAGCTGTGTGGTGGTTGTTGCGATGGCTGTAGCAACAATTTTTGAAGCGATAATGGTGGCGGTGGCACCGGTTGTTGCTCCTGTAGGAGCAGTTCTTGAGATGGACTGATCCGCCCTACTGTAGCAGTCGGAAAGCTTGTGTTGCTGCCGATGAAGAGAGGCAGTTCTCCTGTCTTCAAATCTCGAGTGATAGGTGCCTGTGGGCAGTGATGCTTGTGTGGGCATCACAGGTGGAAGCTAGGTGAGGGGTCGTCAACAGGGATGAAGTGCACGTATCCTTCCAGAGTAGGTCCAGTTCAGGACAACCGTCTCTGGTGTAGAGCAGCCCGAAGTTCAGTTGCAACCTCGTCGGCCCAAAAGGAGCTGTGTTGAGGTTGTTGCGATGGCTTTAGCAACAATTTTTGAAGCGATAATGGTGGCGGTGGCACCGGTTGTTGCCCCTGTAGGAGCAGTTCTTGAGATGGACTGATCCGCCCTACTGTAGCAGTCGGAGAGCTTGTGTTGCTGCCGAAGAAGAGAGGCAGTTCTCCTGAAGATGAGGAGGATGTGATGGGTGAAGGCAGTGGGTTAACCCGCGAGTATGTAGCCGCATCCACAGACTGTGGCTGGGGAGAAGCTTGAGCTATCGTGAAGAGGGCTGGTGTATGCATTTCGCAAACGGGCTCTCGTAATGGAGGAGGCAGTACCAATGGTGTTAATAGCATGGGGAGAATGGCGTTGACGTCAAGCATGATGAGGTCATACTCCGTCGGCTCAACATTCGGAGAGTTGGAACTGACAACTGTGGTGTCGCTGAAGTGTTATATACCAGTACCAGGTAAAGATAGAATACGTTCTTCCAGGGTTTCCTGGTATTCAGGATTATCCTTAAAAAACCTTAGAGAGTGAAATTGCTCGTGAGCGTTTACGTTTGATAGGATTAAAGGTGTGTAAACGTAGTAATGTAAAATCAGGTTCGGGATGTGATTCCACTGGTAATTCAAAGTATGCATAAATTGATGTGAGGAGAGTTGAAGCCCTATTTTCATTATTGTTATTGTGTACAGGAGGAACAAATTTTAAAGGAATTTTCAAATTTAACACCAAAAACCATGATATCATGATCTTAGCTAATGTGCTATTAGGTCGTAAAAACGATTCAACACTGTGTGCGTTAAAGTTGCCTCGAAATAGGCAAAATAGATTTTGTCAGAAATTGAATACTGTCCATTTTATGGCTAGTTCTTCTAATACGTACCATGGGCATCCAAAGACTCCAATTGGGGATTCCATTAAATAGTTGCCATTGCTAAGGTCACGTCAATCAAGGCGGTGAAGTGTAAGTTCTTTACCGTTAAAAAACAGTTTGTAAAAAAAACTTTGTAATTTGGCTTTGTAATTGCTAAAATTTTGCTTGTAATTAAGCTTGTTTTACTAAATCTGCAAAGTTAACGGCTTGTGAAATTTCAAATTTCCCAACTGCGTCATATACTGTTTGGTTCAATTCCATTTTATCTATAGAGTTGGTCTAATCTCTGGCTGTAAATGCCAAGTTGTTATGCACTGAAATTGGCGTGGTTGAAGCGCTGTTCAAACTCATCGGACGTGAATGTTTTTACATGGTTTCGCGCTTTAATTGGGTAAGGCGTTAAGCGATGTGACTCATTGCCATCCGAATCTAATGCATTTGCTGATCAAAGTTGTCAGCTTTACATCGTGCTTTAACAGACCAACGAAAAATTTAACGTGTTATTTAAGATACATATTGGAGTTTATTCTGATAATATGTAGGTATATGTAAAGAACATTGATTTTCTAGTACATAAAGAGGCGAAGATACAGTTTTGCATTGGAAAAAGGCGATTACGGTAGAGCTTGTCAGAGTGGCAAATGTGTTTCTTTGACCTATGATAACGTGTCCGAAGAGAAGATTTTTTTGTGTTAAAAGAATAAAGGCGGTTTGTTTAAAGCTTTTTATATATTGAAAGGCTCGTGTGTTTCATTTCTAATGAACACGACTAATCACATAATCAAGTTGAGGATCACATTGTACATTTGGATGTACTTCGCCAAACCAGTTTTTTTTTGCAAAAAAGTTGTTTTTCCTATTTTCTATATACCTGTGATTCTTGTGGTATAACATACCCAGTTCGAAGGTTTGCTTTAGTATAATGTGTGACTGAAGTTGCATTGTTAGGATCAGGCGTGTGAGCATATTTAAATTCCTCATAGATTTTGTCTGTGACGAAGTTAAAATCTTCCTTGTACTGAATGACAACATCTTGATATTGTGTGGCGTAATAAGGGCGATCCTCATTACATTCGTATATAGGTGTAGTAGGTACTTCAAAGCAAGAGAGTGCGTTTTCATCATAGAGATGACCTTAAAAGCAATTTGTTTACATATGTGCATTATGTTGATGTCACTAGTTGGTTTCGTTGTTTGTAAGTGTTTCTAGGAAATGTTTTCGAAATTTTACCGTTCAGGCGTTTGATCTACCAACGTCGGAAACTTAAACGTGATTATTAGTTTTCAAATGACTGTTGCTTTAATAGAGTTATCTGGGGGACAGTGCCCCATTTAGACTTTACATTTTATACGTGTTTTACCATAGCAGCCACTTTCTGACTTTACGTCAAATGTGAGTGCAATGTTTGTTCATTGTAGTGACCATGCTAGTGTGTGTGGATGTGTGACACCTATGGATATGTAAGTATATATCGAAATTCATATTTGTACTAAATTACAACCACCCTCTATTTTAATAGTTATATCATACATCTTATAGTATGAAGTTTCGAACTATAGGCCAGTTACTCTATTAAACATTGTCGCAAAATTATTTGAAAAATTTATCTTTGCACCACTCTACACTGCGTTTGCTGATCGAATAAGCAATTTCCAATTTGGTTTTAGGCCAAGACGTTCTGTTGTACTACAATTACTATACAGTTTGTCTCATATTTACTCACACTTGAACTCGAGAGATTCTGTTAATTTATTTATTTTGTTTGATTTCTCCAAAGCGTTTGACAAAATAAAACATAGTAACCTGATGAAAAAGTTACTTCAAATTCCCATCTCCAAGGCTTTATTCGAACTGATACAAGACTATTTATTAGGAAGAACACAGAAAGTGCGAATAGGTGACCAGCTATCAAATGAGCGAACTGTAACATCTGGAGTACCACAGGGATCGGTATTGGGACCATTATTCTTCCTGATATACATAAACGATCTCCCCAATGCTGTTTTCTCATCGTTAGCCTTACTATTTGCTGATGATTTAAAACTTCTTTACAATGGGAGACCTGAACAAGAATCCTTAGAAAAACTGCAAACGGATTTACAAGCCCTTCACAACTGGAGTGTGCAAAACCATCTACTATTTAACTTGAAAAAATGTTCCATTAGCGAATTTCAGTACGGTAGAAATAAGAACACCCTAGAAGATTTTTGTTTTATTATGAATGGAAGAAATTTAAACCACAAAAGCCTTGTTCGTGACGTTGGCCTGTTCATGGATGAATCACTAAACTGGAACGAGCATGTGAAAGTAAGAGTTGGAATGGCCAGAAAATCGTTCTTTCGGTTGAGAAGAAGTACGTCCCCGATCATTTGCACCAAGAGTAAAGTCGACCTATACCGATCAATAATATCAATGTCGATGCTATCTGCATCCGAATGCTGGGAACTAAGAAAAACGAATTTCGAAATAATTGAAAAATTCAATAAAAAGGTTCTCAAGTGGATTTGCGGAAATTTTGACTACAAGGATGCTTTGATCAAATCAAATTTATTACCACCACTCTACATTAAAGTGCTTAAAGACCTTCTACTTTTCAGTAACATCTTGGAAGGAAGGTACAATGTCGACTTTTCGAAAGAATTCAACATCACCAACAGCGGTAGAAGGAGACGTGTTGTGCTTCCAGACACTAGATTTGAAATACAGAGGCAAAATTTTTGGTATAGGACTGGATTCAGAATAAACGTCGTGCAAAGAGCTCTTGATTTCTTTAACCCGGAGAATCTGAAGAACAAACTTATTGAATACATGTGGAGTTATTTTAATAGACATTGGACTGAAAACAATCCCTGTACTTGGATTTTTATTTGTTTATGTACAAACTGTCGTGCCAATCCTAGATTGTAAACGCGGGGTGTGATTCCCCAGTGGCATATCCACGAATTCATAATAATAATAATAATAATAATAATATAACAAAGGATATGATGACTTTTTTTTATTCACATAAATCTATTCCGGCTAGTCTACTAAATTATTCATACATTTTTCACGCTGTTCATATTATACTAATCATATTCTCACTTAATCTTCTGAGTTCAAGTTGCATTTGTAAACGCTCTCCTTTTCCACTAACTAGATTTAGCTTGCATTTCCCTAGCGATTCCATTACGAAAATTTAGTAAAGTTCATTCTAAATTGGATTTGCCCCGCGATTCCACCACATAATATAAGTAAAGCATTCGCAACACGAAAACAATTCGAAAAGTTAAGCTCTAAGCTATAACATGGCGCAGTCAGCTCAAAAATACAGCAGCAAATCTCAACTCGGAATTCAACCCTTTTGGGAGAAAGCAACTCTAGAGAACCCTCTTCGACGGGAAAACTGGAGAACACAACTCAAGTTAGAAACTCTTGCTCGCGAAGGGATAGTGGTGGATCTTCTCCTCGCCGACCCTCCAGAGCATGTCATTCTACTTCCTGGACCCGCTTATGAGGACGCTGTTGACAATCCTACAGCACAATCGGAACGAGATAGACGCACTCAAAATGAACAAGCAAAGACGGCATGGAAGAACCACTGCCAACGCCTTGAAACCGTAGGTATATTTTGTGGAGACAAACCCTGGAAAGTCTTTGATCTGAAAACATCATCTTTGATGTACTTATGTCTTGGAACAGAAGGACGACGAATCTTGAATTCAAAAAATTCTGCTGTCAATTTAGAAGAAATTTCAACTAAAAATCTCTGGGATCTCTTAAACAAAACTTTCATCCGAATTCACAATATAACATTCGATCGATATCTCTTCTTAAATCAAAAACAACAAAATAGTGGTCCAATTGAAAAATTCCACGGTCATCTCAAAGAACTTTCTGAAAGCTTCGACCTGGGAGAAAAGGGAGACACTATCACTAGAGATGTCTTTATTGCAGAATGAAACACTCAATAAGAGCTCCGAAAAGAGACAGTGGAACCCGACAAAATTTTACAATTGCAAAAAACATTGAAATGGGCAACCTTAATTAACTTAAAATGGACGCTAGCAACTCCGAACTCAATTCCACAGTCAATCAAGTACAGCGGATGAGCAACGCAAATTCTACTCCCTACTCAAACATGAACTCTACTGCCCGGAAAAAGCCTATAACATGTCAAATGCCGTGCACATGGGAATAAATAAAAAAATTGCAATAATTGGGGTGTCGAAAACCCTTTTGCGAAGGTTTGTCGAAAACCTAAGGATCCTAACTCTTAACCAAAACCTAAACCTCGTGTCAATAACGTTGAAAAGGAAGAGAATCAAAACGACGATGTTAACCAGATTTTGTCGGATTATGACCCCGACTTAGAATCTAACTACTCATCGGATGAAGACAATTGTGTTGCATCAGTATCTTCATTGGATCCTACAGCTTCTATAGAATCGATGAATCTTCCTGTGGCATTTGGTAATACAGAGGCAAATACTCTAGTGGATTCAGGAAGCGTCCGCACAATAAAAAACGAGACTCTGGCAAATTCTATCATTTCCTAAGACAAAAATTCAAAATGGATACGCGAGGCGGCCACCAAAAAATTGAAGACTTTCTCCACCGAATTTTTTCGAACGCTTGGCATACTTCAAACTTCAATTCGAAGTAACAATTGGTACGCGAATCCAATTGAAATTCAAGTAGTGACAGATGGTCACCGTTCTCTACTTGGCAGAGATTTGTTCCCTGCTCTCGGACTTTCTATTCAACAATCTAATAATCCAAGGACAGTAAATGAGGTAGAACATTAAAATTGTCTAATCAAGAAAGAGATTGCAAATGATTTTCCTGACTTAATCTCCAGAATTGGTAAGTCAAAGTTACATACAGTTCGTTCAAAATTCCATAAGAATTATACGCCAACACACAAAAAAAGAACGCCGTGTTCGGATAAATCTGTTAGACAAAGTATCTATTGAATTATACAAATTATTAGATCAAGGCCATATCGAAAAAATAAAAGAATGTTCAAATCAAAATTTCATTTCTTCAATCGTCATCACTGTTAAGAAAGACAAATCTGTTAACCTAGCTCTTGATTCAAAAGTCTTGAAAAAAGCCATTCACAAAAAAGTATCAAATAACGAATATTGATAGCCTTATCGATTCCATTTCACAACACATAAAAGATTCCAATTTAGGCGGCAATGTTTATTTTTCAACAATCGACTTACAATATGCTTATAGCCAGTTAAAACTACATCCGGACACTGCTCGTCACCTTAATTTTAATATTGTTTGTGGCGAATCTACTAGTACGTGTCGGTTTAAAACCGGTTTTTACGGTCTTACAGACATGCCGGCAGAATTCCAGAAAGCCATGGTTTACACATTGGTTGGTTTAACCAATACGTACTGCTTTTTTTACGATATCATCGTAGTCAGTAAAAGTAGCAAGGAATCGCAACAACCCTTTTGCGAAGGTTTGTCGAAAACCTAAGGATCCTAACTCTTAACCAAAACCTAAACCTCGTGTCAATAACGTTGAAAAGGAATAGAATCAAAACGACGATGTTAAACAGATTTCGTCGGATTATGAGCCCGACTTAGAATCCAACTACTCATCGGATGAAGACAATTGTGTTGCATCAGTATCTTCAGTGGATCCTACAGCTTCTATAGAATCGATTAGTCTTCCTGTGGCATTTGGTAAAACAGAGCCAAATACTCTAGTGGATTCAGGAAGCGTCCGCACAATAATAAACGAGACTCTGGCAAATTCTATCATTTCCCAAGACAAAAATTCAAAATGGATACGCGAGGCGGCTACCAAAAAATTGAAGACTTTCTCCAAAGAACTTTTTCGAACGCTTGGCATACTTCAAACTTCAATTCGAAGTAACAATTGGTACGCGAATCCAATGGAAATTCAAGTAGTGACAGATGGTCACCGTTCTCTACATGGCAGAGATTTGTTCCCTGCTCTCGGACTTTCTATTCAACAATCTAATAATCCAAGGACAGTAAATCAGGTAGAACATGAAAATTGTCTAATCAAGAAACAGATTGCAAATGATTTTCCTGACTTAACCTCCAGAATTGGTAAGTCAAAAATACACACAGTTCGTTCCAAATTCCATAAGAATTATACGCCAACACACAAAAAAGAACGCCGTGTTCCGATAAATCTGTTAGACAAAGTATCTATTGAATTATACAAATTATTAGATCAAGGCCATATCGAAAAAATAAAAGAATGTTCAAATCAAAATTTCATTTCTTCAATCGTCATCACTGTTAAGAAAGACAAATCTGTCAACCTAGCTCTTGATTCAAAAGTCTTGAATAAAGCCATTCACAAAAAAGTATCAAATAACGAATATTGATAGCCTTATCGATTCCATTTCACAACACATAAAAGATTCCAATTTAGGTGGCAATATTTATTTTTCAACAATCGACTTACAATATGCTTATAGCCAGTTAAAACTACATCCGGACACTGCTCGTCACCTTAATTTTAATATTGTTTGTGGCGAATCTACTAGTACGTGTCGTTTTAAAACCAGTTTTTACGGTCTTACAGACATGCCGGCAGAATTCCAAAAAGCCATGGTTTACACATTGGTTGGTTTAACTAATACGTACTGCTTTCTTTACGATATCATTGTAGTCAGTAAAAGTAGCAAGGAATCGCACATCAAATACGTCTACAATTGTTTACAGAAACTTGATGCGGATAATCTTCGAATAAATTTAAGCAAATGTCATTTTGCAAAACATCAATTACACTGGCTTGGTTTTACAATCTCTCAAAGTGGCATTAAACCTATAGAATCAAAGACAGAAGCTATTTCACAATTCAAGGCTCCAAAAACACTGAAACAATTAGGATCCTTTTTAGGCAGTGTTCATCATCTAAGTAAATTCATTCCCAACCTGGCAAAGATCTGTCATCATCTTCGACCTCTTTTAAAGAAAAATGAAACATTTTTCTGGACTGAAAATCATCAAACTCATTTTGAACATAATAAATCTACAATTGCAAATGCTACTGAAAACACTCATTTTAATCCGACACTGGAAACGCAAGTTTAATGCGATGCATCTAGACAAGGTTTAGGCGCAGCAATGGAACAGCGAGATTGTGAAGGGTAGAAAACCGTTGCTTTTGCATTTCTTTTTCTTAATAGTAATGAAGAACGGTACAGTATTAATGAACAAGAATTACTTGGTGTGGTTGGATCCATTGAAAAATTTAGAAAATTTTTTTGGGAGAAATTCTTTTCAGAAAAATTCTTTAGAAAAATTCTTTTTGGGAAAAATTCTTTTTGGTCGACTAACATTGATCGTTTGTTACCCTTTGATTTTATCATAGAACATATCCCTTGCACCCGTATGTGCTTAGTTTATTATATTTCGCGCCAACCAAATCAAAAAGCAAAGAGCATTAGTCAAAATGATGAGGAATTCATGGTAGCTACAATTTCCCGCATTCGCGACGCAGTTACCACTTTATTTAGCAACTCATCAAACATTCCATTTCAAAAGCATCAGAATAATTCTAAACGCAAATAACTTGTAAACAGGACGCGAGTCCACTCTCACAATTTCACCAAACACGACGCGCATATTCAAAATTCCCCAAATAATTCATTCACGACTAAATCCAGACTAAATATTTATAATTCAAATATCATTTCAAGCTGCAATCGTCACGCAAATCACTTGCTCAAAATTAATACTGCATCCCCTCCGCAAATCCAGATCACAAAATCCACATTGAATTCGGTAATTAACTCCGATACCAACATCAATCATATCACGATGTCTGCACATAAGTCCCCTCAAAAAACTTCTCCTACATCCCCTCAAACTCCTCGAGTGACATTCCAAACCCATTCAACACCAAAAACGAATACGAGTGTCAACAATACCCAAAATTCTTCATCACCGGAAAACAGGGACATTGAGCTTTCTTGGGAAGAAATCTTCAAAAACAACCTAAGACAGCTCTTCGCGAAGTCCTTTCTCGCTGTCCTTACAAGCAAAGACCCAGTCCTCAAAGAAATCCGAGACTCTGTGTTACAAGATAATGAGGCCAGATGTAAGGAAGTCTGCCCTTACATTCATTCTTTCTGGAAGGACCTCCACGTGAAATACGGTTGCCTCAGTATTGACGAACGCGTCGCGATTCCCAACTAAATTAAAGACGCCGTACTTGAATCGCTACACATGACAGATCCCGGTAGTTGGGGGATGATCTCGCTCTCCCAATATGCATGGTGGCCATACATGCATAGAGAAATTCTGGCCACATTTGAGTGTGTTCGATTTACAGAAATTGGTAAAAATCTCAAACCTGTTATTCCTAAATCAAAATGGCCTTCGCATAAAGCATGTTAAGAACCTAATGAAGAAATTCAAATTTACTTTGGGGGTCCAATATGGAATGAAAAAAACCAAAAAATTTATTTTCTTACTTGTATTGACCGTTATTCAAAATATACTACAGCTGAAATTTTCGAAAAAGCTAATGGTACCAATGTAGTTAAATTTTTACGAGAATATGTATATAATCATGGAGTTCCATGAACAATACGCTTAGATCAAGCAACTTGTCTAGTAAGAAAACAAGTCACAAAATACTGCAATGAAAATAATATTAACATTCTTGACGCTCTTTTGGGCGATCACAGAGCAATTGTATTAGTGGAGCGAATGATACAAACAATAAAAAAGACGGTTATCTTGTATGCAAGTTGAACACAAAGAAAAGTTTTCTACTTCCTCTCCGTTTAAATCGATTATTTCAGATCTACGTTTACCAAAACATAAAACTACAAAAGTATTTCCATTTGAAGCTCACTTTGGTCGTTCTGCGAAAACTCTTTTGAAGAAAATCAGTACAGCTCCTTCAAGTCTAAATTTAACTTATGAAAAATTTATTAACTTCTATATAGATGCTGACACCGTTCCTGCTGAAGATTTACTTGACGATGCCGGGTGGGTCAATCCAGACAGAAGTGATCTGGAAATTGAGAAGACAATATGCCAGGCCCAAAAATATGAAGGTCGCCAATATCGCGCTTCCACTGACAAGGAATCCTGCTTCATAATTCAACCAAAGTTGACAAATCCCATTCCCAGGACATAAGCATCTCTAAATATGAAACTCGCCCGAAAACTCCAACACAAGAAACGGGCAAAGAAACAACTTGCCAAATTATATGAACTCCTCAAAACTGGTGCATATTTCACTAAATCTTCACCCACAACAACAATAATAAACGAACTTGGTCGATCACCTGTTAAAGTTAGAGATAGTGACATTGCAAAATTCGGAACCAAAGCAGAACGGGCAACAACTTTGTAGACCTACGCAGAACGTCGGCCAGCACCCAAAGACCCAAACCACTGAAACCAAAATTCCGAAACACAGCAATTGTCTTAAAAAACATAAGCGGGGAGAGACAAAATTCGCCATAGACACAACACCAGTTGTTTCTTCCGTAAAATGTAATCTAACACGAGCTCTAATGTTTAGGAAACTTTCGAAACAACAACAAAACGCCGCCGAACCACTTCTTCATTAAATGGACCCAGTGATCAAGCACCACAGAAACAGTCTGCCCCTTGAACAGTACCCGCTCAGCAGACACAAGGCACAGGTCGAAAACGTAAACGAACACAATTCTACGGTTTCTCGGAAGCGGACATTTCACCAACAAGTTCGCTAGCATCCTCCAGCTCTTCAAGACCTAAGAAAAGAAAGGCCATAAAGACAGTACCCAAAACTTTTGACAACCGGAGAATCAGTGGCCGAATTAATCCAAAGTGCAGAACACGATCGCATCCCATCTCCACCACGAGCAGATATACAAATCGGACATGTGTTACCTTCTGATCCTCGAAATCGCTATCAAGATTATGAACAGGAAAGAGAAATGTCAGTATGGTATGAAGTCCTCAAACCTGGTGCACAAGTCACTAAATCCTCGCCCACAAGAACAATAATAAACGAATCTGGTCGATCACCTGTTAAAGTTAGAGATAGTGACATTGCGAAGTTCGGAACCAAAGCAGAACGGGCAACAACTTTGTGCACCTACGCACAACGTCCGCTAGCACCCAAAGAACAAACCACTGAAACCAAAATAGCAAAACACAGCAATGGTCTTAAAAAACATAAGCGGGGAGAGACCAAAATTTGCCATAGACACAACACCAGTGGTTTCTTCCGTAAATTGTAATGTAACACGAGCTCTAATGTTTAGGAAACTTTCCAAACCACAACAAAAAACCCGCCGAACCACATCTTCCTTAAATGGACCCAGTGAACAAGCACCACAGAAACAGTCTGCCCCTTGAACAGTACCCGCTCAGCAGACACAAGGCACAGGTCGAAAACGTAAACGAACACAATTCTACGGTTTCTCGGAAGCGGACATTTCACCAACAAGTTCGCTAGCATCCTCCAGCTTTTCAAGACCAAAGAAAAGAAAGGCCATAAAGACAGTACCCAAAACTTTTGACAACTGGAGAATCAGTGGTCGAATTAATCCAAAGTGCAGAACACGATCGCATCCCATCTCCACCACGAGCAGATATACAAATCGGACATGTGTTACCTTCTGATCCTCGAAATCGCTATCAAGATTATGAACAGGAAAGAGAAATGTCAGTATGGTATGAAGTCCTCAAACCTGGTGCATAAGTCACTAAATCCTCGCCCACAACAACAATAATAAACGAATTTGGTCAATCACCTGTTAAAGTTAGAGATAGTGACATTGCGAAGTTCGGAACCAAAGCAGAACGGGCAACAACTTTGTGCACCTACGCACAACGTCCGCTAGCACCCAAAGAACAAACCACTGAAACCAAAATAGCAAAAGACAGCAATGGTCTTAAAAAACATCAGCGGGGAGAGACCAAAATTTGCTATAGACACAACACCAGTGGTTTCTTCCGTAAATTGTAATGTAACACGAGCTCTAATGTTTAGGAAACTTTCCAAACCACAACAAAACGCCGCCGAAACACTTCTTCATTAAATGGACCCAGTGAACAAGCACCACAGAAACAGTCTGCCCCTTGAACAGTACACGCTCAGCAGACACATAGCACAGGTCGAAAACGTAAACGAACACAATTCTACGGTTTCTCGGAAGCGGACATTTCACCAACAAGTTCGCTAGCATCCTCCAGCTTTTCAAGACCAAAGAAAAGAAAGGCCATAAAGACAGTACCCAAAACATTTGACAACTGGAGAATCAGTGGTCGAATTAATCCAAAGTGCAGAACACAATCGCATCCCATCTCCACCACGAGCAGATATACAAATCGGACATGTGTTAACTTCTGATCCTGGAAATCGCTATCAAGATTACGTACAGGAAAGAGAAATGCCAGAATGGTATGAAGTCCTCAAACCTGGTGCATACGTCACTAAACCTTCACCCACAACATCAATAATAAAAGAACCTGGTCGATCACCTGTTAAAGTAAGAGATAGTGACATTGCGAAATTCGGAACCAAAGCAGAACGGGCAACAACTTTGTGCAACTACGCACGTCCGCCAGGACCCAAAGAACAAACCACTGAAACCAAAATTGCGAAAAGCAGCAATGGTCTTAAAAAACATAAGCGGGGAGAGACCAAAATTCGCCATAGACACAACACCAGAGGTTTCTTCCGTAAATTGTAATGTAACACGAGCTCTAATGTTTAGGAAACTTACCAAACCACAACAAAAACGCCGCCGAACCACATCTTCCTTAAATGGACCCAGTGAACAAGCACCACAGAAACAGTCTGCCCCTTGAACAGTACCCGCTCAGCAGACACAAGGCACAGGTCGAAAACGTAAACGAACACAATTCTACGGTTTCTCGGAAGCGGACATTTCACCAACAAGTTCGCTAGCATCCTCCAGCTCTTCAAGACCAAAGAAAAAAAAGGCCATAAAGACAGTACCCAAAACTTTTGACAACCGGAGAATCAGTGGTCGAATTAATCCAAAGTGCAGAACACGGTCGCATCCCATCTCCACCACGAGCAGATATACAAATCGGACATGTGTTACCTTCTGATCCTCGAAATGGCTATCAATATTATGAACAGGAAAGAGAAATGTCAGTATGGTTTGAAGTTCTCAAACCTCGTTTATACGTCACTAAATCTTCACCCACACCAACAATAATAAACGAACCTGGTCGATCACCTGTTAAAGTTAGAGCTAGTGACATTGCGAAATTCGGAACCAAAGCAGAACGGGCAACAACTTTGTGCACCTACGCACAACGTCCGCCAGCATCCAAAGAACAAACCACTGAAACCAAAATTGCGAAACACAGCAATGGTCTTAAAAAACATAAGCGGGGAGAGACCAAAATTTGCCATAGACACAACACCAGTGGTTTCTTCCGTAAATTGTAATGTAATACGAGCTCTAATGTTTAGGAAACTTTCCAAACCACAACAAAAAACCCGCCGAACCACATCTTCCTTAAATGGACCCAGTGAACAAGCACCACAGAAACAGTCTGCCCCTTGAACAGTACCCGCTCAGCAGACACAAGGCACAGGTCGAAAACGTAAACGAACACAATTCTACGGTTTCTCGGAAGCGGACATTTCACCAACAAGTTCGCTAGCATCCTCCAGCTTTTCAAGACCAAAGAAAAGAAAGGCCATAAAGACAGTACCCAAAACTTTTGACAACCGGAGAATCAGTGGTCGAATTAATCCAAAGTGCAGAACACCATCGCATCCCATCTCCACCAAGAGCAGATATACAAATCGGAAGTGTGTCACCTTCTGATCCTCGAAATCGCTATCAAGATTATGAACAGGAAAGAGAAATATCAGTATGGTATGCTGAAAATGAATTATAATGGTTGAAAACTATTTAAACTTCGCAAACTCACTTTAATTGTTGATTTCAATTTGTTCATGAATTCGCCCCCCGAATACATTTCTTTCTTGATTTTTATTATTTAGTTGTTGTGTTCGCCTTTCAATTCCACTTTCATTTTATTAGTACGCATATCTGACGCCTTAGAGTTTTAAATTGAACAATATGCATTCGCGCTGCAATTCCATAAGATTATGTAATTTCATTTATTCATTTCATCAATTGCGCTGCTTTTCCATTTCACAGTATTTGTATATACATTATTTTAATCTAATTTCACTTCTTTAGCTCATGTCACTAAATTTGCATCAATACACACCTTTATCTTATTTCTGTTGTTCTTTTAAAAATGGTAAATACATTTTAATTTTTCCTATCATTGTGGAAATGTGATACTTATGGATATGTAACTATATATCAAAATTCATATTTGTACTAAATTACAAATACCGTCTATTTTAATAGTTATATCATACATCTTATACAAAGAATATGATGACTTTTTATTATTCACATATATATATATATATATATATATATATATATATATATACATATATATATATATATATATATATATATATATATATATATATCTATTCCCGCTAGTCTACTAAATTATTTCATATATTGTTCACGCTGTTCATATTATACTATCATAATCTCACTCAATCTTCTGAATTCAAGTTGCATTTGTAAACGCTCTTCTATTCCACTAAATAGATTTAGCTTGGATTCGCCTAGCGATTCCATTACGAAATTTTAGTAAAGTTCATTCTAAATTGGATTCGCCCCGCGATTCCACTACATAATATAAGTAAAGCATTCGCATCACAAATACAATTCAAATAGCTAAACTCAAAGCTATAACAGGATAACATGGTATTAGTGTTTTGGTTTAGTCCTGGCAAGTTAGCTTTAAGAAAATCAGTGGCGTTGGGAATCTAATCATGGTCCGTTGGATTATATACAATATTTCCGTGTTGAAAAGCAAAAAGTCGATAGCGGTCTAGTTAAAAACGGCCTTCTTTGGCTTCAATATTAGCTTGCCAGCGTGGGTTGTTAAAAAAATCAAGTTGTATCAACTGGGGGTGATAGTTGTGTTCGTTTATGAGACCAAGGCGTGCAAGTTCTCCCCGAGCTTGAATTTCTGTAGGAAAGAAAGGTCTTTTCATATTGTTAAAAAAGGACTTTGCATAAAGAGTTAGGTCTACATATTTCTGCTCGCGAAGTAGGCTTACCTTTATCTGTCAGACTAAACGACTCTGTAAAACACACAAGATAAGCTTCAAGTATAACGGTGGCTATAAAGAGTCTCACTGGAGTCAGAGCAATACACATCGTGCGACTACTCTAATAGACTGACTACAATTAGTGAAGTTAGCGCTAGCGCTATATAAAAGAGAATATTGTCTTCTCAGTCTCTAATTGGCTGGAGTTGTACATCCAGTATTTCTACTGCTAATCTACACGATCATCGATGCACTCCAAATTCTGAAAAACTTGTCAAATCCCGTTTAGTTCTTCAATATGAAACAAGAAAGAATTAGCAGAGACGTCTACACCTTTCTGCCATTGTAACATTTAATGGAATTCAAAACTGCAAAAAAAAACTCATTTTCTTTAACGGAATGAGCAATCAAGTTGAGAAATAATGCAGATTTTGCCATGTAAATTTACATTTATCGGATCATAATTTGATCAGTTTAATTTGGCCACCCGTTCCTTGAAAGGAAGTTGGATTTCCTTCAGTGTATCTGCAAGGAGAGATTAAATTTTTGTCTGATTGAACTTTTTCAGCGTAAATTTTGCCGCAACTCAGGTATATTTGTGGACAAGAGTGACAACAGCTTCAAAATGATTTCCCAATGAAAACTGTCTATCGATGATTCCTTGATATTTTATTTAATTACTGAAAATCCAAATTCGAAGCAAACTTTAGGCAACATCTTATCGGTAAATTCAATAGGTCTTCTTAATCCTCAATGAAATGACTAGATTTTCTTTCATGCCTAATTGACACGTTATTGACAGCTATAGGGGAAATCAGTTATCAAATCGAGTTAATTTAAACAAACGTTTTATTCATAATGAACGTTTTGTGCTATGTTCTGAAACATTTGTGAAATATACCTCAGAACCTTATTTTGTAGTGCCCAGTTGTTTAGCATCGATATAAATGTATTGGAGATAGATGACAAGAATGAGAGGTCTGGTTCTATGGTCCATCAAGTGCCTTTACCAATTGATGACGACGACAGTTTCATGCCACCTTCGAGCAGAGATTCACGCGGCCAACTGATTACGTTCGAGACACATTACGATCCCAGAAACAAAGCCGACTCTGACCCGAATGTAAATTTTTGGCAGCTAAGAGAGCAAGATGCTATGAAACCTCCGGCCAAGAGTAACGCAAGACGGCTCAATAAATAATCAAGTCAATAAATAAATTACGCGTTCAAGTCAAAATTGTTACTATTTTGTTTTTATTCTTCAGTTCCCTTGGTTTTTAAACATCGACTTGGCTAAAATATAGCACTCAGTTTAAGTGCACACCGACAGATTAGTTAGATAACCAATGGATAATTTAATTGTTAAAAGTAGTGTTAAGGAAATGAGCAATTTTGAGGAGTCATTTGTTGATGAAATTTGCACTGTTATCTTAAACTAAATGTAGACTTGTTCTTCACTTTACCATTTTAATTTTCAAACAGTGGGAAAATATTAACAACGTTATCACCAATTTTGGGCGTTTTCGAAGTAATTAACCGACAAAATTGAAAAACTTATCGATAATCGATCGCGAACAAATTTGTAACAAAAGATTGGTAACTTTTTATTCGGGCACTTTATACGAGTGATATTGTTTACATAGATAACAGAGTCTATTGTTTACATAGACACATTACTTCTACCTTACAAAAACGAGCGGATGTGACTCCTGTGCCAAACCAGAACCTAATGGGAAAAATTAACAAAAAACAGCTGCAATAAAAAAACAATCAGCATAACCATAACTCAATTAAATATTTTGTTCATAAAATAAAAATATACACCAACCCAAAAATTGGCAGATTCCATCATGAAGCCTCTTGACGTTGATCGTTAAACAATTACGTTGACGTTTACAACTAAACTGGTTTTTAAGGAGGTATCGGGGTATAAACAATTTAATTATTGTGCCATGAAATTGATCCTTCATGTTCATTGTCCCAACGTCACTCAGTGGGGTGGAAACTAACTGAACTGGGTTTTCTTGTTCATTCAATTTGGCCGATTGGTGATTCATTGGGTAAGTAACAAGGAGGCTCGTTCATGTGCGTTTGCACATGATGTTCCGACCCGCGCTCATCTACATTTTTGACTTAACTGTCTTTTGACTTACATTTTTAACAAAGAGATAATCAGAAAAAGATGTTTGAGTTTTACAAAAATCGTTACACAACCTAGATGATAATTGAATTAAATAATGCCAGGCCTCATCACAACAAGATCTGCCATTACAAAGTCTACGAGATAAAAACAACACCAACAATAAGCAACAAAAACAAAATTTCATGACAAAAACTCAATATCTTAATTTAAAGGCACTTAGTAACAACGTAAAATTACAATCAGACAAAATACTAACTACAAAAATTTATTTTTCCTAACTACACATCAGACGGAAATAATGACAATAGGTAACAAATCGAAAAAAAACAGAAGAAATAGTCAGGCGAAACGCAAAAAACAATCAAAATTTTTTAAACCAAATAATTTCAAAAGTCTTAAAAATAGTTAGCTTTTAACAAAATAAATCTTTATGAATTTACTAAAAAGTCACAATGAAACCAATAGCACCTGTCTGTGGTTAGACTAAGCCATAGAAACGGACTAAAGATGCAGAAAAAACTCAAAAAAATACGAGCAAAAAATTACAAATATTGCGAAAACACAAATTAGGGAAGCCATTAAAATCATTAGCTATTATCTAAATATAATGTTTTTTTATTTCAATTTCTATTAATACTAATTCAGCTAACGTTATTGGACGATTGATTGTTTTAGGCGAAATACACCACTCATATAAGTTATTCTTAAAACGCATTTTGTCCTACAAGCAAAACTTGAGTTATGTCATAATATCAAAAAACATGTCCATTTTGAAAAAACAAGATGTATAGAGCCTCTCAATTATGAGAATAAGTTACAAGTTGACGACGATAACATCATTGCTTCAATCCTCATATACAAGCTAATGGGACCGGTCAGTTTTTTTATTGCTTCCTAAAGAATAAAAAAAAGCAAAAAACAGCAAATTCAAAAAAAGTGAGCGAGAAAAATGTCGAAGTCATTAAAAATGATTTTTTCGGTAGGAACTTTTCTACCTTCAAATCATTTTCTAACAGCATTGGGATTCTTTTGGATGAATTTGATTCCAAAAGATCACCAAACATGGACAAATACATTAAAACCACGAATTGTTTGGGAAAACGCGTAGTATTAACGCTATTAAATTCAATAGCTTTTATCGGATGCTAATAAATTTGCTAAGTTATTCCTCGTTGAGACTACAAGGAGGTTTGTCATTAATAAGTCATCAATAAGAAATTACAATAAGTCATAGATAATGAAAACAACAAAAAATATATTAAAGTCCTAAAATTAAGATGGAAAGTGCGAGAACAAAGTGTCGAAACCATTTAAAGCATAAGTTTTTCCCTATTAACTTTATATATGATCCGTTGAATGTCATCTCTAAAACAAGGCAACTATCAATATAAGGATAATGTGTTTAGATTTCAAAGAGAAAAAAATTACAAATATCCAAAAAGTTAAAAAGAAATCTCGTGCATCGAAGTCATAACACCAATGGCTGGAAGATAAAGCCGCTGAGTAGATTGATTTTGGTTGCCTAAGCAAAAAGTTTTTGAAAGATTATTTTGAAACTCTTAACAGCCATGAAGTTCAATAGCTTTCAACAGAAGTTACTAAATACGCTCAAGTGGAGCGTATGCCTCGATTTGAGAATAGTGATATTTGTCATGCACATGTAATCAAAAAGACGTCACAATAAGTCTTATAACCATGGAAACAACAACAAATTCAGGCAAAATCAAACATTCATTAGAAAAGTGCGAAAAGAAAATGTGGAATCCATTTAAACTGAAAGCTGTTCTCTGAAAACCCTATCGTTAATCAAGTGAACGTCTTCTCTAAGCCAATGGGAGATATCATTATCAGGATATGTTGATAATGTTTCAAGAGGAACCATTAATAGGAAAATATCCAAAAAATTTTTTTTATATTTTTTGAAAACTTGTCGCATTGAAGTCGTAAAAGAAATAGTTAGAACATAAAACCGTTAACCAGATAAGTTTTTTTGCTGTAAAAAGGATGGAGGCGAGTCGTTGTCTACTGAGACCGACTTACAATTCACGAAAATAAGTTTAGGATCAGTTAAAGTTAAAAAAATTTCTCAAAAAATTCTATTAAACACTTAACAGCCATTAGCTGTCCCTTGAAAGCTCTAGATAGATTCAAATAACGTTCATTACGAAATCTATTGCACTTTTAATCAACACGACAAGTGCATAGGACTCACAAATTTCTTAAAACCTCACCAAGAAAATCAAAATTTCATTTACGAAAACTCAGAGTCGAGGCAAAAAAAACACAAGCATTTACTTGAAAACAAATTTTTGTTCATTGGGCTTCATTTGACTGTAAATCAGGTTTGTCATTAACGGAGCCGAGATATGAAAAGTGAATAGTTGCTGGATGACCCAAGAAAACAAAAAAATGAAAAGTTTTCTAAAAAAACAGCTCTGAAATAGAATTCAAATATTTTTTGATAGTAAGCTTCCCTATGAGACTAGAACTATTCTTATTATCAACTTTCATCTATTGAGAACTCCAAATGGTTTCATTCATTTTGTGGCCTGAAATAAATTTTGAATTAATATTTTAATAAAAAAATATCCTAATTTGAAGAAAAATTATTCTAAAACTGAACAAACATGCCAATTACCTTGTGTTCACACCTTCTTCAATCCTCGATAACTCCTCGGAAAATACAAAATTAGAAAAAAACTCTTTCTTGCTTCAAATTCTACGCTGGATTAGCTGTTTAATGATACCACTCACATTTCTCTACGATGAATATATCGCTCGGCCAAAATTGTCTGAACAAAAAGAAACGATTTGAGTATATAGTTCCTTCCCCCACAAGAGGGGTCGAAACAACAAGGAGGCTCTGAAAAGTGGGTTCTCACATGATGATCCAACCCCGCTGATCCACATTTTTTGCTTAATTGGCTAGCAAATGACGAAGAGATAAAAAAAACATTCAAAAGCATAATTATCGTTCAATAGACCACTAATGGAACACAATAATGCCACGCTAGAGGGCCGATGAAACTTGTTGTTAGTAGGACTATTAGAAATAACAATAATAAAAATCAATTAACAAAAAATAATTATGACCAAAAACTCGATTTCTATTTTAAAAGCTATAACACATCAATTGAAGTTAGAAAATTTTCAAAAAGTCTCACATACTGATCAAAAATATTTAATCTATGAATAAAGAAATTGCTTCCAAATAAAATCAATTACAAAGCTAAATAATGTCAGATTAGTGACGCTATGAGACTTTCTATTATTGAGACTACGAGAAAAGACAAAAAAAATCAATTGGCAACAACAAACGTTTACATCCAAAACCCTATTTTAAAAAAAAACCATGAAGAAGTCAAAATAGCATCAATTAAAATCAAACAAATTAGTTTGCACTACACCAGAAAAAACACATGGGAGGAGTCATTGATGAGTCTCAGTAAAACGCTTACAAAAACGATAAAAAAGGAGTTAAAAAGTGCGTTTTTTATTTTGTAAACAAATGGTTTCAAATAATGAGATTGACACTTTGAATCAAATTATACTGATTCGTACTTCAGTATGAAGATATTGAGGCCTGTCATTAGCCGTAATATGTTGTACGTCCACAAAAGCACGCAAAATACGAGAAACACAAAAACTCAGTTTTGTAAGAACACTTAATTTATTGCGCGTTCTTTTAGCAACAATAACGATATGTGTGACCTCTGAAAAAAAAGACTAGTTAACAAGATTAAAAAACAAGATTCAAAGATATTTTTGTTGTCTTTCAAAAACACTTAATTTCAAATGCATAAAAACAGTAGCTATCAAATGAAATCGTTAAAAAGGTTCTTTTATTTCTCAAAAACCAGAGATCTGTCATTATTTATTATATGCATGACGCATACAAAAAGCTACAACGATAGACAAAAAGAACGATAGAGGCAAAAATCAAAAAAAGAATGTTTTGTTTTTGAAAAAAAACTGGTATCGGAGCCGTTAGATCATAAAGCAATGCACCTCGATATGCTCAATTGTGCCCTTTTGCCACAACAATTTTTCGATATGCAACGTGTAATTAATGAGGCCAAGTAACAAGTAGGCCAAAAAGAACGAATTTAAAACTCTACATACTTTTAAAACGTTTGAATCTGAAGTTATGAAAAACTTTAGCAGCCAACCGAAATCTGCAAAAAATTTCATTTGTGCACCCATAAAAAGCCGTTAGGACCTGCAAAAATTAAGAAACTGACATACCACTGCAAAAAGGGCAAAAAAAGAGAAAGATAAAAATCAACTTTTCGCCAAAAACCGATATCGAAGCCGTGTAAGCAATAAGCATGCAATTAAGACATTCGATGTGTTAAACTGTGCCTTTTGCAAAACACCAATAATTTGACATTCGGCCTGTTTTTAAAGAGACTAGGTAGCCAGCAGACAAAATTACAGAAAAATGCAAATGTACAAAATACGTCGACACTTTTTTCAAAAATATTTGACTTTAGTGCCATAAACAACTCTAGCTATCAATTAAAACCAGTAATTAAAATCTGTAAATTGCATACAATTTTAAAATTACATATAAAGACAACCACAAAAAACTTCATTAAATTCTGCAGAAAGACAGTGTTGAAGCAACCAAAACCATAATCTAGTAATTGAAATTTTGATTCGTTCAAATGTGTTCCTTTTTAAACGCCAGTAATGTCATATCTGACCTGTCAATAATGACAGAAGACCAAAAAAGGAACCTCAAAATGTCCAAAAGTCAATTTATTTTGTGAAATTCGAAGCAGAATAAACATTACTTAAAACGTAATACGCAAAACATGTTCAACTTGAATCCATTAGAAAGACAATGCAAATTGTCTTTCTTGACCTTAACCTGAAAGTTGTTAAAAAACAATTCGTACCTTAGATGTAGGTATTTTAGAAGTCAAAACGACCAAGCTTTCGACTAAAAAACTAGATAGCTCTAGCCGAATGTCCTTAGGAAGACAAATGGACCTGCCAATAGCACATTTTGATTTGACTTCTTCTTTTCTGAAATCAAAGTATAAAAAATCAAAATACTGCGAGACTTTTTTAGAACAAACATCAACCAATCACAATCCTAAGTTTTTTGGGCTTTCAAAAAAACGATTAAATCAAAACTAGCCATGCTATTGCAGTTCGTTCATTAGTAACACGTATATATTCCCAATTTTATGGACATGGATAATTTGACTAAAAACAGTGAAAATGTCAAAAATGATGTATTTTGCATAATTATTGAGTCAAATTACCAACAAAACGGCAAAATGTTAATTAAGGCTCTTTTTCAAAGAACACACAAGTGAAATTTGTCAACTTTGGAGATAACGAAATATATGTCTGTGGTTTTTAGGTGAATTAAATCGGCAAATTTGTCTATAAAGCCTCATTCGTTTCATTTTTTATGAAAAATGCCAAAAATTAGATCAAACAGTTCAACAACACTCTGCTATCTTTATAGATAAAACCATCAACACTATCGTTAGCAATTCTAACATGTCTTTCACGCAAAAATTGCAAAAAGTTGCGCAAAAACGGAAATTTTAAATAAAAATAACGAAAATCAGTAAAATAGTCACAGCAATAACTTCGTGTAATGAACGAAATAGAAATCTTTTTAGGTATAAATTTTAGGCTTGACCGGCTTTCTAATGATGCCACTCATTAAACGACCCTTTTCTGGACCAATTTTTGGCTGATTCAGCCAAGAAGCGGATCTTAGAGCGCAGAATCAGGTCATTTCGGCTATTATTGTAAAATTACGTATCAGAAAATGCCTTGGAGAGTTTCCGCCAATTTTTTATCGAAACAAAATGAATATTCGACCGCCTATCGAGTTTGCACAGAATAACTATTGAGTTTTTATAGAATAAACGCTTGCAGTTTATTAGACTGATTTCATTAGTTTGAGTCTATTGTTTTAAATTGTTTACGAATTAGAGATCTCTGTATCAACTTCGGTCAATCATTTCAAAACAGCACTCATTAACCAATATATACATTTTGCTAGCTTAGCTCACTACTTTAATCGACTTCCTTTGTGCTCCTTTTCGTTCATCAATTTATTTTCTGTGCCTAAAAGCACTTAAATTACAAGGTGTGAATAAAAAATGCAACAACCTTTGTTATTAGATGATCGCATTTACTGATTTCGATGATAAAGCTTTGTGAAAGAACAGTTGCTCTAGCAATGAAAAAGATTTAATTGCTGTGGTCTGTACATAAGATATTACGAGGTAACATATTAAAAACGAAAAGAACGGGCAACACTCAAATAACCACTGATTATATTTCAAAACAATTAGTATAAAAACTAAAGAAATATTAAATGAAAGGTGTTTTTGAATTTGTAGTGACAAGGCAAATTTATGAGTTTTGGTGGAAAGAAATTGAAATCAAAGTAAAAGAAAAAATTTAGCTATTAACAGTTACAGTAACTAAGGATGGGTGTTTATGCGTAGGTGTAGGTAGAAGAGAGCCAATGAAAGCCCATATAAAGCCATTGATTAGTCTAAAGCATTAAAAAAACAAAAAAAGAGTTCAGCAGAGCTTAACATTCTTTTTCTTATGTAGAGAAAACCAATTGAACTTATCAAAATGGAAAATATCAACTGAAAACTGCAGATCTCAATAGTGCCACTAAATGTGCGATAAAATAAAGAACACGGGCAATACTTAAACCCTCACCAAAACTTTGAAAATGCTACCATTAGTTAACGTCAGCGCCCACGTACAAGTCCGCAAACTCCCAAGCTTTTGAATGGTATAAAACTTCAATTCTGTCTAGCACTTACGGACAGAAAAACAAACTAGGACAAAAGCTTGCGAAATGCAATACTCTCAAAACAAAAAAATCTGGCATTTTGAACAAACACTGTCTTATTCGCTTATACAAAACTGATGCATACAATTGTAACTTCAAAATTTTTAAACGCCTGTTTTAAGTAGCATTCATGAAATGAGAAAGTGGTGAAAAACAGTAAAACCATTTGAGTGACCATACATTAAAAATTGCATTCTCAAAATTCGTTCAAATAAATTCCTACTCCAATTAAGCAGCTACGTCAAAATAATTGAGGTCCAAAGTTTTTTTTTCGGTCTACATTTGGTCTACTAATGACGAGTTATTTGAAATCATCAATTCCATTTAGATGTCTAACTGACATCAAAAAGTTGAATACAATGAGCAGATCACAAAAAACTGATACAGTACAATCGAACTCATTTTTATATTATAAGAAAAGCAGTGATTAGACAACAAAAGCTTTGGTCTCTCCCCGTATCTGTTAAAAAATATTGTTTACAACTCAAGTGCTTAAAGCTTTGGAAATAATGATATAATATATCTTTGCTTTGAAAAATCAATTTTTGGTCTCCGAAATGGATGAAATTGAGCAAAAAAAGTGACTAATGAACAACATGAACCCCAAAAAGAGCTAAATACCATAAACTAAAACGTGTAGACGACATAAAACGTACTTGTAGGTCAATAGCAGTTATTGGAGTTCATTGTGAATACTTTTGCGGAACTAGCTAATCATGTAATGGCGGAAAACGAAGCAAACTTGACAAACACAGTTAACTTTTTTCAATTTGATCGAAAAATATTTTTTTACAGAACTTAAGTCTTATAAAAACAGGGTTTTTTGAAAAACAGGTTTCAACTGATATTCAAAAACTTATATTTTTGGCCTACCTTAAGCTGTTTTCAAAACTCAGAACCATTTTCGTGATCACAAAAACCTTCTTATTACTTCAATCTAGCTAAAAAACTGCATATTTCTGCAAGATTGAAGAAATTTCTGGTTCTCCATATAATCACGAGCAGATTTTTTTGCAGTCCAGTCCATTTTTTTCTTTTCAATGCTAGATCTGGATGACTATTTCTATGTTTATTTCTGTTTTACATCGTGATCGGAGGAATAAATTGAAAGCTGTAAAAAGCTGGGAGATTATCGGCTTTAAATACTATTAATCGAGATTAAAACAGCACAATATGAAGTCACGCAAGAAACGTCACCTAAAAATGATCAGTATAAACGGGCAGACAAAAAAATCAGTAGTACACAATAATTGGCATTAAACACAATCGGAAAAAAATAGCTGGCAGATTGCCACAAAAGTTGTTGTTGCTTCTATTAGCTGCTCTGCAATACCATTCATTCAGAGTGACACGCACTCACTTGACCTTATCTCTTTGAATTAAAGCAAAGAATTAGTTTCAGAGTCATGAAGTCATTTTTGAGAGCGAGGAAAGTCACGCGTGACCAAAAACTTTCACGCAAATGAACAAATGAGTTCTCTCCAATAAAAGTAAAAAAGGTCATGCGCGCAATTCAGTTAAAATTGCATGAACGAATGAACAAAAAGCAGACTTGAAATGATTATGACGTCATCTGGTCGTAACAAAAACAAAAAAATATAGAAGGACAAGCCCTGACGTACAATTCAAAGAACTTACATTCACTTAACAAAAACTTGAATGAGAACGGACTATGAGTGAATTGGGACAACCATTTCCAAAAAAAATCAGATAAAGAAACAAAAAAAAACTGAAAATGAATGCCAAACTGCCGCATGTGAAGAAACCACTAGCGAGAAAAAGAAATTTGGTTCAATCAAAAAAATAGGCCCAGAATGAACTATGAATGGAATGGGAAAACTATTTATAAGTCCAAACGAAAAAATCGAAAAAAAACAGTAAAAATCAAAGTGAAATTGCCGCAAGTGAACAAAAAACCACTGGCAAGAAAGCGCAATTTTGTTCAAACACCGTTTTTTTTTACTTTATTTTAAAATTAGAGTGAAAAAGTTTCACGCCACAAAACCACTCGCCTTTACGCTCCACTTCCTGTTTCGGCGTGACCAAAACCACTACTCAAATTTGACTTCATAAATCATGAAAATGTTTGAACAGATCTTAAAAAAAAAGACAGCGCCCCAATACAATTCAAATTCTTTGAACTGTAAAAATAGGAGCACTATAATAGCCGGCTGAGAAGATGAGGGCGGCTATTAAAAACTGGGCCAATTGTACACAAAAACAAGACGGGTTATCTATATGCGTCATTCTGTCAAAAAACACTTCAAAGTAGAAAAGTCTACATTTGGTCTACTAATGACGAGTTATTTGAAATCATCAATTCCATTTAGATGTCTAACTGACATCAAAAAGTTGAATACAATGAGCAGATCACAAAAAACTGATACAGTACAATCGAACTCATTTTTATATTATAAGAAAAGCAGTGATTAGACAACAAAAGCTTTGGTCTCTCCCCGTATCTGTTAAAAAATATTGTTTACAACTCAAGTGCTTAAAGCTTTGGAAATAATGATATAATATATCTTTGCTTTGAAAAATCAATTTTTGGTCTCCGAAATGGATGAAATTGAGCAAAAAAAGTGACTAATGAACAACATGAACCCCAAAAAGAGCTAAATACCATAAACTAAAACGTGTAGACGACATAAAACGTACTTGTAGGTCAATAGCAGTTATTGGAGTTCATTGTGAATACTTTTGCGGAACTAGCTAATCATGTAATGGCGGAAAACGAAGCAAACTTGACAAACACAGTTAACTTTTTTCAATTTGATCGAAAAATATTTTTTTACAGAACTTAAGTCTTATAAAAACAGGGTTTTTTGAAAAACAGGTTTCAACTGATATTCAAAAACTTATATTTTTGGCCTACCTTAAGCTGTTTTCAAAACTCAGAACCATTTTCGTGATCACAAAAACCTTCTTATTACTTCAATCTAGCTAAAAAACTGCATATTTCTGCAAGATTGAAAAAATTTCTGGTTCTCCATATAATCACGAGCAGATATTTTTGCAGTCCAGTCCATTTTTTTCTTTTCAATGCTAGATCTGGATGACTATTTCTATGTTTATTTCTGTTTTACATCGTGATCGGAGGAATAAATTGAAAGCTGTAAAAAGCTGGGAGATTATCGGCTTTAAATACTATTAATCGAGATTAAAACAGCACAATATGAAGTCACGCAAGAAACGTCACCTAAAAATGATCAGTATAAACGGGCAGACAAAAAAATCAGTAGTACACAATAATTGGCATTAAACACAATCGGAAAAAAATAGCTGGCAGATTGCCACAAAAGTTGTTGTTGCTTCTATTAGCTGCTCTGCAATACCATTCATTCAGAGTGACACGCACTCACTTGACCTTATCTCTTTGAATTAAAGCAAAGAATTAGTTTCAGAGTCATGAAGTCATTTTTGAGAGCGAGGAAAGTCACGCGTGACCAAAAACTTTCACGCAAATGAACAAATGAGTTCTCTCCAATAAAAGTAAAAAAGGTCATGCGCGCAATTCAGTTAAAATTGCATGAACGAATGAACAAAAAGCAGACTTGAAATGATTATGACGTCATCTGGTCGTAACAAAAACAAAAAAATATAGAAGGACAAGCCCTGACGTACAATTCAAAGAACTTACATTCACTTAACAAAAACTTGAATGAGAACGGACTATGAGTGAATTGGGACAACCATTTCCAAAAAAAATCAGATAAAGAAACAAAAAAAAACTGAAAATGAATGCCAAACTGCCGCATGTGAAGAAACCACTAGCGAGAAAAAGAAATTTGGTTCAATCAAAAAAATAGGCCCAGAATGAACTATGAATGGAATGGGAAAACTATTTATAAGTCCAAACGAAAAAATCGAAAAAAAAACAGTAAAAATCAAAGTGAAATTGCCGCAAGTGAACAAAAAACCACTGGCAAGAAAGCGCAATTTTGTTCAAACACCGTTTTTTTTTTACTTTATTTTAAAATTAGAGTGAAAAAGTTTCACGCCACAAAACCACTCGCTTTTACGCTCCACTTCCTGTTTCGGCGTGACCAAAACCACTACTCAAATTTGACTTCATAAATCATGAAAATGTTTGAACAGATCTTAAAAAAAAGACAGCGCCCCAATACAATTCAAATTCTTTGAATTGTAAAAATAGGAGCGCTATAATAGCCGGCTGAGAAGATGAGGGCGGCTATTAAAAACTGGGCCAATTGTACACAAAAACAAGACGGGTTATCTATATGCGTCATTCTGTCAAAAAACACTTCAAAGTAGAAAAGTCTACATTTGGTCTACTAATGACGAGTTATTTGAAATCATCAATTCCATTTAGATGTCTAACTGACATCAAAAAGTTGAATACAATGAGCAGATCACAAAAAACTGATACAGTACAATCGAACTCATTTTTATATTATAAGAAAAGCAGTGATTAGACAACAAAAGCTTTGGTCTCTCCCCGTATCTGTTAAAAAATATTGTTTACAACTCAAGTGCTTAAAGCTTTGGAAATAATGATATAATATATCTTTGCTTTGAAAAATCAATTTTTGGTCTCCGAAATGGATGAAATTGAGCAAAAAAAGTGACTAATGAACAACATGAACCCCAAAAAGAGCTAAATACCATAAACTAAAACGTGTAGACGACATAAAACGTACTTGTAGGTCAATAGCAGTTATTGGAGTTCATTGTGAATACTTTTGCGGAACTAGCTAATCATGTAATGGCGGAAAACGAAGCAAACTTGACAAACACAGTTAACTTTTTTCAATTTGATCGAAAAATATTTTTTTACAGAACTTAAGTCTTATAAAAACAGGGTTTTTTGAAAAACAGGTTTCAACTGATATTCAAAAACTTATATTTTTGGCCTACCTTAAGCTGTTTTCAAAACTCAGAACCATTTTCGTGATCACAAAAACCTTCTTATTACTTCAATCTATCTAAAAAACTGCATATTTCTGCAAGATTGAAAAAATTTCTGGTTCTCCATATAATCACGAGCAGATTTTTTTGCAGTCCAGTCCATTTTTTTCTTTTCAATGCTAGATCTGGATGACTATTTCTATGTTTATTTCTGTTTTACATCGTGATCGGAGGAATAAATTGAAAGCTGTAAAAAGCTGGGAGATTATCGGCTTTAAATACTATTAATCGAGATTAAAACAGCACAATATGAAGTCACGCAAGAAACGTCACCTAAAAATGATCAGTATAAACGGGCAGACAAAAAAATCAGTAGTACACAATAATTGGCATTAAACACAATCGGAAAAAAATAGCTGGCAGATTGCCACAAAAGTTGTTGTTGCTTCTATTAGCTGCTCTGCAATACCATTCATTCAGAGTGACACGCACTCACTTGACCTTATCTCTTTGAATTAAAGCAAAGAATTAGTTTCAGAGTCATGAAGTCATTTTTGAGAGCGAGGAAAGTCACGCGTGACCAAAAACTTTCACGCAAATGAACAAATGAGTTCTCTCCAATAAAAGTAAAAAAGGTCATGCGCGCAATTCAGTTAAAATTGCATGAACGAATGAACAAAAAGCAGACTTGAAATGATTATGACGTCATCTGGTCGTAACAAAAACAAAAAAATATAGAAGGACAAGCCCTGACGTACAATTCAAAGAACTTACATTCACTTAACAAAAACTTGAATGAGAACGGACTATGAGTGAATTGGGACAACCATTTCCAAAAAAAATCAGATAAAGAAACAAAAAAAAACTGAAAATGAATGCCAAACTGCCGCATGTGAAGAAACCACTAGCGAGAAAAAGAAATTTGGTTCAATCAAAAAAATAGGCCCAGAATGAACTATGAATGGAATGGGAAAACTATTTATAAGTCCAAACGAAAAAATCGAAAAAAAACAGTAAAAATCAAAGTGAAATTGCCGCAAGTGAACCAAAAACCACTGGCAAGAAAGCGCAATTTTGTTCAAACACCGTTTTTTTTTTACTTTATTTTAAAATTAGAGTGAAAAAGTTTCACGCCACAAAACCACTCGCTTTTACGCTCCACTTCCTGTTTCGGCGTGACCAAAACCACTACTCAAATTTGACCTCATAAATCATGAAAATGTTTGAACAGATGTTAAAAAAAAGACAGCGCCCCAATACAATTCAAATTCTTTGAATTGTAAAAATAGGAGCGCTATAATAGCCGGCTGAGAAGATGAGGGCGGCTATTAAAAACTGGGCCAATTGTACACAAAAACAAGACGGGTTATCTATATGCGTCATTCTGTCAAAAAACACTTCAAAGTAGAAAAGTCTACATTTGGTCTACTAATGAAGAGTTATTTGAAATCATCAATTCCATTTAGATGTCTAACTGACATCAAAAAGTTGAATACAATGAGCAGATCACAAAAAACTGATACAGTACAATCGAACTCATTTTTATATTATAAGAAAAGCAGTGATTAGACAACAAAAGCTTTGGTCTCTCCCCGTATCTGTTAAAAAATATTGTTTACAACTCAAGTGCTTAAAGCTTTGGAAATAATGATATAATATATCTTTGCTTTGAAAAATCAATTTTTGGTCTCCGAAATGGATGAAATTGAGCAAAAAAAGTGACTAATGAACAACATGAACCCCAAAAAGAGCTAAATACCATAAACTAAAACGTGTAGACGACATAAAACGTACTTGTAGGTCAATAGCAGTTATTGGAGTTCATTGTGAATACTTTTGCGGAACTAGCTAATCATGTAATGGCGGAAAACGAAGCAAACTTGACAAACACAGTTAACTTTTTTCAATTTGATCGAAAAATATTTTTTTACAGAACTTAAGTCTTATAAAAACAGGGTTTTTTGAAAAACAGGTTTCAACTGATATTCAAAAACTTATATTTTTGGCCTACCTTAAGCTGTTTTCAAAACTCAGAACCATTTTCGTGATCACAAAAACCTTCTTATTACTTCAATCTAGCTAAAAAACTGCATATTTCTGCAAGATTGAAAAAATTTCTGGTTCTCCATATAATCACGAGCAGATTTTTTTGCAGTCCAGTCCATTTTTTTCTTTTCAATGCTAGATCTGGATGACTATTTCTATGTTTATTTCTGTTTTACATCGTGATCGGAGGAATAAATTGAAAGCTGTAAAAAGCTGGGAGATTATCGGCTTTAAATACTATTAATCGAGATTAAAACAGCACAATATGAAGTCACGCAAGAAACGTCACCTAAAAATGATCAGTATAAACGGGCAGACAAAAAAATCAGTAGTACACAATAATTGGCATTAAACACAATCGGAAAAAAATAGCTGGCAGATTGCCACAAAAGTTGTTGTTGCTTCTATTAGCTGCTCTGCAATACCATTCATTCAGAGTGACACGCACTCACTTGACCTTATCTCTTTGAATTAAAGCAAAGAATTAGTTTCAGAGTCATGAAGTCATTTTTGAGAGCGAGGAAAGTCACGCGTGACCAAAAACTTTCACGCAAATGAACAAATGAGTTCTCTCCAATAAAAGTAAAAAAGGTCATGCGCGCAATTCAGTTAAAATTGCATGAACGAATGAACAAAAAGCAGACTTGAAATGATTATGACGTCATCTGGTCGTAACAAAAACAAAAAAATATAGAAGGACAAGCCCTGACGTACAATTCAAAGAACTTACATTCACTTAACAAAAACTTGAATGAGAACGGACTATGAGTGAATTGGGACAACCATTTCCAAAAAAAATCAGATAAAGAAACAAAAAAAAACTGAAAATGAATGCCAAACTGCCGCATGTGAAGAAACCACTAGCGAGAAAAAGAAATTTGGTTCAATCAAAAAAATAGGCCCAGAATGAACTATGAATGGAATGGGAAAACTATTTATAAGTCCAAACGAAAAAATCGAAAAAAAACAGTAAAAATCAAAGTGAAATTGCCGCAAGTGAACAAAAAACCACTGGCAAGAAAGCGCAATTTTGTTCAAACACCGTTTTTTTTTTACTTTATTTTAAAATTAGAGTGAAAAAGTTTCACGCCACAAAACCACTCGCTTTTACGCTCCACTTCCTGTTTCGGCGTGACCAAAACCACTACTCAAATTTGACTTCATAAATCATGAAAATGTTTGAACATATGTTAAGAAAAGACAGAGCCCCAATACAATTCAATTTCTTTGAATTGTAAAAAGCCAAGAGAAGGTCAATAATAACCCCAGCTATCGGAGTGCGTCTATTAAAAAATACTGCAAATTTTGTTCGGGAGAACTTATTCAACCATAAATACTACCTACTGACGACCAGGATATTTGTTTCACAATAAAACTTGATTTTTGAAATCGAGGGGTTAGGAAACCGAAACGCTTAATGATGCACAAAATAGAAATCAAATTCAACATATAAGAGCTGAAGTCCTGTTAAAATCAACTGCAGCATCTAAAACTTCAATCAAAGCAAGAAAAAAGTTCTTTTGCTGATTGTTTGGAATCTTTACTTCAGAAAATTGCAACTCATCATAAAAAGACGCCAACGATAATTCACACTTTGAACGGGAAAAAAAGCATTTGAAACCGTGGAAAAATTGACAACTCCAGTTTGAAATCGGAATATTAAGAATAAACCGAAAAACATCTACTGACAATTTTGAGAATAATAAACGATTAACCACAAAAAATTAATATTTAAATTAGTTCTTAACAAAAAGTAATTTGCTTTTCAAGGGCTGTAAAATTAATTCAAGCAATCAAACGTTGAAGACTATTTCCAAAAATGCTTATGCTTGAATACCACCAAACAAACCCTTTTTATGCAATTGGAAGCATTTACAACCGAAAAACGAAAGCGAACTATCCATGAAACAAAACTTTGCACAAGTATGCACGAGACGGCTTCTGCAAATCAGTCTACACAAAAAAACGGTCTACCAAATACCTTAATCAGAAAAGGTAACACTCGAGGATACAAATTTATCGTCAAAAAGATTAAAATTAACTTGAGGTAAAAAATAATCCTAACGCTTAAAACTTGCTGATTGTGGCCAGTTTTCCTGTTATTATTGGGCTCACAAATAGCATGTATTATCATTTGCAAAGGGTTGGTTTAATAATTTTGCTGCCTGAATCAAAAAACGATTTTTTTCTCAATGCATCTGACTAAAAACAGTATTGAGTCAAATGACTAAAACCCTATAAAAGCAGTTTACTATATGTATCATTCTGAAAAAAAAACATTCCAAGTCAAACCCAATTGAGAAAAAGCAACGCATGAACAGAAATTTTACGCGCTCAGAAAAAGTATTCACCGCGTCACTTTTTACCAATTTTTGATTTCAGATAATAACGCTGCCTCAAAAGAAGACAAATACTCGTCTTCTAGTTATAAAAAAAAAAGATTAACGCAATATAGCTACGTTGCTCTCAGCTTCTTAGCTATCAAAAGACTCCTCTGTGCTACCGAACTGCTACCGAACTCCTCGGCTGCAGCCTTGGCTGCAGTATGGATGTTGAAAACAGAATACAGAAATTTTAATTGAAGAAATTAGCGCGATTGTTAAGATATGAAGTGGATTGAAAGCATCATAATGTGCTACAAACAAATTTGAATGTGGAGCTGGAACTAACAGAGAATTAATCAGAGAATAGATACAACAGTCAATGGAAGAATCAATTCAGTGGAAGAGATCATACATCTGCAACTAACTAACTAATCCGCAATTAAAACGATGTTCTCATTCGACAATCCAGGTTTACTCTGGAACAAGAGAAATTCAATTGAGAAGTTGTCCCAGAACAAATATGGCCGTTCATATTACGTTGTTGAAATTGTATTTTCAAACTTTTGCATAGAACGCATTCAGTTCTCTTGAATCAGAAAGATAAACAATTCAAAAGCGATAAACAGAAGCGTAAATAATTCCATAGACTAAAAATTCACCGGAAAAATGAAAAATCAGCGAAATCTATCAATTTACTCTTATGTGGTAACTCAATTCAAAAACTCATTGGTGGCTTGCGTCAGAAATTAAACTGCACTCGAAGGAATTCCAGCAACAATCCATGGAGTAAACGTGTTTTCTTTTGAGGCAAGTGTGGTGCTTTATACATCACTATGGCTTACAGAGATGGATCTAATTTGGGCACGAAAGAGCAGACACAAGCATGTTATTATTCAAGTTGATCAGAGTTTGGAGAGTCGATCCACACGTATAAAAATTCTCCAAAACGCCTAGATTTACTGCTAGAAATAGGTAATAGAGAATAATAATAATAGGTAATAGATATGAAGTGAACTGGTTCAGGAAACAAAAGCAACTCGAGACTTATAGGATGGGAATTACAATGTACAAGTCAACGAGTGAGCTAGGGAATCTAACAGATCAACAGGTATCAATCTTATTGATCAACAGGTATCCATTCAAGATATACCTTCACTACACAATTTAATTTTTTAACGATTGCTGTAAAATTGTGGTTTCTGCTCCCGAGGTCAAACGAAGTAAATATGTTGTGTAAGTAATAGTGGAGCAATGGAGATGGCGGCAGTAAATCCAGGGTAAGTTCAGCAGTACTCTTGATGAGTGAGGATCGCGTATTTAAAAAATTAAACATGGCACTATTAACAATCACAAATCAATCAAATTCATCAAATGGAGAGAAAGGGACTATACACAACAGCTAGCACACTACCTATACAATGCAAATACAAAATATAGCAACTTTGATAGTTAAACTAATTTAAACAGTTTCATCATTGGATTGGGAAGTTTCAAATTGGAAATAACAGCGACAGAAGACTATTATTGCACAAGCAGAGCAAACAATTGAATTAAGTAATGATAATTGTCTATTAGATTGAGACTTTTTGTACTATTGTGACCTCTTGGGAAATTGCGAACAGATTGAAATCATCAGGCATTCCGTATTAAATGGAGTCAATGGTTTAACATAGAGTATGTGACGCAAGGAGAGGAAAACTAGTACGGCATGTGGGCTGTAAGGTTGTAGTCTGCGTCGTCTTGCTCCACGGCCACGTCCACCTCTTCACTGTCCAACTAAACACAACCGCGACATAATTAAATCCAACAACTACGACAATTTCCTGTTTCGATTTCCGAAGCCAAATAGTAGCTTGGATTAACTATGAAACCTACAGCTAGCTGTATGTATCTTGGCGAGCAAGGTGAGAAGTAATATTGAATATGAATCATATTTAACTGATTTTACTATTCAACATTTCAGCATACACGTATCACGATTCATCTCTTGCACGTGTTTTAAACGTATACACTTAATTTATTATTAGGCAGATTATGTTTAAGAGTTTAACGTAAGTTTAAGTTCATGGTATCTAGTTAACTGCTTCACTCACGTTCGCTTTCCGAGAAAGGATGTTTTACACCTACACACTGTGCCCAATGCCTACACACTGTGCCCATGTTACAAAATGACTAAAGAGCGATCCTATCAACCTTCGAGATTTTGATTGGTCGTTTAAATTAGAAAATGGAAAACAATGCCTGCAGTAAAATTTCATAAATTCAGATGAAAATCTGTTTTTTAGCCCAATCAACGCCTTGCAACGCCCAGTTTAAACCAGAAACAGATGTGCCGGGAGAATTACTTAGAAAAAAGTTAACGTCAAAAAAATGAGCAAAGGCAACCATTTGCATTTAAGCCCCAAATAATCCTCAACTTCTAATTTGTATATCTGCAGTACTGCTAAAGAAACATCAACCTATTATAGTCTTTTGTCTCAGCTATCGAATGCAACCCCACAAACGAAATTACAACAGTCCGCAAGGAGTATTACTTCAAATGTGTAAACCTTGACCTTTCACACTAACTAATTATTTCATTAATAATTATGTTAGTCTTGCAAGCTCTGATTGTTCCGACCCACTTTAGTGGGGGAGGAACTATATACTCAAACGGGTTTTTTTTTGTTCCGACAATTTTCGCCGATCGATATATTCATCGTAGATGGTAGTGAGTGCATCATTAGAAAGCCTGTCCAGCGTAGAGTGTGGAATAAAATTTTTTTGATTTTCGTTTTTTAAAGAGAGTTACAATGGTTAAAAAATTTGAGAATAGTAGACCGAAATCCGTTGTTTTGTTCACATTTTCACTATTTTTTACTATTTTCACCATTTTATAATTTGTGAAAATTATTTTTAACAATTTCACTGAGTGCAGTAAAAATATAACTAAAAAGTTTCCTGAATTTCGTTTCTTTTCACACAGTTATCGAAGTTTTGTGAACGTTTGGACTGATCTTCGTTGTTTCTCTTCAAATTTTCCGTATTTTTATGCAATTTTTTTGCCAATTTTGATTTCAGAATTGGTAAGTATAGTGTTGTTCGTTTTACCTCTAAAAACATGGTTGTTTTTCAACCGTTTGGTTCAATTTGTTGGCAAAAACTGTGCTAAATTTGTCAAATTTCAGCCTTTTTTCATCCAAAAATGGATGGAAATAGGCTTTTGTAGTCCACTTTCTTCAAATTTAAAGCATTAATACACCTAAAAACTGCTGACTCAGTTTTCGGTGACTTGGAATAAATTTTAATTGCAGAAGTTTTAATTGTAGACCCTATAGAGTTTACTTGAATTAACCGTTTGCCGGTTAGTCGCTAATATAACTCTTTAATTAAGCAAAATGCATCATTTATGTTTGATATTTTAACTTTTTGTCAAATAATCCATATCCAAAATATTCAGGACAATAAAGTGTTTCCAATAGACGATTGGCAATAGCCAAGCTCGTTTTGGTCTGATCGTTGTTTCCTAAATTTCATAAGAACTGATTGTAATCAGTCAATGTTTTTTAAAGATGTTCGCATTTCCACATTTTTTCCGTTAATTACGAAAAAATAATACCAAAACGAACTAATGACAGTTCCAACTAATTTGTTTTCTTCTTAAGGGGTTTCAAGGAAGCCTATTTCTCTTTTTAGTCGAAAGCTTATTGCCGTTTTGGCTTTTAAAAGTCCATATCTTTAAAATGAGCAATGATTTATTGAGCTTTGCGACTTTTTTCTCTTTTTTGTTAACTTATAGCTTAAGGTCAGCAAACAGAGGTCAAACGGTTTCCTATTTGACCAAAAATTTAATACTTACTGCAATTTTACGTTATAAGCAATCGTTTTTCTGCTTTGATGCTACAAGTTATAGTAAAAACTTACAATTTTCGGACATTTTCCAATCGTTCGGGTTCTTTTTGCACTCTGGTCACATTATTGGCAGTTCAGTTGTCATATTCTGGGAATTTTAAATGCAAAATTTTTTGAACCTACCGGTTTTTCTACAAACAGATTGCTTTAACTGCTTCGACGGTCTTCTAGAAGAAATTGAGATTATTTTTTTTTGGTTTTCGGTCGCTATTTTCAACTTTCTTGTAGTCCTTTGACAAATTCTAGAAACTTGCCGGTGATAGAGTCTTCCTATGGATGAACATACGGACCTGTTTATTGATTATAGTTAACTGCAAAAGTTTTTCATGACTTTGAAACCAAATCTTTTAAAAAATTTTTCAGATGTTTTTTTAAATTCACATTTTGCTGTTTTTGCCAACTTGTCACCAACTCTCAAAAAATACAGGCAGCGAATAAAAAAAAATTGATGACGGAAAAATACAAAAATCAAGATGTGGCAATTTTTGGTAAATCGCTTCTTGTTTTAACGGCCTCGATACCCGTTTTTTGCAAAAAAGAAGAAGTTGTTTTTTGAGTTTCGTTTACGTTTGTAATTCTTTGTGTAGTTGAATGAGAAACATTACATGATTGCGGACCATAGCGGCTTGCTCCGGAAGAACTGTTTCCTGATTCATTTAATAGCTGAAGTTTTTCATGAATTTGGATTCAAATGTTTTAGAAGATATAAAAAGATGTATTTTTTAAATTTGAAATTGGCTGTTTTTTACTACATGTTATCTAATCTCCTAAACTACAACTTGCATATCAAATTATTGGTGTCAAAGAGCAAAATTGAACAAATCTAAGGTTTATAGTACAGTGCCTATTGTTTCATCCCTTCAATGCCAGTTTTTTTTGCAAAATCTTTATTTAGTTTTTGATTTTTGTCTATTTATCGTTCTTTTTGAAGATGTATGACATATTCAGATCAATGGCAGTTCCCAATGCCTTTTAAAAAACTAAACAACCCTTTTCAGTGATTTCGCTGCTTTCTATTTCTTGCCTTTGAAATTAACAGTTTTCGAAAACTTATTGAGATAATTGTAAATTTTAACTTCTCCCTTTTTTCTTTTTTCAAAACTTGTTACCCAGTCTCATTATTCAGCGGTCGGATATCTCACCATTGGGTTCTAAAGACAACTCAGTTGACTATATTTTCATTTTTACTCATTGTATTATGGTTTTAACGGCTTCCACGCCGTTTTCCTGCAAAATTTAACAGAATTTTTTTTGTTTTTCGTCTGACCTTTTCGTTTATATTTGTAGACGTGCGACATATTCTGGAAAATGACAAGTCTTTGTTTTTTTGTAAGAATGAAAATAAATCTATCTAAAGTTTTGTATCATTAACAAATGGATTTCATTAATTATTTGTTTTCGAGAAGACAAACCTTTTTTTGTAACTTCGTCCTTTATGTTCTTTTTTGTCTGCTTGTTACCGAGTGTCATCAAAAACTGGTCCCATGTTTTTTCTAGCAAAAACCAAGCTAGTTTGTTTATCATAGGTATATTTGAAACCTCAGCTTTTTAGTTTTTTGACTTGTTATTATTTAGTTTTTTCTTCAAAAAAAAAATTGAGTTTTGGATGTAAATGCTTGTTATTTGATTTTTTGTTTGTCTTATCTCGTAGTCTTATTAATGACAATTCTCATTGGCCCCCTAACGCGGCATTATTTACTTTAATAATTGATTTGAGTTGGAGACAAATTTTTTTATTCATACACCAATTATTGTTGATCAATATATGCGAATTTTTGAAAGTTTTTCTTTCTCAGTGGTCGACAATCAAGTCAAAATTGTGGATATGCGGGGTCGCAACCTTATGTGCATCGGCACATTACTGAGCCTCCTTGTTATTATTTAACCTTCTTTTGATTAGCAAAAGAAGACTGGCGATGATTGCCAAAAAGAAAATAACTTCAACTTGAATTCTTGCAAAAAGAAAAACTTCATTCAACTTAAATTTTTTTTTGAATTCTAATACTTTGTCCTAATTTTTGTCGAAGTTAAACAATTTGTCTTTCATTCCAAAACCAGGAGTTCTCTTTAATCCTATTTCATTTAAAGTGCTTCAATTTTAACATTGTATATTATTTTGATCTGTTTCAACAGTTTTACCTCCTTAACTTTCCCAATTTTTTTCTAAAAAGCCAGATACGAAAATAATTGTGTGATTTGAAAAAAACTTTTCCGGGTTTGTATGTTATAGCCAGTCCAAAATACATAGTTCTCCTATGGAAACATTAGTCGAAATGATGTTAAGCTGACCGTCTTCGACGACTATAGAGTCCTAGACCACGTCACCATATCAATTTTTGCGAGGGAATACGTGGGGGAAGGGAACAGCTTTCACCCTCCGAAATCAGTGACCTTCAACGGCAATTTCATTGACAACATCAACGAGACATCTAGAAGAAACCCTGCCAACTAAGCAACAACTAAGTCAACAAGCTGAGAAAAAGTCAAAAACTTTCAAAACTTTACCACCCAGTTCCCCCTAGTTACATCGGCTTAGATCATATAAGAGACTTAATTGCTTGTACTTTCATTCATTTGTTTTGCATTACCCGCTCTCCATTGCTTCAGATTATTTTATGTATGCTCCTATCATAATAAAGTAACCAAAAATTTAAATTGGAAGCAAGGTGCCAATTAGCAATCTGGCCTCAATGGAGCTCTCGGTTCTACCATTATATATACTAAAACTACCATTACCATACTAAAACTTTGAGTGCGCGGTGCCAGTAACCCTTCAATGATAGTAAGTTATCCTCACCTATCATCAGACAATCAACCAAATAACCCGTTCTTTGCAAAATTTTCTTTTATGAACGTCCTATCCTGCTCCAGCAATTTTATCACCATTTTTGCACTTGTAAATTTTATACTAGACAATTATCTGTTTTGGTCAGATGATTGTCTAGATGAAGCCTAAGGGACAAAAATATTTGAACTCCACAAAAAGAAAACGCAAAAAATCAAGAAACTCAAAACAGATTTGCACAACAGATCTGAATATTGAAAAATTCTGCAATAATGTTACCTTCTGATTTAATATAAACCGTAGCACAATTAGCTGAGTACACTACTCATACTTGCTAACAATCCACCCTCACTAAAAATTCCCGTTTCAATCCCCGCTTCCATGTTTTTTTTTTAAAAAGAGCCGCATTATCAAGCTTTCAGCTTCTGCTTGGTTGATAAATACAGAAAATGAAAAAAAAACCATTTAGTAAAATTTCAAAAATTCAGGTGAAAAGCCTACCACTCCATTATCCAGTTGGTCCACATAGCACTTCAATATAACTTGGACTTTAATTTCGCAGAAATCAGAGCGTACACCTCTTTTGTGAGCCATATTATAGTTACATCAACCGATCGTGAATTAACACACGAACAGTGTGACTATATCAACTTGTTCAAAGACAACCCTCTTGAGGAGCTATTTCCTGGTCATTAGATAAAGCAGCCATTAGAGCCAATCGAAACAGTTTTTTGCCGATAACTCCAAATTGATCCTTAAAATCCCCGACAGCGACTAAGATATCATATCTCTCATGCAATTTAACGTCGAGTTTTCAACGAGTATCACACTCCACCATGCAACACGGTAACTTTCCGGCTAACCTTCTTTGCTTATCCTGATTACCAAATGGCCTATTTCAAATCAGGTCATCCCGAATACAACCGTATGACGCTTCATTAAGAATGATCCAATTATCCAGTTGGTTCACGTAACACTGACAAACTACATGGAATTTAACTTAGCAGAAATTAGAGCTCGGAAAAAACTCAGCAAAATTTTGAACCAAAATTGCACGGAATCCGGGTTACAATAACATAACCGGCAGGCTGCCAGAAAAGCAGCGAAATAGACTTGCGTGCCGTAAAATAAAGACAGTAACAGATGCAGATATTAGTGGGAAAAAGTTATCGCGGCCACGTTAAAACCCTTAATTCACTTTGGTGGTGGTCAAGCAAGCCGATAGGCAAGCAAGCCGAATTTTGAAAATGAGGTCAAGTAAGCCGACAAATTTTGGGATACCCGTATTATAAGTTGCCCCTGGCGGGCCAGTGGGCGCGCTTCCCCGCGATAACCGGCCCGCGGTTTCCGGATTACATCCCACAACGGATGAGAGGCATGGCCATGGACAGCGGTCAGCTGAGGCCCGTACCCAATAGACGTCTAAAAATTGACGTAATTTGTTTCTTTGGTTGGTGCATTGGAATACATTATGCACTAAAAGATTACGCGCAGTATTGATTGTAACGGCTAACAATGTATTCTTTCTGATAGATTACACAAACATAGCCGGCAGATTGCCGGAAGATAGCCGCGATAGACGCTTGGGGCCTTCCATGAATTGAAACAACTAAAGAGATTAGATAGACAGATCGACCACCAGTCCTTTAATAGACCACTAGAATTTTTGGGTTAGATTTGGACTGTCATTTTTATGACATAAGCTCTATAAGGAGAAAGCCCTAATAGGGCTTTTCAAAATTAGGATCTTTTCCGTTTGTGCCCCCTCAGCTTAGTGGGCGCATATTATTTGCACCCCTCAGCTGCACGTGCAATATTTTTTACATAATGACTTACTATGTAATGGCACGTGCTCTGTAACTGGGGGGGGGGGGGGGGTGGCGCATAACGTGCTGGGGGCACAAATCAAAAACTCAAGACTCTAATAATCAAGAATTAGGGCATATATGTTTGGCACTACTTAGATGCACACTATTGACCTTTAATAAGTAAATGTTCATTAAATTTAAAGTTTCATAAGAGAGTTCAGAAGTCATTTTTTTTAGTGATGTAAGTCATTGAAAAAGTCAATTCCAAGAAGTCAGGGTAAGACGAAACAAAAATCTGTTAGACGAAATTTAAAAAAATAGGAGCGCTATAACAGCCGCCTGGAATTGAGGACGCGGCTATTAACTATTACATAACTTTCGGCTTGCGTTTCTGTCGGCTTCCGTTGCGTTCGCCATTCACTTTATTTACTTGATTTAGTTATCGCTTTATTTATTCATCATTGAGAACATTTTTGGGTACAAAAAGTTTTGACAGCGGAGGTTGGAATAAGAATTCATGGCGGAAGCCTTAAGCACTCGGCTATAAGCCCTTATCTTCGTTCATCTTACAAATGATTTTATTTTAGCAACAGACAACTCTGAATGTCTGCAACTTAGGTCACAGAAAAAGTCAAGCGAAAGAATGTTCTAGAGCCAAATAAAGCCAAGAGCACCGCAATATAGCTCTGCTCAGCTTATAGCTTTGGAGCTATAAACATAGAGAAACCTAGCAGCATCACTCGATCATGTAGGAGATGCCACAGATACCATGAAGCAATATCAGATCACGGCCTACACAATTGTGTCAACAAAATTTTCGCTTGATTTTCCGTTGTCTGAACCAGATTGTTAAATATGGCGAAAGTTAATGTTTTCGTTGTTTAGTAGCAAATTTGCTCACCGCTGCTAACTCCACTTCCGTGTAAATTTTTGGCAACAATTTGAGTCTGACTGGCACTAGCATGATGAGGAAGAAGGGAAAGAGTATCGAGATAGGAGACTCCTTCACAGCCCACAAGATGGCCAACACGAATATCTGAATAATTGTGAACAAGTGTACTTTGAGACCACTCACATTGCGCACGTATGGCACTGAAGGATAATTCTTGCGTTGCATGAACATGAGTTTTATCCTGTCGTAGAACTGTAAAGAGCCGAGACATGCAATGCCCATGTAAAAGAATACCCCATAGAGAACTGAATAAGGCACGTGTTTTAACACAGACTTCAGCAGCACCGACAAACCTAAATAGTGCAACAATCATGCTTCACTTTTCGGGTCAATCTTGACTTTACAATACATTGAATTGCAAAAGCATACTTTCACAACCAAAAACGCTATTCAAATTTCGATTGTTGAATTTCTCGGGCCCAGTTTAAAGCAATCAACACATTAGAACAAATTTTGGGTCTTTACTATTAAAGGTATTAACCATAATAATGGTAATAGTGTTATTGGGTGCTTTAGGTTTTAGCCCCACTAAGCTGGGGGAGGGTGCGATAATTGGAAAAGAATCGATTTTGCGGAGGGAAAAATTAGCAGCATTGGAATTGCGCTTCTCAATTGCGAAAGCTCACATTAAATCAAACCGAGCGCGAGTTTCACAGCCCGGCAAATACAATCTCTGATAGTCAGCTTTCAAGTTCTTGGGTTGACTTTTGGTTCAAATTAATCCTGGCAGTAATTTCGAGCTTTTCACCCACCTAGAAATACGTTGACCATAACACTTGTGACCCTCTGCTCAATGACTGACATTTTGGCTCTTTCTCCTGGAGCGTGATGCGGATCAGTGACAATAAGTGCACTCGTGTGACTCACACTGCGCACAGTGGCTCCCGTGACAAATGGACAACCCAGAACACCACACACGATACCAGAAAGCCCAATCATTAAGATATTCAAGTGGTAGCCAGTGCCTTTCTGCAAATTGTGCTCTTTCTTGTCAAGGATACGACTGAAAATGTGAATGCCATTCGCATAAGCAGCAAAATATTTTGCTGAACTATATTTTGAAAACATTTGAGAATATTTGCTCTATTATCAGCTACAAACTATCAACAAAAAACAGCATGGCTGGCAACTTACCAGAAAAAAAAGCCGCAATAGCTTCGTAGATCTGCAGTCTCAAAAAAGATGGGAAAAGAAACAGACCAAGAAAAATTTTAAAATACTGAGCTGTAGTGTTTTAAGAATATGTTAACATATTGATGATTCTATTAGCTGCCCTTAAATTCCCTTCAAGTAGAGTGACACGCACTCATTTAACATTATCTCTTTGAATTATAGTAAAGAAAAGTCAATTTCAAGTCAAGAAAAAAACAAGTTTGAGAGTGAGGTAACTAACATGTAACCAAAAATTTAGACATAGCTGGCCGATTGCCAGAAAAAAACCGCAATGCTTTGTAGATCTGCAGTTGTAGATTTAAAAAGACAGACTAAAAATACTAGTCTTTTCATTGAAGAGACTTTGAAATTTTGATTAGGAATTTGTACAAATTATTGCTGCTTCTATCAGCTGCTCTTAAAAAACCTTCAATTAGAGTGATACACACTCACTTGACCTTATCTCTATAAATTAAAGAAAAAGTCAATTTCAGAGTGAGTAAGTCATTTTTGAGAGAGCTAAGTCACGTGTGACCAAAAACTTAATCACGCAAATGAACAAAAGAATTCACTCCACTAAGAGTGAAAAACGACGTAACGCACGCAATTCAATTGAAATTGCATGAACGAATGAACAAAAAGCATGTTTGAAGTGATTGTGACCTCATATGGTCGTAACAAAAATTGAGACGAGGAAAAAATAAAACCAAAAGAAGGCCATTAATAGCCTCAGCTAACGCTTCGCGGCTATTATTCATACAAATGAACAAAACACTCTTCACTAAAGGTGACAAACATGTCACGCACGTAATTCAGTTAGGTTGGATGAACGAATGAACAAAAAGCAGACTTGAAATGGTAATTGTGATTCATAAGGTCCAAACAAAAATCCTGTTGACGAAACAGAAACAACTAGAAGAATTCAGGAAACGACTCAAAGTCACATCCTCCAAAATAGCTGGCTTCTCAAATAGCTAATATCTCCTTGCAGAGAAAAACAAAAAACGCCAGCAAAAACTAACATTAAGGAAAATTCAATTTTTTTCCATGTAGTGCAAGTACAATTACAAACGAAAACCGTTGCTTCATGCAAAGAAATCAAGTTACCGAATAACAAAATTTTAGCAGATTCTTCATGAGATCACAAGCATTCAAGGTTTAAAAATTTAAAAACGAGAAAAAAAACGAGAAAATTGAGTAAAATTTCTCCTTTTTTTTGTCAAATTGCACTGGAATCGACAACTTTGTAGCAAAAGAAAATTGCATCTTTCATAGTAAAACAACCTACAGACATGAGTTACTAATTCAATTACCCATAACTTTAATAAAACAAAAAATTTGTCCAGATGTCGCAAAAAAGACTAAAATCAGCAAAACAATCAATATAATGAACAAGACAAAAAAATTCAAGTAAAAAACCGTTTAAAATCAGACAAATAATCAAAACAAAATCGCTAGAAAGAAATTATTGGTAGAAATTTTCAAGCGGCATTTCAAGCAAGTCCTGGGCCGCAATGTCAAATGAAATCAATGCATACAAATGAAAATCTAAAAGGCTAAAATCATTATTTTTTAGCAACTGATAAAACCCGAGCTGATTAAAACAATAGATCTGAGGAAATACATAGACTGATACATGCTAGAATGCGGAGGATAAGGACAGAAAAAAACACATAAAACAAAGACTAGTTCTTGAAGTTTGAAAGTTAAAATCAAATTGAAAAAAAAAAGAAGTAGAAAAACAATCAGATCTCCTTATTTAGCAAAAGAATTACGCGTTACTTCAAAACGCCGTCTGAACGAGTACTTCTAGTTAAAAACCTTAAAAAACCAATACTCTTCCTCGAATAAAAAAACAAGAAAAGGCAAATAATAGCCTCAGGTACCATTTTGAGGCTATTATTAAACCAGCGTCGGACAAACTGCTCTCCAACCATAGGCGCAAAATTTAATTCAAGGGCAGTAGAGGTCAAATCTGGAAGGAATTCAAAACCCGGCCACCCAATCTCCGGAGTTCTCAGATTTTGACATTTTGATTAGGAATCTGTGTAACTTATTACTGCTTCTATTAGCTGCTCTTAAAAAACCTTCAATTAGAGCAATATACACTCACTTGATCTTATCTTTGAAGTACAGTAAAGAAAAAGTCAATTTCAGAGTGAGGAAGTCGTTTTTGAGAGTGAGGTAAGTCAAGTGCGACCAAAAATTTAATCACTCCGATGAACAAAAAAACTCGCTCCACTAAGAGCGAAAAATGACGTCACACACGCAATTCAGTTGAAACTGCATGAATGAATGAACAAAAAGCAGATTTGAAGTGATTGTGACGTCATGTGGTCGGAACAAAAATCGCGACAACAACAAAAAACCAAGAGAAAGCCAATAATAGCCTCAGCTATTGCTTCCCGGCCATTAATCATACAAATGAACGAAACACTCTCCACTAAGAGTGAAAAACGACGTCACACACGTAATTCAGTTAAGTTTCATGAACGAATGAACGAAAAGCAGACTTGAAGTGGTGATTGTCATTTATATGGTCGAATCAAAAATCGGGTTGACGAAACAGAAACAGCCGGAGGAAATCCGGAAAGGGCTCGAAATCATATCCGCCAAAATAACTGGCTCTTCAAATAGCTAAAATCTCCCAGAAGGCATCAATGCAGAGAAAACTAGTCTTAACTCAAAGAACAATAGAAAATGTGCCAAAAAATCAACATAAAAATAAGGCAATTTCAAATTTTTCCATGTAGAACAAGTACACTTTCAAACAAAAACCGTTGCTTCATTCAAAAAGAGAAAGTTACCCAACCACAGAAAAAAATGATTAAACATAAACAACTAACGTCGGGCGATTTGATCTCAAACGACCGGCGAGCGGTTGGCTTCATTAGTAGCTAGCCACGGTTTAGTGCAACTAGCGTTAGCAACTGATCTGCAACTTTTAGTTTTCTAGCATTGTTAGTAAATAAATAAAGTAAAACAGTGATATTTGAAAAAATTGATAAAATTTTGCAAAACAAAAAAGATAAGCTTCCAGATTTCGCAGTGAAAACCTTCCGAGCTAATTTCTGCCTCCTGAGTTATGTCAAGTAACCCATCTGCAAGACTTGAAAAGCTTCGTTGACCACTAATGATCGTTAAACTCAGAAAAAAGACAAAAATATTCAAAAAACTTTGAAAATAATTGCAAATTAACAAAATCTTGCTGAAATATACGCTATTAAAATCTTCAAAACCATTTCTTTGTCTCAATAGACTATCCAATATCGCCATTCCGTGCTATAAATAGTTTCACTGGCTCATAAAGATCAATAAACTTATAACATGATAATGATTTTCTGAAAATCTGAAAATTAAATTTTATCAAAAAAATGCTAAAGCTGGAGTCATAAAAATGTTGATAACCCTTCCATTAACTCTAGAAACTACGCAACAGCTTATCATCAAGCCTTCAGGAGGTCCCTAGGACCCTGGTGCGGGAAAAATGATGAAAAGTTCAAAAGGATTAAAAAAAAACTTGAAAAATTGCAAAAAATTGATGATATTAAGATCTTGAAAAACATTCCATTACATCTAGACGCTATGGAGTAACCTATAATCGAACCCCAGGTTATGTGGCTTTTGAGACTTTTGAGAAACCAAAAAACCGACAAAAAATCTCGAAAAAATTAAAAAATTTTATCAAAAAAATTGATAAATTTTGTCATATTAACAAAATGAAAAGCTATTCCATGGAAAATGAAACTTTGTCAATAACTTATTACCAAACCCTTAAGGACGGTTACTGGCCCCCGCGTCTGGGAAAACGCAGATATTGAAAAACAAAGATCCGAAAAATCGAAAAAAATTGAACGTTTTGTCAAAAAAAATGTTAAAATATGTGATATTGAAATGTTAAAACCATTCCACTACCACTAGAAACTATGCAGTAAACTATAATAAAACCCTAGAGGAGGTTCTTTAACACCTAGGGCTAAAATACTAAAAGAATGACATAAATTGTCAAAAAACTTTGTGAACTTTTCCAAAAAACTTTGGAAAAAAATTGTGAAAATGAGTATAAAATTGCGTGTTTTTAGCGATCGGTTGTTCGTCAGTAGCCACGGGGGAGGTGGGGGCAAAAGTGGGGTGGAGGTAACAACGCGCGGGGGGTGGCAATAGTGGGGGCGGGGGGGGGGTCAACAGTGGAGGGGTCTTCGACCTTTAAGAACCGCCCTTCACACCATAAGTATCAGTCTCCAAAACAGTTTGAGCTGAAACAGAGCTGAAAGGCTCAAAGAGCACTTAATGCTCGCTGGGCGCTACCTGTTTATGCCGTTGTTGAGGAGGAAAAGTCAAAAGCGTCAGACAAAAAACCTGTCAAGCGATATAAACCTGTCAAAAGCATAAAAAAGACCGACAGGACTAACAATTGCTACAAACTTCGTTTGAGAGCAATTAAAAATTAAAAAATTGAGTAAAATTTCTCATTTTTGTCAAATTGCATTGACAACTTTGTAGTAAAAGAAAATTGCATCCTTTACAGCAAACACAACCTACAGAGATAAGGCTTTTATTCAATTACCAATGAACTCAATAAAACAAAATGATGGTCCAGAAGTCGCAAAAAGGCTAGAAGACTAGAAATCAGCAAAACCCTCAAACTAATCAACAAAAAGACAAAAAAACATAAAATAATTCCAAAGAAAAAACCGCTTTAAATCAAACTAATAATTCAATAAAATTCGCTAGAAAATAATTATAGGTCAAAATCTTGAAATGGCATTGCAAGCAAGTTCTAAGCCGCAATGTCAAATGAAATCAAAGCAAACAAAGTGAAAATCAGAGAAAAAGGCTAAAATCATTATTTTTTAACAACTGATAAAAGCAGAGCTGATTAGAACTTTAGATCTGAGGAAAATGATAGACTGACACATACTAGAATGCGGAAAATAAAGACAGAAACAAAAACATGAAAAACAAAAAGACTAGTTCTTGATGTTTGTAAGTTAAAATCAAATTGAAAAAAAAGAAGTAGGAAAATAATCAGATCTCCTTATTTAGCAGAAGAACTACGCGTTACTTCAAAACGTCGTCTGAACGAGTAGTACTTCCGGTTAAAAAACCTTAAAAAACCAATACTCTTCTTCGAGTCGTAAAAACCAAGAGAAGGCAACTAATAGCCTCAGCTATCGCTTTGCTGCTATTAATACACGGCGTCGGACAAATTGCTCTGTAACCATAGGCGAAAATTTAATTCAGGGGCAGTAGAGATCAAACTGGGGAGGGATTCGAACCCCCCTCCCCCCCCCCCCCCCCCCCCCACCCCACCCAACCTCCGGAGTTCTCATAGTTAGTAGCTACTCGGATATCAGGCCCTTGTTAATTCCTATCTTACAATTGATTTTTTAGCAACTTCAGTTCGGAGTGAGAAAAATTGAGATCACTCAAAAATGAGGAAGACAGGCGTGAAAAAGTCACTTGAGAAGCCAAAGAATGATCTAGAACAAAAGCGCGAAAACGATGAGGCCAAAATTTTTCAGAAAAAAAGACACACGTTTACAATGATTGCCTCAAACTTCGTTCGAGAGCAATTATCAAAATGTACAACTTCCAAGAAATTTAGATGCCACAGCTTTCTCTTTCCATCAGCGTTTTTCTACGTGAAGATAAAAGGAAGCAAGATGAAAACATCAGATCTTCAGAGAGGCACTAACGCTGTGATCTGAATTTCGATGAAAATAAGGAAGAAGACAAGTACTGCCGGAACAGCCGCAACCAATGCCATCCACCAGTATTCTTTTTCAAGCTCAAAAGGAGAGATGAGCCAGTTGCGCGTGAAGTTACTGCCGTCTGCATTCTTCGTTGGTTCAAATTTATCTGGGAAGTTCAGCTTCTGAAAAACCACAAACCAGCGTTCAGATTGGAACTGAATTTAAAATCTATATTTGATATAAATTTTAAGATATAGATTTGATAACGTGCTCTCAAAATTCAGTTAATTTTTAGTAGTTCTAGAAAATAATAACCAAACCAATTTTTTACTGAGCGTAAGAGAAAAAATTGGTTTGCCCGTACCTTTGTGTATATTTTGTCATTTAGCCACAGGTCAAGTCCAGTCATGACAAGAATGGCAATGGGTACCCCGAAGTCTCCTAGAGCTTTTCGAACGTGAGTGCTGAGGAACGGTGAGCTTCTGAACTGTTTGAGGAAGTAAGCAATGATGAAGCAGCCACTTGTTAGAATCAGACTCAGCAGCGCCGTATTGGGTGACAAAACTGACATTCCTGGCTCATTACAGCAATACTCAGAATCTGCAACACAAACATTCTGACAACCATGAATGCAAATCTATCTTGCTTACCGATAACTTTTACTCACAGAACTCCATCCAAGGTTTCAACAATTACAAGGGCGATCATTTAACTATTTACATCGTTAAATGGCCTGCATTTGAAGCATTATTTGCATTGCTGCAGAAACAGAAACTGGCAGCAAATGACACCTTTATTTTCTATACAGTATTAAAACAAGTCTCCAATACTTACTTCGAAATTCATTTTTCGGACTGATTTTTGAAAACAAGAATGCATAGAAATAGAAAGACATTTAGAGGGCAAGAGAACAAGGAGTCGCTGTAACGTGCGTTTGCACTCAAACCGCTGCGTCAACTTTTTACACAGACAAGCGATGCACAAATAACCAACTCGTGGAGTAAAACAAAAATTAGTTAATAGCTGTGAACTTAATTTGGTGGGTTCCGAATTAAGGACATGTAGGGGTACCACCAGTGGAGCTGATTTCTTTTTTTGTATATAATCATACACAAAAAGTACAGTAAACACCAAATTGCGATTGCAAACATTCCTGCCAAAAAATCTATTTTGGCCATATTTTGTCACATAATTAGTCCCATAAATAATTTTCGCGCTTTCATGAAAAAATTCGAATCTTTTCCGTTTGTGCCCCCCAGTACGTTATGCTCCCCCCAGTTACAGAGCACGTGCCATTACATAGTAAATCATTATGTGAAAATATGGCACGTGCGTCTGGGGGTTGCAAATAATATGCGCCCACTAAGCTGGGGGGGGGGCACAAACGGAAAAGATCCAAAAATTCTAATAAAATCGAAGCATCTGAATAGAACTAAAATGCCAGTCGCACCAAGACCAGCCATTTTTATAACTAAACCAAATTGGAATTAGTAACTAAAAATACAGATGAAAACTTAAAAGATCAAAATTTCGGATGATTTTGATTATTGCTTTCAAAAACGATGACAAAAAGACTCATTAGAATCAGGTTTTCAATTTTGTTACTTTTGATGTAACGTTTAGCTGTCAAATATCGCAATACTTGTGAACGATAGAGCAAAACAAAACATAACAGACTAGCGTCGGAAAAATTGCTCTCGAACGACCAGTGGGAGCTGCAATCTTTTGCAGCCTGCTTCATTCAGTCGGGGGCTGAAATGCCCCAATTTCGACGCACTTTTCATATGACGTTCAGTAGTCAACTGCCGCTACTTGAATTCAGCTGCAGACACTTTTGAATGAGAAAAAATTAGCATACAAGGCATACTAGTTTACATTATATACCACATCGATTAGATTACGTACGGAGCAATTAACGAGCAACAAAACTGGAAGCAATGGCTGAATATCAAAAAGATGCAAAATCTGTAAGGAAAATTCGGGTAGAAAAAAGAATTGGCTAGTGTTGATTATTCATAAACACAGCCGGAAAATAGCCGCCGTTGACGCGCTCGATGCACATGGCGATTGAAACAAAAAGGAAGAGACAAATTGACCGATTTTTTTTCTGTCCAATGTCATCTAGCAAACACTTTTATGAACTTTGATAGCCTAATTCTCAATGACTCAACGACCGGGCTTTACCCTTTTAACCCGTCTCTTTTGATTTTGCTCTTTTGATCTTGACAGTATTCACCATATTGCGTAATTCAATGCTTGAAACAATTTAAACTCCATTCAGTTGAAACAGTGAGTGAAGTAACACGAAAAACGTGATCAAAAGGTAAGCAAATTAAAAACCATAGCAGGACAAGTCATAAAATACAATCCGAAGAATTGAATGAAAAATTTAGAAGTACTCTACCTGAAAAGCAGATCAATTGAACAACGCCAGCCAAACGAAATCTAAAAAAAATTGACCAACAAACAATCAAACTAAACAAAAGTATAATCATTGCTAAAACTTTGAAGCTTTTACACCTAAGGCAAAATTGGATCCCTTTAAATATACCTATCCAAAAATATGTTCTAAACCAATTTTTGCTTCTGAAATTGCTGCAGTATTATATCTGTAAGGCCTGAAAAAATTCATTGGCCCTTGAAGATTGATTAACTCGAAAATGACCCAAAATTTTTTCTTTAAATAATGAAATCAATTACAAATTTTGATAAAATGTTGCTGAAAATTGTAATAATAATATCTTAAGAATCCTTTCTTTGTCTCTAGAGGCTATCCAGTAACTCAATTCCAAGCCGTAAAAAATACTACTACTACTAAAGCAAATAAAGCACTACTAAAGGCTACTAAAGCAAATGTTATGAATACTTAAAATTGCAAAATTTGACAGAAAATTTTGAAAAATGTTAAGGTTAGTCGTTGAAAACAAATCCATTGAAATTAACAACCATGCATTAACTTTTTTTCAGACCGTGGAATAGACTTCCTGCCACTTGAGAATGGACAAATATCAAAAATTAACAAAAACTTTAGGAAAACTTAAAAAAATTGCAGATTTTCTCCAATAAAAAAATGCTAAAATTCGAGACAATAATATGTTGAAAACCAATCCATTGTTACTAAAAACTATACAATGCCCTATTATCAAACCTTAAAGGAAAATCCCTGGCCCCTAAAGCTGGAAAAACTCGATGACAAAACTTATCAAAATTAGTATCATTTTGCGTGTTTGTGTTTGTAGTACCAAAACCAATAGCTCATAAAAAATCATAACAAGTAATTTTGTTTCGAAAAAGGCCTTCATCAACTTTTAAAAACTTCGACCTGAGACTAATCAAACAAAAAACTAGAAAAAATTGCAATAAAAAACATGAAAAAATGCACCATTTTGAGACCAAAAACTCCTAAAAATGACCTTTTAGCAATAAATTAAGGACATCCCAGCAGCTGCCCCACTCGAAGCACTTGAAGCGCCATTTAAGCCCAATTTGAACCTCTGATGAAACTTAATGCCCGCTGGGCTTTACCTGTTTATCCCGTTTTGAAAGATCAAAGTCATTGAAAAGTGTGCGAACATATCTTGAAAAAAAGACATAGCATGACAAGTCCTGACGTAAATTCAAAGAATTTTCAATGACTACAAAAATACTAGATCTAGAACGGACTATGAGTGAAATGCGAAAATCATTTCTATAAAAATTAGATCAAAAAATTTTAAAAAAAAAAACGGAAAATCAATGTCAAACTGCCACACGTGAACAAATAATCCACTAGCGAGAAATGAAAATTTCGTTCAAACAAAAAACTAGGCGTAGAATGAACAATGAATGGATTGGAAAATCCATTAAAAAAAATTGATCCGAAATATTGAAAAAATCGTAAAAATCGAAGTGAAAGTGCAGCTTGTGAACAAAAAACACCGTTTTCTCAATCTATTTTGAAAATAGAGCGATTAAATTTCACGCGGCAAAACCACTCGCTTTTTCGCTCCATTTCCTGTTCCGACGTGACCAAAATCACAACTCCAATCTGACTTCAAAAATCATGAAAATGTGTAACAGATCTTGAAAAAAAAGACATAGCCCAAAGAATTCCGGAAACGACCCGAAGGAGAAAACTGCCCATACTGCCTAAGCTAGAACAAGTATTGTGAACCCTGAGCGTTCACAAATGGCATAAAAGTTTAAGGAAGAACAGAAACGGCATTCAAAAGCAAACTGAACAAAAAACAAGAATAATTTAACATAAAGCCGAAAAAAGCACCTTTGCAATTAGAGCAATGAAAAGCTCGCAAAACAATGGGCAAGTGATAATAGGCTAAGAAACTTGTCCAAGATTGAAAGAAAGGAAAAACTGCAAAAAAAATAATGGTTTAAAATTTCTCTATTTTTCTGTTATTTTTCCAAAGAAAAAAAGATTTATACCAACAAAACTCTTATCAATGAGTATCTGAAAATTCCTTAAGTAACAAGCTTCTAGCCAAATCCCACTTAAAGCAGTAAAACAAAAAAAACAGGCAAAAAATCATTAAATTTTGTCTAAAAATCAGCAAAACCGATCAAAAACCTCCAAATTAGCATTAAACTCAAATTAACCATTTGAAACCTTCAATTCATATCAAACCAAGCTTAAAACTAATCAAACCTCATAACCAATCAGAATCAAACCTCATAACCATCAAAAGTTGCAAAAAAATACCTTTTAAAAGCCGCACGTGAACAAAAAAAATCGCTCGCTTAGAAAATTTTTTTCACGCTTCAATTTCTCGCTCTCTCAAAAACAGCGGTATGAACAAAAACCACTCTCTTTTCGCTCCACTCTTCACTTTTGTTCAGAAGCAAAATCACTCCAAATTTTTTCACGCGTTTCATTTCCCGCTTCAAAAATCACTCCAAAAAATTGATTAAAAGACTTCTCCAATAATCCTTTTCGATTCGTAATAAAAAGACAGCGCCCCAATACAATTCAAATTCTTTGAATTGTAAAAAACACGGCGCCCCAATACCATTCAAATTCTTTGAATTGTAAAAAAGGAGAGCGCCTTAATTATAGCCGTTGAGAGGCTGAAGGCGGCTATTAATAAATTAAGCTAAGATAATTAATTCAAATAAATCTAGAAAAACAAAAAAAAATCAAACGTGTATTGCAATGAATGTTCACGTTTGATTTCTTCCGAAAATGGTAGGCCAAACGCAAATTTTTCATTGATTAGCAAGACAAAATGAGGGCAACGTCAAAAAATTAATAAAATGCGCAGTCAAAAGAAAATATCTAACACCAACTAGGAAAAATTAAACCAATTTGGACCGCAAATGAAACTTATGATAGTTAGAAGTTTAAGAACTGCAGCAAAAACTTCTGTCAATGAATCCTAATAAATCTTTCCCAACATCCCTCCGCCTGTCAGTAGTATTTCACTTCAGTGTTTAAAAAAAAACAAACAGGTGAAATTGCCTAAATGGTCTGAAGTTTGGCTTAATTAAGCAAAATTAAGTTTTTTCGATCTTGAGATAGATTTTCCGTGTTCTTTATCCCAAAAGTTTTGGCAATGAAGCCTGTTCATGCTCAGACAAAGACAAAATTTGATAAAAATAGCACCAATATAATGGATTTACAAATCAGTGGATGACGAATGGATAAAAATCTCTCATGCGCACCGTTCCACTATAAATATTCACATGGCGTAGAAATAAACGGCAGAAATTACCAAAAACCTTACATGGTTCACAAAATAGGCCGAAACTAAAAATTTTAAAGCTCAATAACATCATGGCAACTAAAATTAAAAAGAAAATGGCTCACAATTAAAACGTACAACATAGCCTGCAAATTGCAGGAAAATAGCCAATGGTGACCCTACTGACCGACCTAAAGAAACAGTTATATAAGAGAAATTGACGTCATAAGTGTTCTAAGTGATTCCGGAGTTTCATTAGATACAAAAAAGTATATGAATCCAGCCTTTCAGTTGGAGGACACTAAAAAAATTACTAATGGCAGTTATGAGTATACGCAAAGGAACTTTGATAATATAATGAAGATTGTAAAGATAAAACTTTCTATTATTCAAAAAACTAGGAAAGAAATGTTGGTTAGTTTATTTAAAAAAAAATCAACAAGACATTAAATGAAAACTTAAACAACAAGAACTAAAACGTTAAACAACAAATTTGTTGCAAAACAAATGAGTAACAGAGTAAAAGGACAACAGATAGCAAATTCGGAGACATTCAAATTGCACCAAACTCTCAAAATTGCATAAAACTCACAACTGAAAAATATGCAACTGAAAAATCTATCATTATACCATAAAATTGCTTATAAGAAAGCACATAAAAAATCACAGGTACAATCAAGGAATAGTGTAACATAACCTACAAATGCAGTAACAAAACGAAAAAGATTTTTCTTTATAAAATGGTTTCAAAGTCGAAAATCAAAACCGGTTTAATAAAACAGATCGAATATTGTCGCAAGTGGAAGAAAAAATTAGATCTGTTAATAGCGTGAATAAGAGACGAGAAAACAAATAGATAAGCAAGCACGGCCAAAGCTGAACAAAATAACTCCCTGAAGGAAAGTGTAAATATGAGCTCTTAGGTTAAATGGCAAATAATAATAGGTTAAATTGTTTTGTTTTCTTTTATTCAGAAAAACTATGACAGCTTTTTTAACTGCCACAAAGTAGCCAGACAACAACAAGCACGCAAAACTTAAGCAACTAAAAAATTGTTTCGAAGTCGGTAAAACTTTCTCAGAAGAAAACTAACTAGAAAGGGAGACCCTTCGTTAACGAGACTGAAGTCAACAGACATCAAAAGTACAAACACAGCGAAAACTCAAAATGTATATTTTCTTTTTTTAAAAAAAAAAGTGTCAAGGGCGTTAACAAGGTTAGATGTCTACGGAACCTATTAAACAATTTCGATTGCGCTTTATTAGAGAGCTATTGAGACCTTCCTTTCACAACATTAAGTTATAGAACGAAAAAATAAAATATGTAACAGGTTCAGACTAAACAATCACCACCAAAGTTAGGAAAAACTAGTTGCAACAATTAAATGTGAACTAGCACCATTAAATCGCTATAACACAACATCAGCGAGCCACAAAAACCTGTCATAAACCAGACCTGTCAAAGTACTCGTTTTTTTTGTTCCTTTACTACTCCCAACTGACTTCAGAAAAACGAAACTGCGAACAACTTATTACAAAAAAATAGCAGATCAAGTCCGAAATACAATCCACAGATTTCAATAAAAACCTTCACCTGATCAGCATACCAACTGAACATTCCAAGCCAAAGAAAAGAAAATTGGGTTGAAAAGAAAATCCATTAATACTTGGGGGTATCCATAGATTCAGCGTTAACTTATCAAGATGAAGTGAAAAGTACACTACGTAAAATGGTATGTGGTATAAAAAGCCTATATTCCTTACGTGAGGTAATATCAGATAACTAACGTTTCGGCTCTGAATGCACTTGTCATTAGCCACTTTCATTACTCTGCGGTTCTCCTAAATGGAACTAATAACAACCTAATAAGATCACTCGAAAAACAGTTAAGCTAGGGCGTGAAAGCTTGTTTTCATAGAAAAAAATATGATAGTTCTCTAGATCTAAAAAATAAAATCAAAATTTTACCGATCAGACGTTTTTTAGATAAAAAATTACTTTTCCATTCGAAGAAACTTCCAGCTCATCAAATATCTTACACTAAAATTAACAAAACACGAACGGTCCAAAAAATTTTTCTTCAATATCAAAACGCAATCCAGCTATTTAGAAAACAGCGTATTCAAGCCAGTTACAATAATTTATAACAAATTTGTAATGAATGAACAATATTCTCAATATCTCAAAAATGATCATAAATGCGATAAAGCGAAACAAATTCTAAAACAATACTTTTTGTTTTTAAAGAACCCAAGTGTAGCATCAATATCTTCTTTATCTTGGAAAGACTTTAAATTTGAATAAAAATGTTTTCTATTTATACATAGCTTCTACACTGCCTCTGATATTTGATCGTCATTTGATCAAAACCAGATGGAAATTCAGTGTTCTCTTTTTTTAAAAAAAAATTTAGAACGAAAAAATATTGGCAATTTTTTTTATTTATTTGGTATTGGCGCGTTGAATACCAAAGCTTACAGCTGAAAAACAAGAAAGCGAGAACAAAAAATGTGACATCTAAAAGAAATCTTGATTGCACACAGGAGACAAACAGCGGCAGCAAAAAAACTGTCAGAACGTCAGAAGACTTCAAATGAGCAAAAAAGAAACTAAACCTTCTTGGTGATCATTTCTTCAGAACTAGCACTATAAGCTAAAGCCAACGCAAGGACTGAGCTACAAGGTAAAAACAAGTTTACCTCACCACGTAAACTCGAATGAAAAAAATTTAAAATCGCAGTAATATTAACTAAGCTGCCTGGGTTCGTAGTATTTGAGTCTTCAAAATCAATTCATTCACAGCAAAACCTACAAAACAACTAACTTTCAGCGCAGCAGCAAGCTGGTTGCACATTTTTTAAATGGTAAATTTTTATAAAAGAAAATCGGTGAGGTTCTTAAAAAAATGGAGTTAAAACCATTTCGCTGCCGCAATGGTCACATGAAGACCAAATTACTTCTGTTGATCTGTGATTAATTGGGTATCACATCCACCACAAAAAACAGATATGAAAAGTGACTAGCTTGCTTAAGACCACTAAAGACTGGGAACAACATCAATTGAAGATCGATTCAACAAAACCATATAGATGGGAAAATTCACTTTACAACTTGAGTTCTGGCCTGTGGGCAGTGTTGGTAGGCAAGGAGAGGCAGGCGAAGACCTGCAGAATATCAATACTACTGCACGAGTCGCAAAAAATCAGTGCTCCAAATCAATTTATATTGTTTGGATTGTAAAATAAAGAGCGCCTAAATAATAGCCTTTCAAGAGGCTGGTGTCGGCGATTAATAATGTGAAAATAAGTTACTATATTAACAAAAAACTACCTTAGAAACCAGATACTGTTAAAGTCCACTGTTCGAAAACAGAAGTTAGCGCTCTATCACAGAAGTCGACGTTTGAAAAAAAATAAACGTCAAGCTTCCAGTCATCAATAAACCTAGCTAAAAAGAAACAGGTGAAACAAACTGTAAATACCAAATCCCCTCTTCGGGTCGTAAATAACAGTGAAACATCAATCCTCCTCGTCGCCAAAATACATGATCAATGGACGTTCTGATGAGACCACACATCGTTCTGCGGTTAGAACATCAACCTGCCAAAATTGACCGAAAAACGTTGAGCACGATTTTCCTGTCCCAATAGGTGGTTGGAAACAAAACTATATATCTCATCTGTTCTATTAGAGAGGAGGGACTGTCATGGAACGCAAAACTTCTGAAAATGACCGTTCGAGATTGAATTTCAGAAGCATTTCCTAATTACTTTACACTAGCAGGCCCGCAAAACCATAACAAGAAAATCATTTAAAAGAATATAAGATTTAAAAGAAGTTATAGTTTCTGTTTCGCACCGACCCGGGCTTGAACCCATGCTCAACGTTCAACAGCCATAGGACTCACCACTTACGCTATCTATGCGTATTGCACTTGTCTTTTGCTCTCTCTACAGCAAATTTCAGGAAAATGGTGTTTGTGACTTGCTTGTTTTTGCAAAACCGCACCTTTAATGAGCGCAAAAAATGTGCATATGAGGAGCTTAAATATGATGGTAAAGCGCGTCTTAAAACGCATTTATGCTAGGTTGCATGAGAAGGACCCCTAGAACATGTTACGATAGGAGTGCGATTGACCATTGTGCTCAATTGCGACCGATATTTACTATAAAAGCGGAGAATTAGGGAACACGATTAAAACTACTCGCTCAAAACTTTGTTTCACAGCATATTTATGGATAATGGTACAAGAAAAAACTTCAGATTAGCAGTCCTCCATCTTACCAACTGCGCTATAACTACTAAAAACCACTGTTTCTCAGAATCGCTTTTAACGTATCAATAAACATATATCAGATTGAGAGCATAAGAGATCAAGCAAAAACCAAAAATTAAAGAGCGAAAAACTTAATTGAAAGCTAAGAGTGTTCTGGAATAGCGCAAAATCTGTAAAGCTAAAACATCGCAGACAACAACGTTTATAATTCAAAATTCGTTGGAGAGCAACTAAAAAAAACACGTAGTATCCACGACAGTAAATCCTCCATCTGGGCGAGAATACGTTCAAGCCCTCATAGCCTCGTGGTAACTGCACCTGACTAACAGTCTTTTGTCCCCGGTTCGGTTCCCACCCATCTACTTTGAGCCTTTAGGTCATTGACTTCTCCCGATATGTTCACTTAACCATGCCGCTCGAAGCGTTTCTTAAAAATGCGCTTCGAAAGGCCACGTAAACACGCAAAAATTTTGTCCCAATTTAGAGCTGAGGAGTATATAGGATTCGCATTTTTCATCCCCAAAAAGACACAGGAAAAATAAAATGACTCGAGTCAGAAGAATTGCTCTCGAATAACAGGCGGCATGATATTGATTAAAAATTTTCATGTCTACAAAATGGAACGTACCCGACAGGGTTTTGAACACTCGAATCTCAGAATATCAGTCCTCCGTCGTGCCAAATGCGCCATAACCACTACAGACCACAATTTCTCAGAATCGTTTTTACCGTATCAATAAACATATTTCTTATTGAGAGCATTTGAGACCACGCAAAAATCAAACAATAAAGCGTGAAAAACTGAGTTGAAAGATAATAGTGTTCTTGAATACCGCAAAATCTGTAAAGCTTAAAACTTGGGTAAACGTTTCCAATAAATACTTCTAACTTAGTTCGATAGCGATTAAAAAACACGTAGTAACTATCTCAGCAAATCCTCGCTTTGGGCGAGCATACATTCAAGCCCTCATATCCTCGTGGTAACTGCACCTGACTAACAATCTTTTGTCCCAGGTTCGGTTCTCATCCATCTACTTTGAGCCTTTTAGTTCATTGACATCTCCAGATATGTTTGTTTAACAATGCTGCTTAGTGCGGTTCTTAAACATGCGCTTCGAGAAGCCCCTTAAACATGCAAAAAAACTGTCCCTGTTTAGAGCTTACATGTTTAATATATAGGATTAGCATTTTTCATCCCTAAAAACACAGGAATAAAAAGACTCGTGTCGCAAAAATTGCTCTCGAATAACAATGGCATTGTATTGATTAGAAATTTTCAAGTCAACAAAAGGGAACGTACCCGACACGGGTACGATCCCTCGACCTTCAGAATAGCAGTCTTCTTTCTTACCAACTGCACTATAACCACAACAAACAACCCATCCTCACAATCGCATTTAATTTATCAATAAACTTAATTCAGATTGAGAGCATTTGTGATCACGCAAAATCCAGCAGTAAAGCGTGAAAAAACTTTTCTAAAAATTAAGAGTTCTAGAAAAGCGCAGAGTCTGCGCACAAGCTAAAACTCTGCCGAAAAACACGTTTGCAATAAATACTTCAAACTTCGTAGGGGAGCAATTAGAAAAAAACATGTAGTGCCCATGCCATTAAATCCTCCCTCTGGGAGAGCATACTTTCAAGCCCTCATAGCGTGGTAACTGCACCTGACTACCAGTATTTTGTCCAAGTTTTGGTTCTCATCCATCTACTGTGATCATTTTAGGTCTTTGAATTCTCCCTATATGTTCATTTGACCATGCTGCTCAAAGCGGCTCTTAAACATGCGCTTCGAGAGGCCACTTGAAAACGCAAATATTTAGTTCCAATTAAGAGCTGACGCGTTTAATATATAGGATTAGAACCAAGGCAACTGTTTAAGTCCAATGTTCCTGGAGTTAATAATCTCCAGACCATTTCGCCGTTGCAGAAGTCACCCTATGACCCATGCACAGCCGATAGAAGAGTGCCATGCAGCCCTTAAAAACTCAAAACGCAAAAACTTAAGAGCTATATTTATAACTTTTCGTTTGTGTTTAAATGGGCATTAAATACACCAAAAACATCAGCCGTATGTAGGATTCGAAGCACGACATCCTCAGTCCGATTACCTCACCTCGACGGAGGTATTAACCACTGTGCTATCAGAGGCTTGTCAAGAACTCTCTAACAGTTGGTTTTGTTTGAACAACAAACTTTATTTTGGAGTGAGGGCAACTGAAAGAACTCAAAAATCAAGAAGTAGATGAAAAAGTAACTTGAGAAGTCAAAAAGATTTTTGAAGAAAAGCTCAAAACGGTGAAGCAAAAAAATTTGCATAAAAAGACGCGCACGTTTACATTTGCTTACTCGAGGCCAATTAAACAGATATGAAACGTGTCTAGCTTGGTTAAGACCACTAAGGACTGGATACAACGTCAATTGACGACCGATTCAACAAAACAAAAGGATAGGAAATATCACTTTACAACTTGAGTTAAGACCTTTCCGAAGCTTCCTCCCGGAAAAATCATCAAAAAAATGTATGATAACGACCGGTAGAATACCGAACTCAAAAATTGGCATAAATTGAACTCTAAACGTCGGTGGGAGCAAGGGCGTTTTAACCCGGGGCGCAGGTAGCCGGCAAATAAGTAGCTGAGTGAGGTAATAGAAGGTGTTTGGTAGGTGGCAGAGGGGAAAGTTGTAGGTAGGTGAGGTGCAGTAGTTAGGTGGGGTTGGTAAGTAGGGAGAGGCAGGTGAATAGTGGCATGTCAGTATTATGAATAGGGAGGAGCGACTGCTACAGGAAGAAAACTTCTCAAAATGACCTTTCGATCCTGAAAATTAGCAGCCGTTCGTATTTAGCTGATATTAGAAACTAAGCTATTTTTAAAGTTCAATGCTTGAACAAGTCAGTGATCGAATATAAATAAGAAAAAGTTCAAGTCATGAACAAATTTATTTAAGCTGAAAAACCTGTAGAATACCAATACTCTCATTGATTCGTAAATTAGAGAGCGCTAACCTACTGTTAAAGTCCAAAGTCCAAAAACAGAAGTCAACATTCCAAAACAGAAGTCGACGTTAAAAAAATCAGTCAAAGTTTCATACACGAACAAACTTATCTCAGCTAAATGAAACCTGTAGAATATCATTAATTCTCTTTGAGTCGTAAATAAAAGGAATACCAATACTCCTGTTTGAGTCTTCGACGGACAGAGCCCCAATACAATCCAAATTCTTTGGATCGTAAAAAAGACAGCAAAGATACAATTCAAAATCCTTGGATTATAAAAAGTAGATCCTTAAAAATAGCATTTGAGAGGCTGTCGGCCGCTATTAATAAGGTTAATTAACAAATTAAAAATTGCACTAAAAATGCGCTTAAAAAATTGAAAGTAAGCATCATGATCACAGGCAATTAAATCCCCGATACATCAAAGAAAATTAAAATTGGAACATTCTGCACATAAAAATTGTATGCTCCGAACTTTCCAATGATCCCACATCTTTCTGCGATTAAAAAAAATTGATCCGCAAAATCGACCGACAAAACAACAGCTGAGCATATTTTCCTGCTTTCACTAAGTTTGTCAAACAATAACAAGGATGCTTGCTAATGTGGAATGTCACAATGTTTCGGCTTCCTTCATCCACATTCTTAGCTTAAATCTTTCTCAATTGAAGTACAGATAGACTACTTAAAGTAGTTAAAACTTTTTATTTAAATTTTACTAGATTCATAAAAAGCACAGACATGTCAGCAAGAAAGGAGTTAATATCGGTGACATCAAACTTCTTTATTTCACCAGAATAAGCACTCGAATAAATCAATTCTAACGCCATTTTGACAAGCAGAAAACAATTTTATAAAGTAAACAATCAACTTCACTAAAAACAAAATAAAGTAAACAATTAACTTCACCAAAAACAAAATAGGGAGATCCAGCAATCAACCACCATCCAAAAATAAATTGTAACAGTAAACAATTCGATTTCATTATTATCAAGCTTGAGTGGCCTCTATATATTTTCTATCAGAGTTTAAAGTCTCAATTTAGATTTGCAAGTGTGCGCAGAAGTCAATAAAATGACCACTGCACTCACTTATACATATATGAGAAAACAAAATTAGATCAACTAAAAATAAAATCGAGATACAATTGTTCAATAATTACCTCTAAAGAAGTTAAATAAGCAAATTAGGCAATAAGGGCCAGGCAAAAACAAAACAAAAAAACAAACATAAAATAACAAACAACAAACTGTCAGATCGCAAAGTTCAATTATATTTTTTAAAAAAAAGATAAATAGTGTCAGAATCTTAATATCTAATAGCAAAGAAACCAAAAAAAAATAATATCACATTTATGCCACCTTAACAATCAATAACGTTTTATTACTTCCTGTGGTAAAATTTACAGAAAATAATTATAGCCAAAATTCACAAAATTTTTACGAAAACAAGTGGTTTCAAAGTATTCAATACATATCATCTGAAAACATTACGTGCTTCAAAGACACCTTGTAGGTTTTGAAACCCAAAAACAAAACAAAGAACAAAAAATGGGCAAAATTGACGAAATTAAAACATTAACCCACTATCGTCGGACGAATTGCTCTCGAACCACGGCGAGTTAAACAAACTAGAAGGCACATAGGCCAGAGAAACTTTTATGGTGTAAAAACATCTGAATAGGGAGGGGTTCGAGCTCGCGATATCTCAGGTGAGAGTCAGCAACATACAGCAATACAATACACGGGCTATGAACGATCATCGCTCACAATCGGTTCTATTTTAGCAACAAAGTTAATTTCGAGTGCGCGCAATTCAAATCACTCAAAAAACTGAGAAGCCGAGCGTAAAAAGTCACTCGAGAAAAGATATCAAAAGAATGTTCTAGAACAAAACAGTCAAGCAAAAAATTTGCATAAACGAAGACAACACACGTTAACAAAAATTGCTTGAGTCTCCGTTCAAGAGCAATTAAAAAATTTAATGACAACACATCGCCTTTATTATACTTTGCCGGAAAGTCACAAAAAAAGTGGAAACAAAAACAAAAAAGCCCCAGGTGAAAAAAACCTGTTAACCTGTTTTATTCTTTTAAAAAACCACGATGAGACCAATAATAGCCCAGTTATCAATTCAATGCTACTAAAATAGAAGAAAAGTTCACATTAAAGAACATCATTGAGCGAAGATAAACAAAAATTGCCAGAAAATGGCAATAAAATGTAACAAAATCAGTGTGAAAAGTAAAAATGTTCAAAAATTTTTTCTTCAATAACTCCTCGAAAAAGACAATTTTTTAAATTCTATACTCTACACATGACGGTTTTCTAGTGATACCACTCACAGCTCTCTACGATAAATAAATCGATTGGCCAAAAATGAACGAAAAAACATTTGAGAAAAAGTCTCACTAAAACGTCTTACTAAAAGTGGGGCAAGAAAACTAAATATCTCGAATCCAATATTCCGACCACATGGTTTACGTGCGGTATCGCGAAATTTAAATTTCGAATTCAAAAACGTAGCACCTAAGATAATTAATTGATGTTCCGAGCCACAATATATAACACAGCCCTGCATTCAGATTGCAACAAGCAAGACAAAGACACAGATTGAACAAGCTGGCCTCTTTCTCTTCGAGGAACGGACAACTGTTCTCAAATTGGGTAACGTATGACGTAGTATTCAATACATCTATAACTATATCTATATATTAAATCAACGTCGACAGAGAGCGAATGAACACCATGTTTTAGCGCCTATCTTAACATGTTTTAACGGCCCTTAAACATGGCTTTCTGAGAAAACGACTGGCAACAGTCGGGTTTGAACCTGGGTCTACGGGTTGAGGAGCCGGAGCGCTATGAATTGAGCTCAGTAGGGGGCGAGGCTCGTAGTTTATCGGGAGTTTCGTCCATCGGGGGTTTCGTCCACTAACGTGGCACCCGTTTCTCCTTTCTCCAATTCCCTCTTTTTTTTGCACTTTTTGTGCTTCATGTTTTTCCTCTCACTGTGTATCCATCTATATCTATCTTTATTTAATAAACGTAATACGAACAACTATACTACCATGTCTAAGCTCCTAATTTTCACCTAATCTGTTTTAAGGCCTCTTAGGGATGCAGCCTAGCGTTTTGCATGGATTCTGAAAAAGGTCAATGACCGAAAACTTGCCATTGTCAAAATGTCACTGACCGTAAAGCTGCCCTTGCCATAAAGTCAATGACCGGAAAGCCATTAAAGTGAATGACTGAATAGCCACGGATACAAAAAAATGGCATTGACCGAAAAGCTGCCAATGACCGAAATAGGGTCAACAACCGAAAATCTGCGGCTGCAAAAACTAAGTCAATGTCTGAAAACCTGCCAATAAAAGTTGAGTCAATTACCGAAAAAATTATTACACGAAAATAGTCCTTGAAAGACATTTGATGATGCATCACAGATATTGTCAGAATGAAGATTCTCTAAGTGAAGGTCAATTACCGAAATTGTCCCTATAAAACGATTCAGTTCAGCGAGAAGTAATGCGGTAGGGACAAGCTTTTGTCTAACGTTTTTAAATTCTCAACAACGTTTGTTCTGAATCTTTTTATCAGAACTTCTCAAGCAAAATGTTAATTTTACAAACGTGTTTTTGACAAGATCATTTGCTTCATTTTTTCAGTTTTGTTTGAGCTCAATCTCAAAAGTTCTAAACGAATGAAGTTTAATTAAGTTAATCATTTGTTGCTAGTTTTTTTAATAAAATAAATGAAGGGTGAGGCTGCGAATTAATTATTTTTCTATTTTTAATCTCGAAGGAAAATCAATTCTCTTTTTCCTGTCTTCCCTGTTTTCCCTCATTCTTTCTTGTTCTCTCTTTTTATTGATTTTCTGTCACGTTTTTTTTTGCTTTTCTGTCATTGCTTTTCCTCTTTCTTTTGCCTTTTTCTGTTCTTTTTATCTTGTTCTGTTTAGCTTTTCTTTTTTTCTCTTCCTTTCTTTACGATTTCTTTTCTGTTCTTTTTTCTAACCGCATTTTTATTTCTTTACTTCATTTCTTTCTTTAATTTATCTCCTTCTTTTGTCTTTTTTCTTTCTTTTCTCTCTTTCGTTTCTCTTCCTTTTCTCTCACCTGTCTTTTTTCGCTTTTCTTGTTTTCTGTCTTTTTTCATTGCTTTTCTGTCACAATTTTCTCTCTTGCTTTTCTGTCATTCCTTTTGCTGTTCTTTGTTGCTGCTCTTTTTTCTCTTCTTTTTCTCATTTCTTTTTATATTATTTCTTTTCTGCTCTTCTTTCTGCCTTCGTTTTCTTTCATTTTTATTTCATTTCTTTTAATTTTTTCTTTTGTCTTTTTTTTCTTTTCTCTCTCGTTTGTTTCTTTCTTTTTTTCGGGTTTTTTTTCTGTCTTCTTTCTAAGCTTTATTTCTAGCTTTTCTGTCTTTGTTTTTGTCTTTCTTTTCGCTCTTTCTTTTGTCTCTTTCTTTCTGCAATTATTTCTTTTTCTCTCTTTCTTTTAACTTTTTCCATTATGGTTTTTTTGGCATTCTTTTCGCTCTTTCTTCGTTTTTCTCTCCTTTCTCTTTCATTTGTATTTTTCTGTCTTTTCTCTTTTGCTTTTCTCTTTTCTGTATTTCTTATTTTTTTCTCATCTGTCTTTCTCTTCTCTCTTCTTCTTTTGCGTTCTTTTCCATGCCTTTTCCCTCTCTTTCGTTTCTCTCTTCGGTTTCTCGTTTTTCCCTCTTTTCGTTCTCGTTTCCCTCGCTTTTCTCTTTCTTTTTCTCTCCTGCTCTTCTCTCTGTCGTTTCTGTTTTTCGATTCTCTCCTTCTCTCTTCTGTTATTCGTTTCTGTCTTTCCTCTTTTTCTTTCTTTACTCTCTAACTTTTTTTCTTTTTCATTTCTCCCTTTCTTTTCTCTTTCTATTACATCTTTATTTTCTCTCTTTCTTTTCTGTTTATTTTCTTCATCCTTTCAATGCTCTACTTCTCTCTTTTCTCTCTTTTGTTTCTCTGATTTTTCTCACTCTTTTCTCTTGATTATTTTCTGGCTATCTTTTGTCTTTTTCTTCTTTCTTTTCTCTTTCTTTTCTGTTCATTTTTCTGCCTTTCCCTTTTCTCATTCTTTTTTCTATCTTTCGTTCCTCGTTCTTTTCTCAATTTAGTTTCTTGTTCTTTTCTCTTTGCTCTCTGTTTTTCCAGTTTTTCTCTTGCTTTTTATTCCTGCCCTTCTTGTCCCTTTCTTTTCTGCCTTCCTTTTCTCTTTCTTCACTCTATATCGTTCCTCTTGCTTTTATCCTTTCTCATTTCTCTCTTATTATTTATTCCTACCTTCTGTTTTGTTTCTTTTATCTCTTTCTTTTCTGTCTTGCTTTTCTCATTTTTTTTCTTTCTTTTCTCTTTCTATTCTCTTTCCTTTCTTTTCTGTTTTTTCATTTCTGCTTTTCGTTTCTCTGTCTTGCCGTGCTTTCCTTTCTGTCATTATTTTCAGCCTTTCTTTTCTCATCCTCTTTTCTTTTTTCCTTCTTTTTTGCTGTTTTTTTCTATCTTTCTTTTTCTTTCCTTTCTCTTTCGTTTGTGTTCTTTTTTGGCCTTTCTTTTTCTTTCTTTTTGTCTCTTTCGTTTCCATTTCTTTTCGCTTATACTTCTGTCTATGATTTGTCTCTTGCTTTTCCGTCTTTTTTTTCTCTTGACGTTTTCTCTGTCCTGTCTGTTTTTCTACCCGCTCTTCTTTTTCCCCTTCTTTCTTTTCTGTTTTCCTTTTCCTTTGTTCTCTTCTGTATCGTTCTCTTCGCTCTTTCTGGTCTCGTTTTCTTTTCTCTGTTTCTCATTCTGTCATCTCTTGTTTTCTCTCTTACTTCTCTTGATTTTCTATTTTTGCTTCTCTTTTTTGTCTTTCGTTTCTGACTTTCCCTTCTCAATTTCTTTTCTCTCTTTCGCTTCCTTTTCTTATCGCTTTCTGTCAAAGTTTTCCTTTTCACTCTTGCTTTTCTCTTCAATTTCTACATTTGTTTTCTGCCATTCTCTTTTCTTCTTCGCTCTCTATTTTCTCTCTTTCTTTTTTCTGTTCATTTTTTCTGCCCCTCTCTTCTATTTTAAGTCTGTCTTTTGTCCCTTTTTCTCTTTTTCTTTGTTCTTGTTCCTCTTCTGTCTTTTCTTGGTTTTTTGTTGCTTTTCTTTCTTCTCTTTTGCATGTTTATGCTCATCGCATGTTTGAACGCTCCTTAAACATGCAGCTTAACGTGGTACATGCGTTGCGCTATGGCAACATGTACAAGTTCGTTATCTGTATATGTCTTAGCGCTCCTTAAATATTCAAGATAGTAAAGCCAAACAAGTCGTTGAAAAAATTGCTGGTACTTTGGGTAATATACTAAACCAAACACATCGGTAACGTAACGTAATAACTAGGGCTGTTGAACAAGGGGAATGGGTTCCAGCCCGAAGTGGTACAAAAAATCATAGTTTTAATCATATTCTTTTAAATGATTTTCTTGTGATGTTTTTGCGGGCCAGCTAGTATTATCTGAAAACGTATACTTCAATGGGACCCTGTGAGTATTGAAACCCAGTAACAAAACAAAGAAAAAACGGGAAATTTCAAAAAAAAAATTCAAACAATATAGCAGATAGATTGCCAGAAAATAGCAACAATAGCTTCGTAGATCTGCAGTCTCAAAAAAAACAGTAAAAAAAGACATACCACAAATTTCGTCTTTTCATTTAAGGCTGATATGTTATATTTTGATTTAAAAATCTGTACAGGTTTTTGCTGCCTCTATTAGCTGCTCTCCAATAACATTCATTTAGAGTGACACACACCCATTTGACCTTGCCTCTTTGAATTAAAGTAAATAAAGGTCAGTTTCGAAGTGAGGAAGTCATTTTTGTGAGTGAGGTAATCAAGTGTGCCAAAAAATGTAATCACGCAAATGAACAAAAGAACTTGCTCCACTAAGAGCGAAAAAATGACGTCACGCACGCACTTCAGTTTAAATCGCATGAACGAATGAACAAAAAGCAGATTTAAAGTGGTTGTGATGTCATATGATTGTAAAAAAAAACGCGACGACGAAACAAAAGAACATGGCCGGTAGAATACCGGAAACGACTCGAATCGTGCAAAATAATCTCTACCCTAACTTGGACAAAATCAGAATATCGAAAAAAAACACTAACAGTAGACCAAAAACAGAAGACGAAAATAACATAAGCGTCAAAATTTTTTCAGTTCAGGGGTGTGGGTAGGTGCTGGGGTGTTGAGAGGTGGTGGGGGTGTAGGTAGGTGCGGTGGGGAGTAGGTACGTTGCGGAGGGGGGAGGAGGTAGGTACGGGGCGGGGGGAGATACCGGGGGGGTGTAGGTAGTTAAATGGGATCAAATTTTCAAATTGACCTCTTCACCTTGAATTAAAGACTGTTACCAATTGCTATACATTACAAACAAAGCTATTGTTAAAGTCCAATGTTCGAAAACAGAAGTCAACAATCATAAACGGAGGTAAAAACTCGAACAGAAGGAAGTCAAAATTCAATTCATGAACAAACTTGCTTTCTGCTAAAAAAAACCTGTAGAATATCAATACTCCTCTTGGAGTCGTAAAAACCAAGAGAAGGCCAATAATAGCCCAAACTATCGCTGTGCTGCTATTAATAAACCGACTAACGTCAGACCAACTGCTCTCGAACGACAGGCGACAATTTATTTCAGACGCCGTAGCCTAGATAAATTTTCTTTATGTGTGCCAAAAATACGATCAGTGAGGGTTTCGAACCCCGACCTCCGCAGTTCTCGACAGAAACATTAACCACTCGGCTAGCAAGCCCTTGTGATTTCCTCTCTTACAATCGCTTTTATTTTTATTTACTACCGAGTGAGAGCAACTGAGCTACCTCAAAAAAAAGAAAAGCGCGAAAAAGTCATTTGAGTCAAAGAGTGTACTAGAACAAACTTCTAGGCCCATAAAACCAATCTGAAAAAGTAAAATGTTCCAAATCTCAATGAAATGGGGGTTAAAAACATAAAACCAGCCCTAACTTTTTCAAGTACTTAACATAGCCGGAAAATTGCTAAAATAGCCGCCGTTAAGCCGACTCACAGACGTCCGGATTGAAGAAACAAATAAAGAGAGCAATGACCTCAATTTTGTTCCAACATTTTCAACCAAAATTTTTAAGTGTGAAAATTGTTCTAAATTGTTTTTTATTTGCCATAGATAAGATAATTATTGAGATTTCAATTCTATTCTTTTAATCAAAGTTAATGAGGCAAGTCAGAACATAGCCGCAGATTGCCGAAAAATAGCCTCCGATGACCCTCCATTGGGACTGCAACAGAAATAGAAACAAATAAGAGAAATCGACAGAATTTTTTAACGTGTTAAAGTGTTCTTATTTGGTGTGAAAATTCTGCACATTCAACTAGATTCTAAAATCACACTTAATTCAGCTTCAAAACTGAAAGTTATAAAGCATAACACTAATACCAGGTAGCAATCGCTCTAATGAACTTTGATAACCAAATGCAATATGACTTAATGACCGGGCTTTATCGGTAAATCTCGTTTCTTTTGATTTTGCTCTTTTGACTTTGGCTGCATTCACTATATTGCTCAATTCAATGAGTAAAAGAATTTAGAATCATTCAGTTGAATCAGTGTGAGGTAAGTCAGAAGTGAAACGTAAAAATCGTGACTTAATTAAAACGGAGAACGTGATCAAAAGGTAATGCGAATAAAAAAAAACATAGCAGGACAAGTCCTGACGTACAATTCAAAGAATTTTCGTTGACTAAACAGAAAACTAGTCCCAGAAGGGACTATGAATGGATTGGGAAAACCACTTAGAAAAAAATCCAATCCAAAAAATTGAAAAGAGTAAAAATGAAAGTAAAATAGCCGCAAGCGAAAAAAAAACTAGCGAGAAGGCAAATTTTTTTCAAACACCCTTTTCTCACTCTACTTCAAAATTAGACCGAAAAATTTTCACGCCGCAAAACCACTCGCTTTTTCGCTCCATTTCCTGTTTCGGTGTGAAGAAAATCACTACTCCTATTTGACTTTAATAAACATAACCAACTAAACGTCGGAAGAATTGCTCTCGAACGACTAGTGGGAGCTCTAATCAATTGCAGCCTGCTTCAAAGGGGGGGGGGGGAGTGGGTAGGGGTGGATGGGGGTTTAGGTCAAGCCTAAATGGGACCAAGAAGTTCAATAGTGGGCTTCAAATAACCACATTAGAGGTTAACATATACCACTATTAAGATTTAAAGTAAAAAATGACACCAGTTTCGGCGCACTTTTCATTTGACTTTTAGTATTAAATTGCCACCAATTGAGTTCAGCTGCTTGAAATTGTGATTGAGAGAGAATTTCAGATCACGCGAAACGCAAAAAGTCAAGGGTGTAAAAAAACGCGAAAATTTTGCATAAAAAAAGACAAACACGTTTACAATAATTGCTATGAACTTCGTTCAAGAGCAATTAATCATGAAAATGTGTGAATAGATCTCAAAAAAGACAACGCCTCAACAGAATTCAAAAAATTTAAAAAAAGAGCCTAAACAATAGCCGTCTGAGAGGCTGACGGCGGCTAATAAAAACGAAACCGAAAGCCGCAATCTAAGTGCTCTTAAACGCTATCAAAATGCATAGCGAATTATATAAAAGAGCGGCTAAATATGGCTTCGAGAGGCTCAAGGCGGACATTAAATAGTAAATTTTCTTGAAAAAAAATTATATTGGTCAAATATTGATCTAACACCTCAAAAACAGATTAAGGTTATGAATTTTATGCTTGCCTGATTTTTTAAGCCAATTTTTGAACTCTTAATACCCTCGGGTTCACATAATTATATCGTTATTGACAGACAAGATTGAACTACAATAGCTCGCGCTAGGATAATATCCAGAATGTTCAAAATACGAAGTAATAACAACCGGTCAAGCTTTTAACTGGATTTGCGTCTAGATTTAAGCAAGCAACAGAAAAAGCAAAAACAGAAAAGGAATAACATAGCTGGCAGAGTGCCAGAAAATAGCCACAATAGCTTTGTAGATCTGCAGCCTAAAAAAAACAGTAAGACAGACCAAAAAAATTCGTCTTTTCATTGAAGGCTGATATTTTATGTTATATTTTCATTAAAAATCTGTATAAGTTTCTGCTGCCTCTATTAGCTGCTCTCTAATAACCTTCATTTTGAGTGACACACACCCATTTGACCTTATCTCTTTGAATTAAAGTAATTAATAGTCAATTTCAAAGTGAGTCATTTTTGTGAATGAGGTAAGTCAAAGTGTGACCAAAAATTTAATCACGCGAATGAACAAAAAACTCGCTCCACTAAGAGCAAAAAATGACGTCACACACGCAATTCAGTTGAAATTGCATAAACGAATAAACACAAATCAGATGGGAAATGGTTGTGACGTCATATGGTCGTAACAAGTCCTGACGTACAATTCAAAGAATTTTCGTTGACTAAACAGAAAACTAGTCCCAGAAGGGACTATGAATGGATTGGGAAAACCACTTAGAAAAAAATCCAATCCAAAAAATTGAAAAGAGTAAAAATGAAAGTAAAATAGCCGCAAGCGAAAAAAAACTAGCGAGAAGGCAAATTTTTTTCAAACACCCTTTTCTCACTCTACTTCAAAATTAGACAGAAAAATTTACACGCCGCAAAACCACTCGCTTTTTCGCTCCATTTCCTGTTTCGGTGTGAAGAAAATCACTACTCCTATTTGACTTTAATAAACATAACCAACTAAACGTCGGAAGAATTGCTCTCGAACGACTAGTGGGAGCTCTAATCAATTGCAGCCTGCTTCAAGGGGGGGAGTGGGTAGGGGTGGATGGGGGTTTAGGTCAAGCCTAAATGGGGCCAAGAAGTTCAATAGTGGGCTTCAAATAACCACATTAGAGGTTAACATATACCACTATTAAGATTTAAAGTAAAAAATGACACCAGTTTCGGCGCACTTTTCATTTGACTTTCAGTATTAAATTGCCACCAATTGAGTTCAGCTGCTTGAAATTGTGATTGAGAGAGAATTTCAGATCACGCGAAACGCAAAAAGTCAAGGGTGTAAAAAACGCGAAAATTTTGCATAAAAAAAGACAAACACGTTTACAATAATTGCTATGAACTTCGTTCAAGAGCAATTAATCATGAAAATGTGTGAATAGATCTCAAAAAAGACAACGCCTCAACAGAATTCAAAAAATTTAAAAAAAAAAAAGGAGAGAGCCTAAACAATAGCCGTTTGAGAGGCTGACGGCGGCTAATAAAAACAAAACCGAAAGCCGCAATTTAAGTGCTCTTAAACGCTATCAAAATGCATAGCGAATTATATAAAAGAGCGGCTAAATATGGCTTCGAGAGGCTCAAGGCGGACATTAAATAGTAAATTTTCTTGAAAAAAAAATTATATTGGTCAAATATTGATCTAACACCTCAAAAACAGATTAAGGTTATGAATTTTATGCTTGCCTGATTTTTTAGCCAATTTTTGAACTCTTAATACCCTCGGGTTCACATAATTATATCGTTATTGACAGACAAGATTGAACTAAAATAGCTCGCGCTAGGATAATATCCAGAATGTTCAAAATACGAAGTAATAACAACCGGTCAAGCTTTTAACTGGAATTGCGTCTAGATTTAAGCAAGCAATAGAAAAAGCAAAAACAGAAAAGGAATAACATAGCTGGCAGAGTGCCAGAAAATAGCCGCAATAGCTTCTTAGATCTGCAGCCTAAAAAAAACAGTAAAAAAGACAGACCAAAAAAATTCGTCTTTTCATTGAAGGCTGATATTTTATGCTATATTTTCATTAAAAATCAGTATAAGTTTCTGCTGCCTCTATTAGCTGCTCTCTAATAACCTTCATTTTGAGTGACACACACCCATTTGACCTTATCTCTTTGAATTAAAGTAATTAATAGTCAATTTCAAAGTGAGTCATTTTTGTGAATGAGGTAAGTCAAAGTGTGACCAAAAATTTAATCACGCGAATGAACAAAAAACTCGCTCCACTAAGAGCAAAAAATGACGTCACACACGCAATTCAGTTGAAATTGCATAAATGAATAAACACAAATCAGATGGGAAATGGTTGTGACGTCATATGGTCGTAACAAAAATCGCGATAATAAAAAAACATAGCAGGACAAGTCCTGAAATACAATTCAAAGAATTGAATGAAAAACTCAGACGTACTCTACCTGACCAGCAGATCAATTGAGCAATGCCAGCCAGAACACAAAAATCATCTAAAAAAATTGAGAAACTAAAAAAATCAAAACTTAACAAAAACATACTCATTGCTAAAACTCTTGAAGCTTTTAAACCTGAGACAAAATTTTTTCCAAATAAAACACCTATTTCAAAAAAAAGTTCAAAACCAATTTTTGTTTCCGAATTGGATCCAGTAATTTATCTGCAAGACCAGAAAAATATCAATTGGCCCTTGAAGATCGATTAACTCGAAAAATAACCAAAAAAGAAATCAGTTTCAAATAAGGAAATGTTGCTGAAAATCGTGATATAAATATCTTCAGAATCATTTCTGTGTCTCTAGAGGCTATCCAGTAACCTAACAAACTTTAAAAAACTCATTTGCTCATAGAGTTACCTGGCTGAGGTTACCTGGCTACTGAGGCAAGAAAAAATGAAAATGTTTCGAAAAAATAGCAAATTCTATCAAAAAACTTCTGTAAGACGAAAGGTTAAATTGTTGAAAACAAATCTATTGAAACTAAAAACCATGCAGTAACTTTTCGTCAGAAAGTGGAATAGGTTTTCTCGCTACTGAGAATGGACGAATATCAAAAACTGACAAGAACTTTAGGAAACCTTAAAAAAATTGCAGATTTTATTTTAAAAAATACTAAAATTCGAGACAATAAAAAGTTAAAAACCATTCGATTGTTATAAGAAACAATGCAGTTCCGTATTAGCAAACCTCAAAGAAGATTGCCTGGTCCCTGAAGCTGGAAAACCTAAAATGATGAAAATTTTCAAAAACCTGAAAAAAATGCGAACGTCAAAAAAAATTGCTAATATTTGTCATATTCGAAAGTTGAAACCAATTACATGAAAACTAAAAACTTATTATTCAAACCCTAATGAGATGTTCTAGCCTCTGGGACTCAAACAACTTGAATAATGACAATCAATGTCAAAAAATATGATAAAAATTGCAAGTTTTGTCAAAAAATGCTAAAATTCATTAGGGCAAGAAGTTGATAACCATTCCATTACCACTAGAAACTATGCAATAATCTATCGTTAAACCCTTTATCAAACCCTAGAGGAGGTTTCTTGACACCTGTGTCTAAAAAACTCGAAAAAATGACAAATTTTCAAAAAAACCTGAAAAAAATTGCAAAAACTATTATCATTTTGCGTGTTTGTGTTTGTAGTACCAAAACATATAGCTCATAAAATGGTCATAACAAGCAATTTCGTCTCACAAAAGGCCTTCATCAACTTTAAAAAACTTCAGCCTAAGACCAAACAAACAAAAATCTCAAAAAAAATCTAAAAAAAATCACAAAAAACATGAAAAATTGCACCAAGATAAGCCCAAAAACTCCTAAAATTGACCTTTAAACCTTGAATAAAGGCCATCCCAGCTGCTGCACCACTATAAGCACTTGAAGTACTACTAAAGCCCACTTTGGGCCTCTAATGAAACTTAATGCCCGCCGGGCTTACATGTTTATCCCGTTTTGAAAGATCAAAGTCATTGAAAAACGTGTGAACACATCTTAAAAGAAAAAAACATAGCAGGACAAGACCTGAAAAACAATCCAAAGAATTGAATGAAATACTGAGAGCTAATAAGAACATGACCAGCAGATCAATTGAACAATCCCAGCAAAAAGACAATCTCAAAGTTGAGAAACTAAAATAATCAAACAAACTAAACAAGAAAATAATCATGGATAAAGCTCTTGAAGCTTTTATCATGAAGGCCAAATATGATATAATTCACTATACTCAATTACTCACGCACAAGACATGAAAGAGACTCCAACTAAATGTAGACAAACTCGAGAAAAATGACGAACACTTCAAAAAAACTGACAAGTGCAAAATTTAAAGAAAGTTTCTAAATTTTGCGGCAATAAGGTGTTCCAAACCATTTTTTGGTCTGTGGTGTTCTGCCATATAACCCACCTGCAAGACCTAAAAAGTTTTCTGGGCCAGTAAAGATAGTTAAACACAGAAATGGCAAAAAAATTTAGAATTAAAAAATTAAAAATTGTAACAAAATGCTAAAATTCGTGATATTAACATCTTCAGAACTGTTTCATTTTCTCCAGAAACTATAAAGTATTTCTATTTCAAACTTTAAATGATTTCACTGGCTCATAAAGGTCAATAAATTTGGAACATAACCATTTTCAGAGATATTGAAAAACATTAATTTTTATCAAAATATTACAAAAACTCATGTTATTAAAAAATTGATAACCAATCCATTACCTCTAGAAAAATGTGCAGTTAATTATCCATTGCAACTAGAAACTATGCAGTAACCTAGTATTAAACTGTAGAGGAAAATCCGTGGCCTTTGGTGACTGAGAAACCTAAAAAATGGCAAAAACTTTCAAAAAAACTTGCAAGTTTTATCAAAAAATTGTTAAAACTCGTGATGTTAAAATGTTCAAAAACAATTCCATTAACACTAGATACTATGCAGTAACCTATTATCAATCCCTGAAGCGGCTTTCTTGAAACCTAGGACTGAAAAAGGTCAAAAAATGACAAAAAATTTTTTAAAAAACTTATTAAAACTTTTAAAATCGTAAAAATTATTATAAAATTGCGTGTTTATATTCGGAGTATAATATGGAGTATAATATAAGGAGTTATATATGGAAAAGACCTTTATCAACGTTTACAAACCTCAAATTTAGACTGGTCCTACAAAAAATTCAAAAATTGAAAACCATTCCATTACCACTAGAAACTGTGCAGTAATCTACCATCAAACCCTAGAGGAGGTTTCTGGACACCTAGGGATAAAAAACTCAAAAAATGAGAAAAGTTTTCAAAAAACCAGAAAAAAATTGCAAAAATTAGTATCATTTTGCGTGTTTGTGTTTGTAGTACCAAAACATATAGCTCATAAAATGGTCATAACAATTAATTTTCTCCCACAAAAGGCCTTCACCAATTGTTAAAGAGTTCAACCTAAGACTAACCAAACAAGAAACTTAAAAAATCACAAAAAAAACATGAAAAATTGCACCATTTTGAGCCCAAAAACTTCTAAAAATGACCTTTCAACCTTGAATTACGGCCCTCCCAGTAGCGTCGCCACTCTAAGCCATTGAAAGACTATTAAACGCGTCTAAGGGCCTCTAATGAAAGTTGATGCCCGCTGAGCTTTACCTGTTTATCCCGTTCTGAAAGCTCAAAGTCATGAAAAGTGTGAAAACTTACAAAAATAAAAAAATGGCAGGACAAGTCCTGACGTACAATTCAAAGAATCTTCATTGACTCAACAGAAAACCTAGACCTAGAATGGACTTGAAGTGAATTGAGAAAACTATTTCAAAATCAGATCAAAAAAATCAGAAAAAACAGAAAATCAATGTCAAAATGCCGCATGTGAACAAAAAAACCACTAGCGAGAAATGAAATTTCAATTCAAACAAAAAACTAGGCCTAGAATGAGCTGTGAATGGATTGGGAAAACCATCTAGAAAAAAAATCCATACCAAAAAAATCGAAAAAACAGTAAAAATCAGAGTGAATTTGCCGCATGTGAACAGAAAACCACTACCGAGAAACCGAATTTTTGTTCAAAGACCGTTTTCTCAGTCTACTTTAAAATTAGAGCGAAAAAAGTTCACGCCACAAAACCACTCGCTTTTTTGCTCCATTTCCTGTTTCGGCGTGACCAAAATCACCACTCCAATTTGACTTCAAAAATGAAAATGTGTGAACAGATCTTAAAAAAAGACAGCGCCCCAATACAATTCAAATTCTTTGAATTGTAAAAACCAGGAGAAGGCCAATAATAGCCCCAGCTATCGCTGTGCGGCTATCAAAAAGAGTGAACTTGACAGAGAAACGGACAAAAGAAAACGAGCGCGACGGATCATGAAAAAAAAAGAACTAAACAGACTAATGTCCAAACAATTACTCTCGGACAACAGGCGGGATAGCAATTTAATTTAGATTGGATGTATAGAGGGGATTAAAAAATTTTATGGGTACAAAAAGACCATACCACACAGGGATTCTTAAAAATCTTTATTTCGGATTGAGACCAGTTTAGAGGCATAAATCCAGAAGCATACAAAAGTCACATAAAAAATTTACTCAAACAAAAGCGCCAAATTGCCGGGCAAAAAATTGCATAAAATAATAAACAATTTAGAAAAATTGCTTCGAATCTCGTTCGAGAGCAATTAAGAAGCCATACAATTTAAAGGCAGTTAAAAGAGAAACTAAGCGACAAAAACAGGAACGAATAAAAATTGAAGTTCAGAAAGAATTCCCTGCCCGAATTCGGTCCTCCAGACTGATAGCCGGATGCTTTAACCATTGGCCCAGACAGACATGATCACTCAATAATTGCGCCAAAAAAGCATGCAAAAACTACACATGCTCAGAAAACTTCTAAACCAAAGCCCATGGTGCCTCTAAAAATTTTATCTCTTGGACATGCTCTGCATCTAGAGCATGTTCTCACAAATCTAGTGTAGAGTTCTCGGTTAAATATGTGGCCTCTTTTTATCCGTCATACAATTAATATATACGATTTACGAATACTAAACTTATGAGAGTAGTTTTCATAAGTTGTCACTGTTTGTGATGAGCACCCTGAAATGCAGGATAAGGGCGGCGGGACTCATACGGATGAAATAAGCTACAAACAGTCTAGCAAAAATTTTGCATGAAAAGACATACACGTCTACAATAATTGCCTCAAACTTCGTTCGAGAGCAAGTTAGCAACTTTTCTCAATATGTGATTTTGAATATCTAAAATATTCTTTTCCATTTGCTCCATTTTTCAGTTTTGAGCACAAACACCCACGAGAGCACGATATTTTTTGTTATTATTAGAACAAAATCAAGGGGTGATGCCTCCGTCTAGGTATCTGTCTCTGATCCTACGAGAAGTTTAACCCAGGAGCGATTAATAATTTAGACAACAGAACATTCGTCATAACACACCCTGCGAGAACTGATTGAGTAAAGAATCGTTGCCACATTTGGCATCTGCCGTCTCCACAATACATTGATCCACATATGTACTGTTATAGTAGAACTCCACTTGACAATCGTCGGGCATTCCCAATGGATGATCTTTAAATATCTGAAACTCATAAAAAAGACCAACTACAGGTTATCATGATTTTTTTATTCAGTCTACTCATATTTATGCTTAAGAAACCCACTTTGTCGTCCACTCTTTCGTGCCGTAAGTTATTCAATCAAAAATCATAAAATATTGGCCAATTACTCGTGCAACCCATTTGCTTGAAAAGTACAAATAGGAAATTGGACCTCAGAATTGTAGATCCAAAGAATTTATTACTCGGGATGATCCTGTGTTATAAGTATCTGGGCACACAAAAGAATTTTGGCCAATTCGCATTGGTGTAATAGGTAATATTATGGTGGAAAGTAAAGACGAGCGACCTGAATGAGGTTTCGGATGACAGACACGCAGAATATGAGAGACACTAGCATAGCAAATATCTCCTCTGTGAATCGTGTGAAGTACTTCAGGACGAAACTGAGTTCGAAAACAGCTGTCAGCACACAGATTAGTAAGAGCCACAGACCCACCCAGCACCTGAATGGCATGTAGTTGACCTCACTCACGCTCTCTGCCTATACAAAACTTATCAATCATTTGTGGCCTCGGATCTATTCTACCCAGCCTCGTTTACAATGGCAACAAAGCGCTTCAGTCCAATTAACCAAAATAAATAGGTAGAGAAAAATATACATCGGACCTCTTTTAAAAGTGTTAAGAGTTCGCTACAGATTAAGTAAATGATATACGATGGTAGTTTTCATTTTAATATGATAGAATGTTAGAAGGTTTGAGGAAAGCCTCACAGTTGGCGTCTTCAATCTTAGCTTGATTTGACCTTGAAAGTAATGGAATTCTCAAAAAAATATCGGGACAATCCATGTGCCAGCTCTGGTTTACAAATTTTGCAACATCAAAATAACTCAGATCAAAAAAATTTAGCAATTAACTGACCACTTCGTATAATGAGCCTTCGAACACAGCGAGGGGCCCAGTGCAGCCAATAATGAGCAGTGGTTGTCCACTCAGAAGACCGAAAGCAGCACCAGTGATTGCAGAACCCAAAATTGTCTCATACACTCCCATCCACGAATTCACTCGTTCCATTTCTAGGAAGACCAAGCAATTTAAGCAATCGATGGGTCAATCCGCAGATGAAGTTCTCGTCATTTTTTCTATATATAGCGAAGCAGCCAACAGAACAAGCATCATCATACTCCTAATGTCACATGGGGAACTTAATGCGAGGCCGGCTTTTCGTCTGCAGAAAATATTTCTGAAGTGCTCGCCTGTAACTGATTTAGACTTATGCACAGTGAAGTTGATTTCAAAGAACATTCAATTGGAGTGTCCCTACCTAAACCATCTTGTTACACTAAACAGAAATCAATTTGATAAGGTAAATTACGAGTGACAGAAAAAAGCACAATAAGTGAAACAAAGCCGCAAGAATTCCGGAAACGACTGGAAGTCATCTGCGCTTAACCACGAGATTTTAAATAAGTAGTATCTACTGACAGAAAGAATCAAAATGGAGAAACATAGCCAACAGATTGCCGAAACAAAGCCAACATTGACTTCACTGATATACGTTGAGATCGAAAAAGTAAGAGAAAAACGGAGACAAAAATTGACGCCAGCACAAATGTCAAAAACTGCCAAGTGTCAAAAAATGTCCTACGTGACAAAAAGTGTTCTAGTTTGGATTATTTCATGAGATTAATAACGGAGCCGAATTCAGCCTCTAAATTGGAGGATAAGGTTAATAACTTAATAATACCAATTCACAGAATACTCTAAGAAACTTTGATAACTTGACGCACTAAGTCAACATAAGTCTTATTGCCCGGGATTTATGGGTTTATCCCTTTTCAAATTTTCGACCGTAAACATCGTTGCATAATATTGCTGAAAAATTTCTACATTTCATTCAGTTGAAACAATGCGTGAGGTAAGTCAGGTGTCAAATGTGAAAATCGTGGCATGCATAAAACAAAAACATGATAAAAAGATATAACAAAATACAAAAAACAGACAGACAAGTCCTCACTAACATTTCAAATAAATTTCATTGGCAAAAAAAGGGAAATGAAAAAAAAAATCCGATCAAAAAACAGTAAAAGTCAAATCGCCGCATGTCAACAAAACAAAACACGAGCGAAAAAGCGAATTTTGTTTGAACACAATTTTCGCACTCAACTTCAAAAATAGAGTGCAAAAATTTGACGCCGCAAAACCACTCGCTTTTTCTGCGTGACCAAAATCACAACTCCAATTTGACTTCATAAATCATGAAACTGTTGGAACAGATCTTTGATAAAAAAAGAGAGCGCCCGAATACAATTCAAATTCTTTGAATTGTAAAAAGGAGAGCGCCTAAATAGCGGTTTGAGAGGCTGACGGCGGCTATTAAAAACAAAACCAAAAATCGAGATATTTAAGTGCACTTAAACGCTATCAAAACGCATAGCAAACTATATAAAAGAGCGGCTAAATAATGGCTTCGAGAGGCTCACTGCGGCCATTAGACAGTAAATTTTCTTGAAAAAAAAGTATATTGGTTAAATATTGATCTAACAACTCAAATACAGATTAAGGTTATGAATCTTAAGCTTGCCTGATTTTTTAGCCGCTTTATGAACTCTTAATGCCTCGGGTTCACAGAATTATATCGTTATTGACAGACAAGATTGAACTATAATCGCTCACGCTAGGATAATATAATCCAGAATGTTCAAAATGAGAAGTAATAACAACCAGTCGAGGTTTTTACCGAAATTGCGTCTAAATTTAAGCAAGCAATGGAAAAGGCAAAAAAAGAATAGGAATAAAAGAGTGAAATTGACAGAGAAACGAACCACAGAAAACGAGCGCGACAGATCGTGAAAAAAAGAAAGTAAACAGACCAATGTCCGAACAATTACTCTCGGACAACCAGCGGGATAGCAATTTAATTTAGATTGTATAGAGGGGGTTAAAAAATTTTATGGGTACAAAAAGACCATACGACACAGGGGTTCGACCCCCAGATTAGCAGTCTGCAATCTTTCCAACTGCATTGTAGAAAGAAGAGCAATTAAATAACAGTATTCGAGAGTCTGACAGCGAATATTAAAAAAACTTATCTTGAGTTGAATAACAAAAGAAAAGTCAGTCAAAAATTCACCTAAAAATTTTCGATACTTTCATAGCATAAGTTCAAAAAAAAGAAAACGATGTTTTATGTATTCAAGAACATAAAACCGCTCATGCAAAAATAGGCCCGCCATATTAAACCTGGAGACATCTCGAATATTAAAGAAAAAAGACAAAACTAATAAATTGAGAAAAACTGCAACAAATTTCTCAAATGATTGCCAAATTTCATAGAAAATCTTTGTGCCAAACAAATACTCTTTTAAGTTATGGTAGAAAATGCCTACGATTATTAGGCTTGAATTGAGGTGTGAATAAAAACAATAAAACAGAACCACAGTCCAAAAATTGATAGAACAGGCTTTAAAAACCCTAAAAATATTTTAGACATCATATATTTGACATGAAAATAGGAGCGTAAAAATAGCCGGCTGAGGAGATGAGGGCGCCATTAAAAATAATGAAAAACCGCACGTCATAAAAAAAATGTTCTTTTAACGAGAAGTTTTTCACGCCTAATTTTCTAAACATTAAGAACCGCCCTTAACACCATGGAATTGTCTCCTGAAAAGTTTGCCGAATCACATTCTTAGTGACTGGTAAGGCGTAAGGCTCTAAGAGCCCTTAATGCCCTCTGTGCATTACCTGTTTATCCCGTTTTTGAGGACGAAAAGCCAAATGGGTCAGGCAAAAAAAATCACAAAAAGAACCCAGGACTAATATAATTGCAACAAACTTTGTTTGAGAGCAATTAAAAAGTAATCTAATTGAGTTTGTAGTTTCAGTAAAAATTACAAAATTTTACTCGTCAGTAGAAGTAGGGCTGTGGTTCTTATCTTTTTTGCTCTAAATTTGTTTGTTCTTTCTCTTTGACTGAACAACTTCTCTCATTGAATAAGTCTAACATACCACGACGAATAAATGAAAAAAGACCTTCCATATTCAACTTTTGCCTTAACAATTACTAACCGACATCGGCTCCAAAAGTTATAGATGGAGTGAGCGCAGCAAAGAAAATGAAGATTATGACTGAGAAGCATTGGAAGTTGAGGGCATCTGTGATGTCAGAACGGTACAGGGGGTATCGACGCTTTACATCTCGGATGAGACCTCCAAGGCATCTGCCACTCCTACGTAACTCGTTGCTTTCATCCTCCTCTTCACCTCTTTTCAGCGTTTTGCTATCTCTTCTCTCACCTATTTATGGGATAAATTAAACACTAAAACAATAATGTAAATTAAAGAAATGAAACCGATTTTGGAGTTAATTTTATTTGACTTTTACCAAGGAACTGCTGCAGTCTGAGTTCAACTATTGTGAACATCCCACTGAGAGCAAGTTTGATACTGTAAGAAGCGAAGAAGGAAAAAGGCAAAAAATGTGCCAAAAAGATAAAACTTCTCAACCCAGATGTTTATCCTCAGTTGCGCATTCGATCATTGTTATGCTCTTGTTTGCTGAGAATGTTGATCATTGAAGGCCTCAAAATAGTAGCATTCCTTTTCTAGAAAAACTATTCTATTTCGAACTATGCGGTTCTCCCCAAAAAATTGTTAGCCTTTTTGTCGTCTTCCTGTCTTCAAGTTCGTAACATCGTCAAGTTCTCAGGTTCTGAAGATTCTTAACTTCTATGACGACTCCGATAAATTATGATGGCAAATCGAATTTTTCAAACTAAAAGCTGAGACAGCAGAGCAAAATGTTAGTCCTTATAGAACCAATCCTAAAAAATTGGAGAACATTTTTCAAATTCAGTTGTATTTATTAGCACCATGGAACAGTCCGCTATTGACCCCATGAAAGCATTCAAGCTGAAACTAGGAAATGGAACAAATATGTAGAGCACAAATTAACCGCAAGGGTAAAAATTTAATTAAATAAGCTTTTTTTCAAACTTATTTGATCATAATTTTTTCGTTTGATCGTATATAGCAAAAAGTTAGAGCTGCGCGCTAATTATACAGAAAAAATTGCAATTTGAAAGTGGCCAAAAAACAAGCAAACAACATAACTTTGCCAGCTAAATTCATATATTCGCCAGCAAACATTTTACAAAGAAAACAAAAAATAAGGAAAATTTAAACTTTTTCTCAGAAGCCTCAAAAATACCCCGCTGATTGCCGGAAGACAGCCACTGTTGATACGCATAACCCCGATTAGAAAAATGAGAAAACATAATTTTGCTAAAAAAGAACCTTTTTGAAATGCGCACAATTGTGGTGTCATTTGGTTAGACATTCTTGACGAGAGGATACAGGGACTAGTATCAATGCCAAAGTTCAAGTAGCAGGCATTCACAATTTGGTTTTATGATTATATCTCGTTTCTATTTTTGATTTCATTTTTTAAAACTGATTCTGTTGAAGATCACAAGAAAAGCAACAAAAGCAGGTGAGACACAAAAATCGAATATCTCTTTGGAAAGAAATAGTTTAAATGTCAGATAATCCACCTCTATATATTCAAGTCATTAACTAGATTCATTTATGACTCATTAGCAACCGATTACCATTGATATTAATAAAACAAAATGAAATGAACAAAAAGGATCGCTCAAAATAAAAAATGTCTCAAATTCATAGAAGGAAGCATCAGCTATCAACTGAAACTATTTAACCGATATTTAAACTTCATTAACAACCGGTGATTGATCTAATGATTATTCAGATTGAGTGTTATGGCAACAAACAAATACACGCAAAACTAAAAAACACAAACAATAGTGTTTAAAAACAAATTTAATAGATCCAATTATGCCCCAAAATCAAACAATAAATGTCATTATTGAGACTAGGTGATTAGATAAAAAAAGTACTACCAAACGGACAAAAAATCACCGATTTTCTTTATCACAATTAACAGTGTCCAAATCGTAAATGATAAATTCAAAAAGTTACAACTAAGCCTTATCAAACACTCGCTTTTTCACTCACTTCCCTAATCCAGCGTGATGCAAATCATCCCTCTAAATTGACGTCTCATCGAAATGGAAAAACAAAAAAAAATGTGAACAGATCGTAAAAAACACAAGAAACAGACTCAAGGAAGATAATCACTTAGGCACAAGCTTCATATTTTCAGATCGCTCACTAAACAAAATTAAATTTCTACTTTATTACATTAATCATGTTCGAACAATAACAGCAAAATTAGTATAAACAAGACAAATCTGATACCTAAAACTGATAAAATGCTGAAAAACTGTCAGCACAAGTTGCGCCTCAGAAAGGACTATTCGCAAAAGAGCGATTAATGAAGAAGTTCAATATTCAATAATCGACTAGCAACTAATCGCAAAAAGAGAAAAAATCAGTACTAAAATCCCAACAAAACGCTAACACGTTAAAAATGCTTCAGCTCAATCAGTGACCCACACACTTCATTTCAGTATTTTCAGAAAATCGCCTCAATTTACTCTATTTTATTTAACAAACATACCTCAAATAAACAAGAATCAAATTAGAAGATCATCAAAGCCACTAGCACAACAAAGGTAAACCACAGAGCTCCAAAAAAGGTTACGAAAAATTAGGAGATTAAAAACTGTCTAGAAAACGCGTCTGAAAAGACGAAATGGCAAAAAGCCCAACATTGCAAAAAAGGTCTAATATTTGCAAAAAAAAGGTCTAAAATTTGCTGTTCAAAAAAGATCCAAAAGCACTATTAATAGCTTAGAAAATTGAGATAAAATCGGTAGGGGGAGGGGGGCGGGGGGTCAATCGATGGGTGAGTTGTGATGGATCTTACTTTTAAGATTAGGTAACGCTCTTCAAACCATGAACCAACGAAACGATTTGTGAATTGCATTCTTAGAGACCAGTAAGGCGTAAAGCTTTAAAAGAATTGAGTGCCCTCCGGACGTTACCTGATTATTCCGCTCTCGAGGACGAAAAATCAAAAGCACCAAAAACGAAAAAAAGCAATAACATAGCTGACAGAATGCCAGAAAATAGCCGCAATAGCTTTGTAGATCTGCAGTCTAAAAAAAACAGTAAAAAGACGGACCAAAAAATAGTCTTTTCATTGAAGGCAGAGATGTTACATTTTCATTAAGAGTCTGTATAAGTCATTGCTGCCTCTATCAGCTGCTCTTAAATAAATTTAATTTAGAGTGATACATACAATTGACCATATCTCTTTGAATTAAAGTAAACAAAGTCAATTTCAAAGTGAGGAAGTCATTTTTGAGACGTAAGTCACGTGTGACCAAAAATTTACTCGCGCGAGTGAACAAAAAAACTCGCTCCCCCATGAACAACAAATGACGTCACGCACTCGTTTCAGTTGAAATTGGATGAGCGAGTGAACAAAAAGTGGTTGTGACGTCATACAGTCGTAACAAAAATCTTGACGACGAAATTTAAAAAACTTAGCAGGACAAGTCGTGACACACAATTCAAAGAATTGAATGAAAAACTTAGAGTACTCTACCTGACCAGCAGATCAATTGATCAATGCCAGCCAAAACACAAAAAAAATCATCAAAAAATTGAGAAACAAAACATCAAGAAAACCGAAACAAAAATAAAATCATTGCTAAAATTTTGAAGCTTTTACCCCTAAGTCAAAATTTGATCCCTTTAAATATACCTATTTCAAAAATAGCTCAAAACAAATTTTTGTTTCTGAAATTGCTGCAGTATTAAATCTGCAAGGCCTGGAAAATTTCAGAGGCCCTTGAAGATTAATTTAATCGAAAATGACCCAATTTTTTTTTTAATGAAATCAATTATAAATTCTAATCAAATGTTGCTTAAAGCTTAAAGGTTAAATTGTTGACAACAAATCCACTGAAACTAAAAACCAAGCAGCAATTTATTTTATCAGAACGTGGATTAGTTTTCCTGGCACTTGAGAATGGACAAATATCAAAAATTGACAAAACCTTCGGGAACCCTTAAAAAAATGCAGATTTTATATTTAAAAAAATGCTAAATCCGAGAACTTAAAATGTTGAGAACCAATCCATGGTTACTAGAAACTATACACTGCCCTATTATCCAACCCTAGACCCGTACCAAAACATATAGCTCAAAAAATGGTCATAAAAAGTAATTTTCTCTCGCAAAAGGCCTTCATCAACTTTTAAAAACTTCAACCTAAGACTACCCAAACAAAAAAGTAAAAAAATCACAAAATAAAACATAAAAATTGCACCATTTTGGGCCCAAAAACTCCTAAAAATGACCTTCCCATCCCTAAAAAAAGGCCATCCCAGCAGCTGCACCACTATAAGCACTTGAAGGACTACTAACGTCCCATTTGGGCCTCTAATGAAACTTAATGCCCGCTGGGCTTTACCTGTTTATCCCGTTTTGAAAGATCAAAGTCATTGAAAAATGTGTGAACACATCTTAAAAAAACAGCGCCCCAATGCAATTCAAATTCTTTCAATTGTAAAAAAACCAAGAGAAGGCCAATAACAGCCCCAGCTATCGCTGCGCGGCTATTAAAAAACACCACAGAGTGATATGCACCAAAACGCGTTCGAGAGCAATTAAAAACCACAATGAAGAAGCCCCACGTAATTAAAAAATTTCACTATTAGCGCAAAAATTTGCCACACCTACCTCTCTTGCTCTCTCAGAAGGATGCTTGAACAAAACCACTCTCAATTCTCTCTGATTTTAACTGTGTTCAGCACATTTACCTGAAGACTTTTTTACGTGCGGCATTGACTTCTTCAAAATACATCCTATAAAATAGAAGTCTACGATATACAAAAAAGATCAACAATGCTCTTCTTCGAGTCGTAAAAAGACAGCGCACCAATACAATCCAAATTCTCTGGATTGTAAAAAATAGGGCCGCTAAAATAGCCACCCGAGAAAATGAGCGCGATTATCAAACGGTCTAAATGGTTGCACTTTCTTTAAAAAAGGGGTCATTAAATCGAACGGCGTTTGAGCTTCGCGTGCAACTTATTTTATTGTTTCCATTTTTTTTTAATTTGACAAAACGTCTTCTAACGTCATCTAATAGTTAAAATACACGGTTTTGGAATTAAATTCTCTTAAAGCTAACATTAAATCTCTAGTCCTCTTTAAAACGTTAGACATAGAACTCTTAGCTTCAGCGAAGTTGTTAATAAATGTAAAACAAACAGTGAAAATCTTTTCAAAATCCGCCATTTTCTCATTCACTTAAATGAATTCTTAATATGTAAAATTATCAAAAAATCTCTCTTAATTTGGATTTTCTAAAAAGGGACGAGAAAACGGAAACCCAATTCTTTATGCTAAAATTTTGTTATAACTCACCTTGCCACTGCGGAGTCACGTAATCAGATTTTACAGAAACCCCGAATTTATTGAAAAAAAAAACAGACCAGATAAAGTATATCTATCTTGTATAATTTGTGTAATAAAATTATAATGTTCCACCTATACGTCACACGCCTATGTAGCGTGAAAAAGTAAGCATCGAAAATGAAAAATTTAAAATTTTGAGCCTCCTGTTTTCGTCCAGAAACGAACCTGAGAATCGCTCATCCAGGATTTAGTCAGCTTCTTCAATGTTTTTTCAATGTTACCACTTTTGTAACTCTCCAAAAAAGTATTGATCAGCCAAAATTAACTCAACAAAAAACTTGGCCCGCATAAAGTTCCTCTACAGAATCTAGGAGTACTGCAACAGTGAGACAAAAAGTGTTTTCGAAAGAATTCAGTAGGACAAATTGTAGCTAAAAAATTTACATCGAAATAGAATGAACAAAAAACCCCCTTTGAGTATATATTTCCAACCCTTTCCAAAGTGAGGATCATAAATCCCATATTCGCTACCTTTGCTCTCTTTAACAAAAAATTGAACAGCTAAGCCGAGCAATTCAAGGAATCAAACCCGATAAAAAACCTTTTCCGGTATTTTTCAATGAAATTTTCCTCTTTGCACAAATATATTCTCAAGTTTATTTTTATTCAAAGCATTTTACTCAAACATTCGCAAGCATAAGCACTCGCTTTGCAATATTACGCAGGTTGTCACATCAGTACAATCTGATCCCAATAAGGAGTCTGAGAGCCCCTTCAATTTCAACCTTGTCACATTTTGATGAGCTCACACTGCAAGCCATTGTGATAAGAGTGGAACCCACTAGAATGGAATTTTGCACCCTATTGGTACTGTAGAAGGAAATGAAAGAAACAAAACGAGTACTTAACTCACTTCCTCTCAGACGCCAACCGGCAATTATCAAATGGTCGAATGATTACCCCATCGATCAATACAACTGGCATTGGCACCATCACTTTCATGCCCCTTTGTACTTCAGAACACAGACTATGAACCAACAATAAGCCTACCTTCAGTTATGCAACACTTAAGCAAAATAGATGGGTCTCCAATTTGTGACAAATAGGCCACTTATAATTCGGTTACTCAAGGATTGTGTGAAACATTTCAACACATAATCGAATTTAACCTCATTTACCACTCTCGCGTTCAATTAAAGTTGCTTTTCGTTGGTGAGAGAAAACCAGTTTTGTTCAACCGTTAGTTGAAATTTCTCAATTTAATTCGATTGTCATGGAAAGCGATCTTGCCCTCTGCAATAACTTGGGAAAGTAATCGTCGACATTTCTAATTACAAATTCAGGTAAGTTAATTCTTCATACAATTATCTTTACGTGCACGACATAACGCGTTTGAACATAATAAAAGCAACAATGATCCGGCTTTTCAATTTTCCCTGAGTGTATACTATTGGTTTGATGTTTCCTTCCTATTTCCTCCGAGCCCTCCGATTCCTTACCAATGTCAGCCTTAGGTACAGTGCCATCTACGTTTTTGGTAAACCGTTGTTGATCAAGATTCACGGGAAAAGGAAATACGAAATTGTTCGGATCAGAGGGAGTTAGCAGGCATCATTTCATCTGCTATACAAGTACAAAAAATGTTCTTTTGTTATATCTAATCCGAGAAGCGCCTTCATAATATGATGTACATATGCTTAAGTCTACTTTTGATGTTGCTTTCAAGCAAAATCGGACCGATTCAAGAGATGCATGCAAAATCTATTATTTCCTCTCAGTGTGCCGTCCAAGACACGAGGTCTTGGCAAACAAAACTTTACAAATTCCTTAAAATTCTGTTTCAAACTGAAATATTTAAACTTAATTTCCTAAACGCTTCGTTGCAAATCCTAAAACAACTTGCAGCAAAGCCGTTAGAGCGGAGATCTTTAACAGCTGTATCGCGAAAATGTCGCAGATTGCGCACTACTTCGAATCTGGTGCAAACATGTACAGTTGAGTTATTCAGACCGACTGTACAACATTCAAAACAAATCCACTCTATCGTCCTGTAATTTCAAATGGAAAAAGGCTCCATGCTTCAACAGCGACAAAACACAGTTTAAAAACTATACGTTTAGAAAGTGTATATTTAAATTTCCTGCGTTTAAACACATTAAGTGATGGATTTTTCTTTCTATATTATTGAAAAGCAATAGCAGCAAGCAACAATAATAGCACAACGCTTTAGTTTGCGTGCATAAATAAGGAACACTTTTCCATTTCTTAAGTCTCAAACTGCCGTCAATGAACTATTTTTCAGCAAATCATACTCAATTTACAAGTGAAGAAAAACAATGTCCCAAGCCCAACACTTCTGTCATTTAGAAAACACCACTTTATATTCTAAGGAAACATTCATATAACACTTAGCCGCAAATTTGTACGGAAATATCAAAACTACTTTGAAGATTAGGGACTATTCTAGGCTCAAGTCTCGCCATTCACCTTTCATTACCTTGCTATAGTTAAAAATTTACGTTTAAAGCATAATCTCTTTAAAATTATTTAAAGAAAAGTTGACTAATATCATAAATAATTGACATTTGTAGCTGCATTGTTTACCTTTGTAACGGCGTGCATAGCAACAACAACCAACAGCTCACTCCAAATTTCTATTTCAACATTTACGTCACGCCAAATGGAACCAATTGAGCCCGCAGCACTCTTTTGACTAGACGCCACAATATTACTTCGTTACCGACTCCAAACCTTTCAGCTCAGTTATGACGCTATCTGCATTTGATTAACAATCGCTCAGCTAAAACGTTCCTAATGGTGTTTATTGAAAGCAAAAGGTGACGAGAGTTTTCCAGAAGCAAAAATAGAATCATGAGGACGACAGCAACTCGGAGATCAACTATGATTAAATCAAGGTGAGTTCACAATTCAGAATGGACAATGAAAATTTCTTTTCACAAAAAAATTTTCCAATTTGGAATAATTTCTGAAAATAAAGAGAAATGTCAAGAACATGCAAATTATTAATATAACCGAAAGGTCAAAATTTACATGCCTTCAGAATATTATACACGAATCTACTAACGAGCTTCTGGTTATTGATTGATAATACCCCTTAGACTGTTCGTTCCTATATTTAAAAACAGGAACCAAATGATCCTAATTGTCTGTCTATAGTAAATTTTCATGCTGACATTGCAAGAACTCTGTTAGTACTTTCGAAAAGTAATTTTCTCTCTTTCGTTCTTACATTAAAACGTATCTTATTCTACTACTGGATGCTCCTAAAAATCAAAGATCTTTTACTCTGCTCAAAGTGCTTTTGTGTTCTTACTATCAGCTGTTTTGCCCGGTTTGTTCAGCTGTAACTGTAGCCGTTTCTGATGTACCCCACTGATTCAAGCCTGTGTGGAGTTTCATCAGACAAAGCGTCGAATTAATTAATTCAGCTGGTAAGTGCTTATACTTACGACGCAAATGATACACTTTCATGCCCCAATTAATCTGTCCATTTATACGCTTTATGTTCTTAGCCGAAAATGTTTGCATAAAACTCCATTGAAAGAAAGATGAGAGGACTAAGGATCTAAAAACATGCAGTCTTATTTCCAAAGGAATACGTTTGCTTACCAGATATCGTGAACGAATATCAGCCACGCCACCATTTTCCTTGAACCTACGTTTAGATATACTTCAAATGACATTCAAGGTGTATTCCTAAATAGCGACACCTCTCAGTAGATTTTAAAACATTCCTATCACAAGTTAACTTTCGGTTCCAATTCATCTCTGGTAGAGAAAAAAGATAGCTTTGTTATCAGCACTAAAAATCAGTTACCTTTTCCTTAAAGAACCTGTATTTCTCTGTAAAATTCTTTCAAAACTTGAAATTCAACTTCCATTTCGCTACCATTCAGCTACCATTTGCACCTCGCTTAGTCTTCACTTTACTAGATTAAAGCATTTTATTTAACTCTCTGAAAATATCGCAGTTTTGACACAGTTTGAACAAATGATGTTTTTCTGCTATCAATATTTTAAGTTTCTGTGATATCCGTGGTTTAGAACTTCTCTGTTTTGTTTCAATGAAGAGTTGCTGATATGTATGCGTGCATGTTGTTTATGTAAGCTTTCAAAAATTTCATTAAATTTTGTGAACAAACAACAAAATTTTCCGCTTGGTAAATAGATCGGCATTCCACAAAGCCAAGTTCCTATTGAATTTTCTTTCGGGAAACATTTCGTGTTTCTTTGAAAAAAAGACCGATCATCGTTCTTCTCAATCATCATCAGCTAACTCTGATAAAATATGATGTTGTGGTCTACATCAATAGACAGCGAACAAACTTTCCCATTCTAAAATTTGGTTTTTGGACAAAAAACAGTGGTCAGTGAGCGATTGATTAGTTTTGCCGATGCATGTGGGAGTGTACATTTGTCGCGTTTAGTGCCAGGCCAGATAAAAATTTACCAAGCTTTTCTTTTGTTTTGTTGAATTGGTCAATGTTGTAATCAGCAAAGAAAAGAATATTGTCTATTAATGATTGTGCAGGTTCATCAACAATTTATTCTTCAGAGGATCATTTTTTAAAACCAGATTGATTCAAAAGTTGTGTGACCAACCTCAAATGCTTTCATTCGTTTGACATTGACATTTTAAGAATCTAAATTCCAAAAATCCCACCTCTGTACTCAAGTTTCGCTTGATCGAGCTTTTGTAAGAAAAAATGTTCATCGCTATTATTCACATCATTGTCTTACTATTCGGCAATGCATGTTTCAGTTACTATAAGGATAGTTTTTGAATCTAGTTGTCCTTGAAGTACATTTGAGAGGACTTTATACTTATTTTGTATGCTATGCGCATTAATGAAAAAAAAACCTGACACGCTTTTGTGATGGATCGAGTACTTCATCAAAAGTTGACAACATTGAAGTTTTGAAGGATCCACAAATTTATTTAAAATCACCGCAAAGTAATATTTTTTTCTCAAAAACAAAGCAAAAATAATAAGAAGCTATGGGTCGCCAAATTGTTTTACTTCAGCTGACAATCCAAACGTACACAAGATCGTACAAGGTTTTAGTTGAGTTAAATAGCTCCTATTGAATGTAAAGAGGTTTTCGTGCAAATATATCAAAAAAGAGGGCTAATAATGAAACAAAAACCATCAAATCTCTCATGTTATTCAACTCAAGCAAAATTCAGGATTTTGCGAGGTTGGACCACATTTCGTGCTGCAGGTAGGTTGCTCAAGATATTATAGTGACCTAATGATATTCACAAGGATTTTGATTCCACCAATATTTGGATCAACACCGGCATAGATATCATCATCGAGTTTTTCAAGACACTCAACGTTTGACCACGGATACAGACCATCTAGTTCCAGACGTATCATTTCCAATGGCTCATTAAACTTTGTATTTGCGTCATTATTACTTTTTCTACCATAACAATTGCCTTTTTTTCTACCAGTTTTGGACAAACTCTAAGTCAATTACCTAAAATTTTGAACATTTTCTAATGGTTATTTAAATGATCTGATATTACTGGCGGCTTTTTCGAAAAAATTCTTGAATCAAAATGAGACAAAATTCCTTCTGTGATGATCATACCATTTCAATGATCGAATTCTTTAGTTTCATCGCATTTTGTTCCACATTGAATTTGTTGTCAGTTGAAATTTAGTTTCTGCTTAACCAGTTACAAATACGAATTTGATCAGCGTCATCTGCACAATCGGTTATTATTAAGCTCCAATTTTTGGAAATGATAGAATTGGCATTTTAATTGGCATTTGAAAAAATCTGCTCAAATTTTTATTTATTGGTCTGTCAACTAGACATCCGATTTCGAGCGTAAATTTAATCCCACAAGAGGAGATTATTAATGCTATGAAAAAACAAGTAGCTCTTGGGCGTCAAACGCTACTCTGTGAGTGAAAGACGAATTTCGCCAGTTTTTCATGTCTTTGTCTACTGTTTTAATTGTTTCGTTTTTGACTGTCGATAATATTCACGATTTCTATTTTTTTTCGAAAATGATTGATTCCGAATTGCAAATCGAAATTAAAAATAGAAAGTGTTTTCGTAAAATAATACAAATTTAATTTGTAGTTTTACAGATCTGGCCAGAATTTTATATGTTTTGATCATTCCTTTGAGGTCCCATCGATGACCGGCCTAAGCTGCTTAGAGAAGCCGATGTTTCAACCATTAAAAGGTTTCATTTTAAAGCGTGACATACACATATTTATTATTAACACTTTGTACTTTTCTGCATTTTGTACAGATGTTCTTCTATAGACTAATGTTCCCTCGTCATTTCGCTCCAGGCACCTTTGATTTTAAACAAAAATAACTAAAAAACAAATGAATAAAATCACATTTATACTCGAAGTATTTGGCCTCTTAATGAATTTCCGCATCATTTCTTCCGAAAACAAAGATGTTCCTAGTAGTGAGTTTCATAAACTCCCACATGTTGCAAATTGTCTTTACTATTGTCTTGCAGCCAAAAAGCTGACAGATCTAAAGTGGTCTCTTTTAATATATAAGGTCACCTCTTTAAATATCTTGAATATAGCTAACGGTTCTAAAAACTTATGTACAAATTTATTCCGCAATGTTTAAAACTTTTTCAGCTTATGCCCTAAATTCTTGTTAGATTTGTCATTTTGTTAAATTTTGGTTTCATCACGGGATTAGAATACTTTTTTGTATACACTTTGTTCTTTAGAATGATTTTAAAATATGAGAATGTCTTAAGAAAAGGTTTGAGGTCATGAAATTTCGAGAACCTAATTTTACTTGACATCGTTTGCTCATTTCAAGCACTCATAGAGAGCCGGTCAATACCTATATTATAAGCACTTAGGGTTTGCTTTCATAAGAAAACAAGGCGGCTAGGTAATGTGCGTTCGCACATCAAGTTCCGACCGGGCTCAACCACGTTTTTGGCGTAAATGTCTACCAAATCAGATCAGATAGAAAACGCCAAAAATTCGAACATTTTTCAAAAAAAATGTGCGTGAACAAAGATCGCCTCAAATGCAAATAACTCAGTGGAGCAAAAATGCCGCATTACATTGATGAGATCAGCCATTATTAAGAAAGCAAGTCAAGACGAACAACAAAATCAATCAACAAAAACAACAAACATTAATAACATCCAAAACTTTATGTACATTTAAAAAAAACTTACAGAAGCTCGAAATAGCGTCGGATAAAACTGAAACTAAACAAAATAACTGGTACTTTACTAGAAAAGATATGGTACCACTCTATAAAAAGGCTCGGTAACCTTTAGACAAAAAAGAACAAAAAAAGCAGCGAAGATTTAAAAAAATTGATTCATTTCTAAAAACAAATTAATTTCAATGTAAGGAAAACCATTAGATGGCAATTGGAGACATCCAATATATTTATGATCACATACGCTTCTATAGCAGGGCCTTAAGACCTGAAAAGAACAACAGAGACAACAAAAAAAATTCAATTGAAACTTGCAAGAAAACGCTGTCGAAGCCTTAAAGCTATATTTTGCCCCCAAAATATGTTCAATTGAGCCTTCAGCAAACGCCAAATTGTGGTATAGCGGGGCCTCATTAGTGAGAATAGGTAAAAAGTAAAAAGGGTAAAATTAATTAACACTTGTTTTTTTTTCGAAAACAATTATTTTCAAATTCATGAAAGCCATTACCTACAAAATGGAATTATGAAATAGGCTCGTCTATTTGTCCAAGAGAAGGGCTTGAGACGTGTAATTTTTGAGAATATGTTTTAAGTCTAGAAAAAGAACCTTTAATATAGACGACAAAAATCAAAAATTAGTTTACTTTTTTGTGCAAAAAATCCCTGTAGAAGCCAGTAAATTCAAAACGAAATCTTTAAACAAGAGTCGATTTTGTTCACTTGCAACTACCCTTGACAACAATAATGTCATATTAGACCTGTAATTATCGAGACTAGGTATCACATAGACAAAAGGAACAAAAAAACAGCAAAGACAAAAAATGGCTTTTATTTATTAAAAACATTTAATTCAAAGGAAAACCATTCGATGGCAATTGGAAAAGTCCATTATGTTTATGACCACATGCGCCTCTAAAGGAGTGCCTTAAGACTGGTCATTTATTGGCAACATTTATTGAAACTTTTTTTCGAAAACAATTATTTTCAAAGTCATGAAAGCCACTAGCTACAAAATAAAAAAAAATAGGCTGGTCTATCTGTCCACGGGAAACGCTTGAGACCTGAAGGAACTCAAAATAAGTCTTACGTCTACAAAGGAACGTTAAATAAAGAGAGAAAAGAAAAATTAGTTTACATTTTGCGCGAAAAACCCGTATCGAAGCCAGTAAATTCATAACGAATTCTTTAAAAAAGATATTAGATTTTGCAACTTGCACCTTCGACAACAATTATTTTATAGGTGACCTGTAATTAACGAGACTAGGAAAGAAATAGACAAAACATGCACAGTTAAACAACGTTAAAAAGTTTTTTTATTTTTGAAAACCATTGTTTTCATTCAAAGTCATGAAAGCCATCAGCTATCTACTCAAATCAGAATACAGGCTCATTTATTCCTTTAAAAATGCCAATGAGTACTGTCATTTTCCAGCTAATTTCATACGACTACAAAGACAAAGTGAAAAACAACAGTTAAAGACAATTGTAAAAAAGATCAATTAAAATCTTCGAGAAAGGGATGTCGAAGCCGTTGAAACCATAATCTATGCCTTTCAAGACTTTTATATGCTCAATTGTACCTTATTTTGAGCTCCAATAACTTAATTTGTGAACTGTCAATAATGTGACAAAACCAGAGAAAAGCATGAAAAATGAGCAATACCTAAAAACAAAAAAAATGTGAAATCTAGTAGTATCAAAGCCAAAAAACCATAACTTAACGCATATTACAGCAAAAAAAAAACTTTAATTTATTTCAACAGAGGAAGAAGAAGCATTCTTTCTTTGCTGACACTAAGCCACAAGCTGACCAAATAAAGAGAAAAATGGCAAATTTCAAAAAGCCACTGTTTAATTCAAATAAAACATTTTTAAAGTCAAAACAACCAAAATCTTTTGAGTACAGAAAAAGTACAATAAATTGCAACTGTTCATGAAGCCATTTGGACATATCAACAAAGAGCTGTGATGTGACTTGTTCTGTTTTTTAAATATCATAAAAAACTCGATTTTATTTTTCAAGAAAGACCGACTGATTACAATCCGAATTATTTTTTCGATCGTAATAGTCCAAGATTGGACCAAAACCAACCCCGCTATTGCTGTTCTTCCATTTCGAACACTCAATGTTTTTGAATGCTTTAGAACTATATAATTTGTTAATTAGAAGATTGAAAATAAATGCTGCATTTTTGATAGTCATAGAGTAAAGTTAGCGAAAAACGGCAAAGTTTTGATTCTAGACTACTCTCAATGGAATTGGAAGTAAGACTAGCTCCCTTTTTAGTTAACAAAAATTGTGTTTGATGTTTTTGGGGTGCGTACTTCCGGAAAATTTAATAAAAATGAAGCAAAACTAAAGTCAAGGGCGTAGAAGTCACTCGAAAAGTCAAAACGGTCAAGAAAAAAATTGCATAAAAAGACCATCAAGTTTACATCAATTGCTTCAAACTCCATTCAACTCCATTAATTATCATAAAAAACTCGATTTTATTTTTCAAGAAAGACCGACTGATTACAATCCGAATTATTTTTTCGATCGTAATAGTCCAAGATTGGACCAAAACCAACCCCGCTATTGCTGTTCTTCCATTTCGAACACTCAATGTTTTTGAATGCTTTAGAACTATATAATTTGTTAATTAAAAGATTGAAAATAAATGCTGCATTTTTGATAGTCATAGAGTAAAGTTAGCGAAAAACGTCAAAGTTTTGATTCTAGACTACTCTCAATGGAATTGGAAGTAAGACTAGCTCCCTTTTTAGTTAACAAAAATTGTGTTTGATGTTTTTGGGGTGCGTACTTCCGGCAAATTTAATAAAAATGAAGCAAAACTAAAGTCAAGGGCGTAGAAGTCACTCGAAAAGTCAAAACGGTCAAGAAAAAAATTGCATAAAAAGACCATCAAGTTTACATCAATTGCTTCAAACTCCATTCAACTCCATTAATTATCATAAAAAACTCGATTTTATTTTTCAAGAAAGACCGACTGATTACAGTCCGAATTATTTTTTCGATCGTAATAGTCCAAGATTGGACCAAAACCAACCCCGCTATTGCTGTTCTTCCATTTCGAACACTCAATGTTTTTGAATGCTTTAGAACTATATAATTTGTTAATTAAAAGATTGAAAATAAATGCTGCATTTTTGATAGTCATAGAGTAAAGTTAGCGAAAAACGTCAAAGTTTTGATTCTAGACTACTCTCAATGGAATTGGAAGTAAGACTAGCTCCCTTTTTAGTTAACAAAAATTGTGTTTGATGTTTTTGGGGTGCGTACTTCCGGCAAATTTAATAAAAATGAAGCAAAACTAAAGTCAAGGGCGTAGAAGTCACTCGAAAAGTCAAAACGGTCAAGAAAAAAATTGCATAAAAAGACCATCAAGTTTACATCAATTGCTTCAAACTCCATTCAAGAGCGATTAAAATGCCATAAAATGGAAAGGCAGAAAAGAAAAAACTAAGCGAAAGAATGAAGAAACAAAAAAGTATGAAATTCAAAAAAAATTGAAGTAAAGAAAGACGAGGAAGCGTTCCGAAAATTATTTCACTTTTCAGACTCCATCCTCCAGAGTGCAAATAAGAATTCCTTCAGCTAAGCACTTTGCCTTTTCAACTATAAGAGCAATAAATTACGTCACCAACAAACTTAAGTCAAACCGATACGAACGACTGCAAAAACTGGGAGGATAAAAAGAGAAGGCTAACGACCCAACAACAATTGATCCGCTCAATGATCACTCACTTATTCATCACACACTCAAATCTGAACCATTGCTCATTGAAAAACAGGAGATACAGATTGTTCTAAAATTGATGTTGAAAAGCAACAACTAACATCGGATGAAGAGCTCTGATACGTCAAGCGTAGGGGAACGCGGGGGTGTCAAGCGATGGAGGAGGGGGTTCGGTTGGGAGGGCTCGACGAGAGGGGTCCAAACCCCCAGGGGGAGGAGAGTAGATTGGGGGTTACTATGGGGGGGGGGGGGGGAGTGAGTAGCGTGAATGAGGGAGGTCAAACTTTTAAAATTAGAAGCCACCCTTGACACCATGAAAATGTCTCCACAAAGCAGATTCTGTGAATCTCATTCTTGGTTACTGCTAAGGCGTAAGGCTCTAAGAGCCCTTAAGGCCATCCGGGCGTTACCTGTTTTTGAAGACGAATGGGTCAGACAAAAAATTAGCCACGCGAAACATCGCATAAAAAATACCACAAAAGTAATATAATTTCTACAAAACTTTGTCTGAGAGAATTAATCAGATTTGAAAGACGCACGTGCAAGTTTTCCACACCAAAATAGCTGTTTCCATTCCAAACCGTTTCGCCGTTGTCGAGTGATACTATATTTTCTCTCTGAGACAAAAGTTGCGTAACCTACACCGAGTTTTTTTGCAAACGTTAGAAACTTTCAATCTGTTCAACTCTTTGGGTTGGTTAGCTTCTATACTACAAATAAACAAGAAACGGGTAAATTGTTTTATTGATTGTTCTTAAGCTAAGTTTCCAGCAATTATATTAGTCTCGTTGTTTTTTTCATGCCTTTTTGCGTACTCCCAACTTTTCGTCGGACCGTTTTGTCGTCTGACCAATTTACTTTCGTGCTGAAAATCGGGATAAACAGAATGCCCGGAGGACAATAAGTTCTCTTAAAGACTCACTAGTCTCTAAGTATGCGGTTCATCGAAACTCTTTAAGAGACATAAATTCAAGGTAAGAATGGCGTTTCTTAAAAGTTTGAGACCCCCCCTTCCCTAAGTCCACCCATGACCCCGCCGCTCGCAAGTCGTTTGCGAGTAATTCGTCCGATATTAGTCGGTTATGTTTAGTGAAATTACCGAAGTTCGGTATTCTGGAACATATTTTCCAGTACTTAAATGTCCAGCCCTACAATACAAAACCACAATTTTATTGTTTTCTAATGGCCTCTCAGCTTTGATATTAGCCCAATATTGGATTTTTGTCTTGCTTTTTTATTTTCTTTTCATCTTGCTTGTCAACGACCAATATTCGCTTCCTATGCGCAGATATATTTCAAAAATTCTTTGAATCCATCTTTCATCTACACTGTTGTCTTTCAAATCAGTCGAAGAAAGTAGTTTGTCAACAAAAAAGATTGATTTTATCATGCAAAAAATAGTTAACTATACAGGTTTTCTTTGATTTCCCCCATTTTTAGACTAACCATGAATGCAAAGCCTAAAACTGATATTAAAATGTATCATGAAGCTCAAATTCTTTGATTTTATTCTTGAGATCTGATGCAGCTTAAAAGATCGGAAATCTTCTGAATTAATGTCAGTATGTTATCTGGCGTGCCTCATCTTGCTGATTTGAAAGAACTAAAAATTGTTGTTCACTACATGAAAATATTTACGTGTAGTTAAAGGCAAAAGGCCAGAAAGGTTTTCCGCAATCCGTTTAAGGATAAATTTTGTTTTTCCTTTGTTGTTCAAAGGCAATGAAGCCTTCAGAAAAAGATGGACATCGAGAGGACTGACGTCTGCAATCACAAGAAAATAATACTGAATACCTTTGATCTGAGTGGTCGGAAATAGCTTTAAGAATGAACAGCAAACACAAGCTTCCGCTTTGTGATGCATAATACTTTCAAGGACTGCTTTGTTGCGCCACGAGGCACCTGAAATATTCAATTCACCGTAATGGAACTTTTGGTTGCATCTTTGAAGCTTGGTCAATAGTAGCGCAATTAACGTTAATCTGCTCTGCCTTAGTACCCTGCAATTGACAAGCCTTCATTTAAATTAACAAAAAACATCACTTCACATCAATGCTCGACTGATTACAAAATTTTCATCGATTTCGGGCAGAAAACTTATTTACTTCAACTGGAAATTTAGAAAATACTTGAAGTTGTGACAATAGGATAAGGGTTAATGTCCTATGATATGGTCGAAAGTGTACTGTCACAACCAATGAGAAGTGTTGAATGGTGGAAGGTTGAAGCACAAAAGAATGCATTCAATTAAATCAATGAGTCATATCAATTTCCTTTCTCAACCCACACTCCCTGAGTTTCCATTGGCTTTACCTCCTCTAGTATAGCGTACTAGCCGATGGCAGAAGCGTTTTCAAATGAATGGAAGGAATTATCACAGCAGAGTGCCCAAGTGTGCTAGCGAGAGGAAACTGTTATTATAGAACAGGAGTCTCTGATGGTCTGTTGTTTACCTTCCCTACATCTAAATATAAACATTCAGTCTTTGCGTACCTTATATCTCAATGCAGTTGTGGGGCAAATGCCCATAGTTTAATACTCCAATATTCCCCATGACTATTTTAGTAATTTTTAGACCAAATTCCTAACTTTTATTGTTGAATAAATTTTATGCCTTATGGGCGGGTCAATTGTTCGTTTCTTCTACCATGAAATTGCTTATTTACGAGGCAACTTCCTAACTAGCGCCATTGTTCGAAAAGGCATAAGAAAAGATTAGATTGACTTCATCCTCAGTTTTTGACCTCTAATAAAATCAGATCCCTCCTTTTCCGCATATTCCGTTTCTTCCTTTGTTGTTTCAACACATTTGGTAGTATTTAAAAACGCTCTCATTTCTTTATTCATTTTGTTGCTTTGATGTCGCAAATATTGGGAATAATATCTCCTTAAAAGGAAACAACTATACAGCTCACTGTAAAAAATTGAGGAGCACGCATAAAACGTTTTCCAAAATACAAATCTCAAACATCGTATATTTTATATTTACATAACGGCAGATGAAAACGTTCTTTTTCCTTTTTTCCACAGTTTTCATTGCTCTACACTGTCTTGAACAAATGATGCCATTTAAACTTACACTTTTCCTTATCTCAGGAAGCAATTTGAATAAGTGCTTTTGAGATTTAATTTGCGCACAATTTCATCTATTCAAAATTAAATTGTCTCCACACATTACCTGTAACCTCTATGCCATCAAGGAATGACGTTTTATCATCCACAAGTTGGTGCAAATCTAGTCCCTTTATTATCACTCAGCTCTAAATTAGACCACTCCAAAGAGCATTCCCGCTAGAGCTACTGTTGTTAATCCACATCCGTTCCATCGCATTTTCAACCTATCTACAAATACCCCCTCCCCGCATTCACCCCTTTTCGCTATTCGCTCACAGCACTGCACAACCAGTAGTTAACGAAGCGTGCCGAGCTACAATAGCTCTTTGTTATCATTGTGATAGAGTAACTGTAAAAACGCAAACCATTCTATTCTTGCCACACGTAACACCAGCAAACAAAATTCGATCACCTTTAATTACATTCTCTCAGAAACCTTATCTTCAAAAACACTTTTCCGCTCTTATCTCATTTGACAATTTTGATGCCTAATTAACGGCTACAAAGTTGAGATCGACGCCCTACTGGATCAAAACTTGTTTCAAACTTAGCACAGTAGATGCTTTGAAATCTTTCGTAGGTTTCGCGGGAGCCTTAGGTTTGCAAACAACCTTGTTGAGATTAAGCGGGATTACGCGACTGCTTTCCAAACAGACTTATTTGATCAGACTCGAAGATTACAAGACACCACTGTAAACATTGGACCACGCCGTATGCACCAATTTTGATAGCAAACCATTTCGTATTGTGATCACTTGCATCACCCCAGTTAATTTAGGTTCATACGCACCCCATTAACGTATATAAATTACCGGTTCCGCTCTATTTACTTTTCGATTTCCCCCTTCAATTACCGATTGGCAGCGGATATTTCAGTTGAGCTACGGTAACCCTGAATTTACGACTTACATGTAGCTCTTAATTATTAACCGGTGGGAAAACAACTCCAAGCACCACTCAACCCTACATTCCCACTATCCACTACAGGACATTTTATTATCCAGCGAAATCTGAAAGTCCATTCATACAATATTGCCACACTTCTGCTAACCAAATGTTTATTTACAAAACAAAAGTCACCCTTTACCACTGACTTAATTAGCGAAACACCTTGATCTGTTTCTTTCGGTTTCGAAACAATATTCCCCCTTAAAACACGACTTTCAAGGTCGAGCGAGGCTATAAAATAACACTATTATGTCATTACAACCTTGAATTACATTGGACACTTCAAGGAACAGTTAAAACTTTGCGATTAACTTTTAACGTCACTTGACCTCAAAAAGCTGGAAGTTCGATGGTTGTTAAATAGCTTCTATTAGATTCCACAGATACAATAGCCCTCCTTGAGCAATACAATCAAACTACCCGCGACCCCCCGGGGCACTGAAGCACGCGAGAGGATTCAGACCTTATCTCAAATTCCCACGTGCACATGTGGCGTTTGGAGCAACCCAGTACATAGAATTTGCCTCGTCCGAAATAACCAAATTCAATTAAGCGCCTACCATGTGGCCAGAAACATCAATCATTATATTTGTAATCACAATTGACAGAAAAAGAATGCGCTTTTAAAGTGCTACAATTACCAAACTTTTTTATAACACCTTTTGCATGCCAGACTTTTAAATACCAAAAATTTTCAAAAAAATAACACCACTTGCAAAAAACATTTTTAAGTTGAAAGCTACGAAGTTCGTTCAGCTACTGACATTTCAAGAAAATTTACTATAAAAACATGCAGCTCGTAACTTTGTATATTTTACAACCAAGCCATCAATTTTATGACTTGTAAGTTTGAGCACAGATAAAATTTAGCGCAGAGCGGCTACGTAACAACTGTTTGCAAAAATTTTTGAGTAGCTAAAGGTAGCCAGCATTCTGTACTTTGAAGAGAAGCAACAGCAACAATAGAATTTGCTAATTGCCAGCGACCAGCAGCCATAGCCACAAGGTAGAAGAGAAAAGCCACACTTAACAAGAGGTGTATAACTTAACCAGTGGTCACTTGTCTCCACAGGCAGGCCACACGCTCTAATCGACTACACAGATCTCTTCACGTACACACATGTACAACACCGGTACTGTTAATTCACTCACGCTCATGTATTCATTCGATATATTTTACTAGCGCCTTTTTCAATTACAGAAGTTACAGTTAGTCAGTTAGTTATTTGGAGAAAAAAATCAATGCTACCAAAAATTGCTTTGATAACAATTTGACATGTCTATTCAGTCAAGTTCGCAATTAAAGACAGAAATACACGACTAGCCGATCTTTTTATGATCTGAGGATTGACACGCAAACCAACGGAAATTGGGCTCCAATCACATCAATTCGCACTTACCTAAGTTCACTTCTTCAGCGAGAGCTGAAAACTCCATCTTATTTTTACATTGAGTGCATCACAAAAATGTTCAGTTTAAAGGTAAGGAAAATTCTAAATATTTTTTAAAGTGTATAGAGTTCCTAATAGCAGCCTTACCCGTAAGAACTGCATTTGATGCATTCTACAGCAAAAACATTCAGTGCTGACGATTAATGGTTCTAACGTTCATCGCAATCTGGAAAGCAAATTCTGCTTTATTTGTTAAGAAAGGTTTCGAAATATTTCATCATTAATGAACATGAGCAAAGATGTTGCTCAATGGAACAACTGCTGATTGTTGATATAAAACAACAATGAAATGTTTCAGGAGCTAAGAGAAAAGCAGTTATTCCAGAGGATAATGCCCAACATCCTCCGACGTTTAAGCAGATCACTGAGTGCAGATAGGAAGCGAAAGAACAGCTGCACACAACTTAATGATGAAAATCTAACAAGTGCACAGAATGGAAAAGTTATTCAAACTGAGTCCTTCAACAACACAGCCAAGCAGAATGGCACACGCAAAAGCCGTGCAAGCAAAAAAATTAAAAATTACACTGATGATGCTGCTGCAGCATTAGAAAAACAACCAGAATTCAAAGAGCGGCGAAAGTTCTGGACAAGGTCTACATCTTTCGGCAAGAGAAACAGAATTACGTTGCAAAACAGCTCAGAAGAAAATCAGGCTGTTGTTCCTCCAAATTTGACGGTCGTGAACCAGAAACACGAAGGTTAGAATTCTGTTGCGTTAACATTTTTTCTACAATAGAGAACTACAAAAACAAAACAAAGATTCCTAAGATACAGAGAATTAGCCAGAATCATAACGTTTTTCCTGAGCTTTTCTCAATCCTACAAAACTCCCTATGATACTACCGTCCTCGATAGCATTTGGTCTTCATACAATAACATTAGTCGCAAATAATCGTTTTTCAATAAGTTCGATACAAATGAGCTGAAAATCAATGCTATGAGAAAACATGATATAGTGCTAATACGACATCAGCAAAAAATGATATTTGGACAAAAGGTACATGATTTGTAACACTTAAAAAATGCATGCAGATAAAACAAAACCCAATATTTAAATGCTATGTGCAAACATATGACACAAACTTACATATCTAACCGCCCCGCCGTATCGACTCATAGCGCCACAGCGATAAAACAAAGATTTTGATAGTTTTGCTGGATTCTAAAAGATACAATAACAGAACTTTATAGTGCTAGTTTACAACAAAAAAGTTCAGCGAAAAACGATCATGGAACAACTTCTTTTTTTAAACAGGTGTCTAATAACCAATCAAAAATTTCATGAATGAAAACGATTAAATATATCGGGGAACCAAAAAAGATGTAAAATTGGAACGCCGAAACAATATTGTCTCTATATTTTAGATATTTAAAAAAACTGAGACAACACGATATTGATACTCAATGCTTTTCCAGTTGTCTTGTCTACAAAAAAAAACAATTCATCGGAAAAAAGCCGCCGTTAGCAAGCTTTGGGCTTGAAATAGATCAAAAAGCGAAGAAAAGTATTGACCGAATTTGTTTCTAAGTGTTCAAAAAGTTCTAAAATGGTATTCAGTTTGTTAGAATCTAAAATTATACTTAATTCAGCTATAAAGCTCAAAACCAAAGGCGGCTAGCAATCGCTCGAATGAACTCCGATAACCAAATGCACCATGACTTAAAGAGAAGGTTTTATCGGCTAATCCCGATTCTCTTGATTTTCCTCTTATGACCTGTACCGTATGAACTACATTGTTTAAATCAATGAGTGAATGAATTTAAAATCCATTAAGTTAAGTAAGGTAAGCCAGGAGTCAAACGTGAAACTCGTGACTTTTGTAGAACAGAAAACGCGATCAAAAGCAAAATATAAAACTTAGCCGGACAAGTCCTGACCTACCATTCGAAAATCATGGACAATAAAGAAAACTAAGCCTCGAATAGACATTAAATGGATTGGGAAACACATAGAAAAAATTTGATAGAAAATCTAAAAAACTCCGGTCAAATTATCACAAAAATAAAAATTCACTAGAGAGAAAACAAGCCATTTTCTCACTCAACCATAAACTTAGATAGAAACAATTTCACAACCACGCGCTTTTTCACTGGACTTGAAAAACATGAAAATGTGTGAGCAGGAAAAAAAGGCAGCGCTCAAATATAATTCAATTTTTTTTTGAATTGTTTAAAGGAGAGCGCCTAAATATTAGCGGTTGAGAGGCTGAAGGCGGCTCTCAAAATTTCCACCCAAAATTTTCTTCAGTCAAACACCAACTGTCGAAGATGAAGAATGGGAAAAATGAAAACACTTCAATAAAAAATAAAGCCTTTAATATAGCCGTACTTTAAGATAAGGTATTTTAATCAACGGATTCACAAAAATCTGACAAAGCAAAATGCTGCCAACGAAGAACTAAATGCCTACTGCCGGCTGAGAAAATTCTTTAGTAGCGCAGGCATTAGGTGATAACGGCTGTGTTGACAATTTAAACAAACGGAAAAAATTAAAGATGTGAAAACTTTTGAAAACAGTATTTTCTGTCAATAACCTTTCGACGACTAATTTTTAATCAAAAGCACAATAACATGAAAAGCCCAACAAACAGCTCAGTCTTTATCTGAAGCAAAATAAATTAGGAGGCTTGGTTACGGTTTTCGATTTTGAAAAAAAAAGTTTTTTTTTTATTTTAAGACACCACCGACGATTCCACGGAAAAACTTACTCCTGAAAACAAACTTATCAGGAGTTTTTTTCTGCGTAAAATTCTACAAATTCGTTCTCGATAACTCTGATAGAGAATTTAATTGGGGCTGTTCTTATAAAAACAAAATTCTTAAGACGGCAGTTCTTAAAACGGGACCTCGTTTATAAAGGTATAGGTTTAGAGCATACCATTCTGGAGAATACTATTTTCTCAAAAAATCCATGTCAAAGAAAGAGCTAAGCTTTAGAAGTCAGAAAACTAATTGGGTCATTTAATTTCCGCCTGTTTCTCCAAGTGGAACTCAAAATGCGGAGTGATAGTTTCAAATTTGTTTCTTGAGCTCGTCAATTGCAATAAAAATTCGAATACTTCGACAAAATTAAAAAATCCATCAGGTGAAATATTTCACTATTTTTTGTTTGCTTTAATTTAAATAATTGGATCTGCTTCTTCCAGAGAACTTTAAAAAAGTCCAAGGAATCCACTGCATGGTCAATATCTAATGATCTCCAATGCTGTAGGAAAATTTGGAGAAAAAAAATCTAAAATTTTGGATTATTATTTTGATATCATATGTTCTTCTAGAGAAACCAATATTGCATGGCTAATTGGGGCTCTATATTTGCAATAAAAACAAAACTCAAGCTTTCAGGATTTTGATTCTATTTATTTTCAATTTTAATGTGATGCAATCACTACGGAATTGAATCCCTGTATTTGACATCAAGTTGAAGCTGAATTGCGCCAAAAAAAAATTTTAACCGGAAAAAATGAACACTTGATAAAGCTTTCAAACTGCTCAAGGATTTCAGTGCTATGAAACCAACAGTATCGGAGCTCTTTCGAAAAACGCTCTGTTGGATAAATTTAAACCGAACAAGGGGAATCAGCTATGAGATTGTGCACAAAAAGCTCCATCAAAAATAAAAACATAGCTGGCAGATTGCCAGAAAACAGCCACAATAGCTTCGTAGATCTGCAATCTCAAAAAGATAAAGAAAGTCAAAAATCAATTTTTCATTAGGTGCTGCGATGTTACATTTTATTATGAATCTGCATAAATTATTGCTGCTTCTAGTAGCTACTCTTAAATAATCTTCAATTGGAGTGACACACTCACTTGACCTTATCTCTTTGAATTAAATTTTAAAAAAGTCAATTTCAGAGTGAAGAAGTCATTTTTGAGAGTGAGGTAAGTCACGCGTGACCAAAGTTTAATCAAGCGAATGAACGAAAAACCTCGCTCCAACAACAGTGAAAAACGACGTCACGTTCAGTCATCGTTACAATTCAGTTGAAATTGCATGAACGAATGAACAAAACGTGACTGACGTCATATGGTCGTAACAAAAATCTTGACGAAATAAAAAAACATAGCAGGACAAGTCCTGACGTACAATTCAAAACATTTTCATTAACTAAAAAGCAAACTAGACCTAGAACGGACTATGAATGGATTGGAAAAACCACTTAGACAAAAATCCTATCCGAAAAATCGAAAAAACAGAAACCCAAATTGAAATTGCCGCATGTTAACAAAAAACCACTAGCGAGAAAGCGAATTTTTGTTCAAACACCGTTTTCTCATTCTACTTTAAATTTAGAGCGAAAAAATTTCACGCCGCAAAACACTCGCTTTTTCGCTCCACTTCCTGTTTCGGCGTGACCAAAATCACTACTCCAATTTGACTTCAAAAATCATGAAAATGTGTGAACAGATCTTAAAAAACGACAGCGCCCAAATACAATTTAAACTCTTTGAAATGTAAAAAACCAAGAGAAGGCCAATAATAGCCCCAGCTAAAGCTGTGCGGCTATTAAATTATTGAATTTTTGAAAACACAAAATGGATTTGACTAGAACGCAAACCTACAACCTAAAGATAATGTAGGTATATAAAAATTGGATATCTAATCGATACAAGTTGTAGGCCATAGCGTAGATACATCAACCTAACCGACTAACGTCTGGCGAATTGCTCTCAAACGACGGGCGAGGGGTTGGCTTCGTCAGTACCTAGCCACTGTTTAGTGGGGTTAGTTTTAGCTTGATTGAAGGACCCTGATATTAGGGTAAAAGACGATGACACCATGCCACATAACAGCCGCTGAAGTACGGCATCAACAAAAGAGTTAAGGAGAGAGAGAGAGAGAGAGAGAGAGAGAGAGCGAGAGAGAGAGAGAGAGAGAGAGAGAGAGAGAGAGAGAGAGAGAGAGCGAGTTTAAACGTGAGCGAGAAAGAGAAGGAAAGGAACGCCAGCCAACACAGAGAGAGATTGAGAGAGAGAGAGAGAGTTAGGAATTTTTTCCATGATGAAATTCGGCTCTAAAACTTCAAGTTTTCTAGACTTGTTCGTAACTAAATCATATAGATGTGCAAAAACTAAAAACAGTGCAAAATTCAAAAGAGAAGTTTCCACATTTCGCAGTAGAGAAAATTTTCAAAAACGTTTTTTGTCTCTGGATATTTGTCATGTAAACCACGACTTAAAAAGCTGCGTTGGCCAGTAAGGATTGTTAAACTCAGAAAAGGACAAAAATATTCAAAAATTTTAAAAACAACTGCAAATGTTAACTAAATCGTGCTAAAATTCGTAATATTAACATCTTCAGAACACCATTCCATTATCTCAAGAGACTATCCAGTATACCTATTTCAAGCCTTAAGCAGTTTCACTGGCTCATAAAGATCCATACAATTGGAACATGATAAAAAATCTTCAAAATTTTTCAAATTAATATTTATCAAAAATGAGATTTTCCATGATGAGATTCGGCTCTAAAACTTCAAGTTTTCTACACTTGTTCGTAACTAAATCATAAAGAAAAAAACTGAGAGCAAAATTCAAAAGAGAAGTTTCCACATTTCGCAGAGAAAATTTTCAAAAACATTTTTTGTCTCTGGATATTTGTCATGTAAACCACGACATAAAAAGCTTCGTTGGCCAGTAAGGATTGTTAAACTCAGAAAAGGACAAAATATTCAAAAAATTTAAAAACTGCAAATTTTAACAAAATCTTGCTAAAATTCGTAATATTAATATCTTCAGAACACCATTCCATTATCTCAAGAGACTATCCAGTATGCCTATTTCAAGCCTTAAGCAGTTTCACTGGCTCATAAAGATCCATACAATTGGAACATGATAAAAACATGATTCGGCTCTAAAACTTCAAGTTTTCTAGACTTGTTCGTCTAGACTGGTTCACCCTGGTGCTTATGTGAGTGGAAAAAGTCGGGTGGGGGGCAACAGCGCGGTGGGGGTGGGGGCAATAGTGGGTCTTCAACCTCTAGGAACCGCTCTTCACACCATAAGTATGTCTCCAAAACAGTTTGAGCTGAAAGGCTCTAAGAGCACTTAACGCCCGCTGGGCGCTACCTGTTTATTTCGTTTTTGAGGACGAAAAGTCAAAAGCGTCAGACGAAAAATCGGTCAAGCGAAAAATAGCATAAAAAAGACCGACAGGACTAATATAATTGCTACAAACCTCGTTTGAGAGCAATTAATCATTTCAAGTTTAAAATATTTGGGTCACCACTCGTTTGTGCGTTAGGAAAGTCGGCAATGTTAATCCGCACATAAACTTCCAGCCCGTTACACATCGAAAAATTTATCAAAGATCACAAATAATTTAATTAGATACTAGTTTATGTTTATCAACCTTCAACACTGACACCTTAGCTTTAAACTTCAAGTCAAATTAGGAGTAAAGTTTTGACAAAAGCAAAATTTTATTCTACGTGAACTCAGAAAGCAGATAAATTCAAAGTAGAAAATTTAGGAAGAACACAACCGACTAAGGTCACACAAATTGCACTCAAAACAATTGCGAGATCTGCTCTTGATTTAGATAGTTTAAGCTTACGTAGGCCAAACTGGCCGGGCAAGAGCAGAAAAGTCAGCATTATCATCTTCTATTTGAAAATTTGATCTATTACTCAGAAAGATACAACTGATAACTGTTTTAAACATATTTTTGAAATTTTATCATCTAAAGTTTTAAAGAACTAGTTGCCAAAACTATCATAAATACGTAGCTTCTATTGGAAAATGAAAAAGGGCAAGAATGTAAGAGAGGACGCTATCGTAACAATTAAACGGTCTGGTAAGTGAGATAAATAACACCAGAGGTGTTTCGACGAGTTATATTTTCATTATGAGACGAAAATGTTGTCTATTTAATTTTGCGTGAAAATATTAAATTATACTTTCTAGAGAGGAGGAAACAGCCGAAACCATTATTGGCAACTATTTTTTGAAGGGAGTTTAGTTAAGTAGTGACAACCGTATTTTCAAACGTTACACGGCGTTAAAAAAAATGAAAAGTCTATTCAACGATTGCTTCAGTTTCAACGGTATGACTATTGTATCTCTCCGCTTTTGTATCGATTGGTGAAAATTGGCTCAAAAAAAAAGAAACAGGCCTATTATGCTGGCCCCCATTTCCGTGGGTGCTGGAACAAAAATTAGGAACTCATATACATTTGAGCATAGGCGAAGTTATAATAATTTTGCTTTAACAGGAGAAAAGAAATGGTTCTCAACAAATGCTTTTCAATCGGATGCAATGGAGGAGTCATGTCAAAAGGCTTGCAATAATTCGGACAATAAGGGTGAATCTGACGACTTGACACCTTCTTCATACGTGTATTGTGATGTTTGCGGAGATCTCTGCGACGGGGAGACGCTGAAACCGTTTGAAAAGGATGTCTGGATTCATCAGAACTGTTTCAAGTGTGCAATATGCAAGAAAGACTTGGATCCCTGTCTATATTTTGTAAGTTAATTATTATTTATTTCAGCATACAAAAGCAGACATATAGCTGTTGCCAGATTTTCGGATGATATGCGGTAGAGGCAAAGCAGATTTCTTCATAGCAAAAAAAGTTTAACAGCTTACAGGCCAAAATGCTCGAAACAACTTCTCCGTCAATAGTGAATTAAAGCTCGCTTTTTTCAAGTCCTTATAATAAAGTAAGTAAATCATTTTGATAGAAAGGTAAGCAGAATACGATCAAAACTCACGAAAACAAGTTAACAAAAAACTGCTAGGATAAGAGCATCGAGTTAGGCCGTATTCAAATGTCAGCCTAAAAACGGCATGAAAGAATGCAAAACGATGAGTTGAGTTTTTAGGGGAAGCTAAGACACGTTATAAGTTTTTCTCCCGACCAAACAAGTTAGAGCAAAAAAGCGACCCTAAATAATACTCTCCCGCTATCGTATCTATTAATCCCAACTCTGCAAGAGATGGTCGATCTGGGTCTTTTGCCCTGTAAACCTTACTTCCGAATAAATGAGCCTCGTCTTTCCGTACAATTCTTCTCGGGTAGGTTCATAGAATCTCAAATTGACTCATAAAAACAACTCTTCTCAAAACAGCGCTGGTAACAATTTGACAACATAGTCGAACATATATTGCCTGAATAGCTGTGAAATACATTTCCGTGCTGTAATACAGATAGAAATATGAAAAAATGAGTTGAAGTTATCGGCGCCTCTTAAAAACGACGAAAGCAGGACAAGTACAGAGTTATATCCCGGAGAACTGAATGAGTTAACCGCCTGATCATCATTTTTCAGCATTATAAAACTTTTTTAGTCAGTATAGCAGAACATTTAAAAAAGCTAAAGAAAACAAAATTTTGAAAATAAAAAAAATCTTTTTGCTAAAAACTAGTGCCAATTCCGAAATAATTGACGTCCAATTATCAAAATAATAGCTAATAAATGAAGTCGACATGTTCAAAGAATACACCGCAATAGAATGATAACAAAAACTCAAGACCAAGAGAGAAAAACAAGAAAAGGAACAAAAACCGGCATCACTCAAAAATCAGAGTTAACAAAGCAACGAAAATCACTGGTAGGAATTCAACGGACTAACTATATTCATGCCTTAGTAGCAACCAACGAGACGTATCATTAATGGGACTAATTGATAAGACCAAAAATTGCACAACAATTCAGGCAAAAATGAAAAGATCACAAAATGTTTTGAAAATAATGTCTAAGTAACAGAAGCCACTAGTTATGAACTTGGACAAGTTATTTGGGTTTATATCATTATCAACCGATGAGAAATTCTCTTAATGAGATGAATCAATAAAACAACAAAACGAACACTACAGTAAAAAAATTCGCTATTATTTTTTGAAAACAATAAAAGATAGCCAAAGAACATTTAGCTATGAACTGAAAAGATTAACATTATTCACTTCAGCAAGCAATGAGACGTTGCCTTAATTAGACTAAAAGCTTAGACAACAGAGATAAGAACGGCTCAACAAAAAAGCACTTTAATGACAACAAATGGTTTCAAAGTCTTCAAAGGCATCAGCTGTTGGTTCAAGCAGTTAAGCAACCGCAAATGGGCGCATTTGGAGTACGTACACTTGTGAAAGTACGTTACGTGTGAAAGTACGTACATGTGTGAAAATAATTACTTGTGTGAAAAACACTGAAAACATAATCGACTAACCTCGGGCGAATTTCTCTAAAACGACCGGCTGGCTTCGTCAGTAGCTAGCTACCGTTAAGTGAGTTTAGGTTTAGCTTAATTGCGTTGAGGCGAGCGCAGAGTGGGGTGAACCAGGGGGGAGAGGGGTGATGAAGGAGTGGCTTTGGCTGCACAGTGCCACGTCCTTACGGCCTGAACGATGTGCAGGGGGTTGGTGAATTGAGGGGGGGGGGGGGGGGGGCTGATGTGGGAGAGGGTTGAAGTGGGTGGGTGGGGGTTCTAACTATAAGAACCGCCCTTCACATCATTAGTAACGTCTCCAAAATAGTTTCGTGAATTAAATACTTGACGACTTGTCATCTGAAAGGCTCAGAGAGAAGTTAATGCCCTCTGGGCGCTCCATGTTTATCCCGGTTTTGAGGACGAAAAGTCAAATGGGTCAGGTGAAAAAGCGGTCAAGCAAAAAATTGCATTAAAAAACCGTTCAAAAATTCATGCATCAAGAGTACTCACTCACTATACAAGTATAGCGTGATTAAAATCACCGCTATAAATTGACTAACACAAAAAGTGAGCAGATATTAAGACCGCGCAATCCAATTCTTTGTATTATATTGCGGGGCTCAATTCGTTGAGCACCGCAATATAGCTACGCTGAGCTCAGCTTACAGCCAAAAGTCTAGTCCTTTCAATTAGATAAGGTGAGTTCACTATTCTTTTTGTTGAGAAGCAGACATTCAATGGAATATAAAGCTTAAAAAAATGTAGAACTAAAATCTGATGTTTTCGATTTCAAAAAACTTTTTCGAAAAAACTAAAGCGAAAACGTTTTAAGTCCACATTAAATCACCTTTTTCCGTTCAAAGGAATAATTACTTTGTTCTCCATTTTATTCAATAAAAAGCAAACATAAACCAACAAATGTCGGAAGAATTGCTCTTGAACGACAGGCGAGGCAATTTAATTCATCAGAGGCTCTTTATGGGTGCAAAAAACTTTGACCCCACCGGTTTCGAACCACTGACCTCTCAATCCATGCCCATACTCACTAACCACTGCGCTACATGTCAGTTACTTCTGCTACGCCACAACCGATTTTATATTAGCAACTTCGGAACACTAGAGATCACTCAAAAATGAACCAAAGCGTGAAAAAGTCACTTGAGAAGTCAAAGAATGTTCTAGAAGAAAAGCGCAAAATTGTCAAGCGAAAGATTTGCACAAAAAAAGACACACACGTTTACAATAATTGCTATGAACTGCGTTCAAGAGCAATTGAAAATCTTTATCATAACCACATCCGAACAACCAACATTCGAAAGCAATTTTTCGCTGTCAACACCAATTCTTTTTGCAGAAACCAACAAGTGCACGCTATTTCAATATGATTTTAAAATTAGTCACGCCTGTTTCTCAATGAGAGCCTAAAGGGCTTAGCATCAATACCAATAAATATTGAAACTAGCAACTAAGACAAATCACAGTTCTGGGTTTATCACGTCTATTTTAAATTTCCTTTCCGATAATGACTTGGTCCATCTTACATTGCTTTGCTGAGCAACTATTGATTAAGAACAGTTGAACAGAACGAGAGAAGTGAAATTAGTCTTGAGAAGTCAAAAAGAATGCAGACAAAACGCCAAAAAGCCCCAAAATTTGGTAAACCGAAACAAATTTTAGTTTGACAAATGCGCCCTCAAAAAGAAACAGCCGAGAAGACGAGGGAAAGTTCAGAACCTAAAATAATCGAACAAACCTATTAACCCATGCACAAGCTCTGAATGAGGTTTATTGGCCAATAAAAAAAATAGAGAAATATGACAAATTTCTAAAATTGCAAAATTTAAAGAATAATTTCTTAATTTTGCAATATTAAACCATTTTTGTGTCCCTTAAATCTTCCCAGTTACACATCTAAAAGACCTAAACAAGTTACATTGGGTCGAAACGATAAAAAACTTAGAAAATGACAAAAAAACTAAGTAATTGCAAAATTTTATGAAAAGTCGCTAACAGTTGTGATATTAATTTCTTCAGAGCCATTTCACTGTCTTCAGAGGCTTTCCAGTAACCCTAATTCGAGCCTAAAACTAAAAGACGTAAACTAAAAAATTACTTTTAAAAAGGTAAAGTTAGTGACATTATAATGTTGAAATCCATTCCATTAACCCACAAATGAGTATCGTACTATCAAAAACTGGAGGAGGTTCCATGGCCACTGGGGATAGAAACTCAAAAACAAAAAATTAAAAACTTGAAAAAAATGCAAGTTTTACAGAAAAAATGCTACGATTTGTGAGATCAAAAACTTCAAAATCAAAATATTGCCACTAGAAATTACGCACTAACCCATTATCAAACCATGGAGAAGGTTCCCTGACCGCTGATGCTGCAAAATGACAAATTTTCAAAAAACTTGTAAATAGAACAAATCAGTATCATTTTGCGTGCTTATCTTTACGGTACCAAAAAATATCACCCGCAAAATGGTAAAAAAAAAAGTAAACATACCCGGCAGATTGCCGGAAAATAGCCGCCGTTGATTCCCATAACTCTATTGGAATTGAAAGAAAACAATATCAACAAAAAATGATTTTTGTATTAAAACATTTTTAAGTGCGATTTATTTTGAGGTCATTTCGTAATAGAACATACTCCTGTCTCTCAGTGAGAGGCTACAGGATCTAGTATCAATACCAATAAGCATCATAGATAGTAATTAAAACTTATGAGAACAAAGTTCAAGTACCGGGCTTCTAAAAATGGGCTTTATGGGTTTATCCCGTTTCTGTTTCTGACTTTGATTTTTTTAATACTGACTCCCTTCATTTTGAATTGCTTTGCTGAGCAGCTGCTGTTTAAAAGGACTTTGAACAGAATGACAGAAGAGTGAAACTATTTTAGAGAAGTCAAAAAGATTTCACGCAAAATGTCGAAAAAGCGGCAAAATGGGTACAGCGAAAATCAGTTCGACGAACTAAAAAAAATAGGAGCGCAATAATAGCCGGCTGAAAAGATGAGGGCCGCTAATAATTAATATTGAAAAAGACTTATCAACTTTGACAAACGTCAATTCAAAACTGATCAAACAAAAAATCTCGAAAACTTAAATTGTCAAAAATTGCGCCATTTCGGGCTCGAGAACTCCTAAAATTGACCCTTTAACATTGAATTAGGGGAATCCCGGCAGCTGCAACACTCTAAGCACTTGGAGGACGCCTAACGCAGGCTTTGGGCCACTAATGAAACTTAATGCGCACTAGGCGTTACCTGTTTATCCCGTTTTGAAAGATGAAGTCATGAAAAATATGTGAACATCTTAAGAACATAGCCGGCAGATTGCCGGAATAGCTGCGAAAGGGAAGACCTACGTGCCATATAATAGAGATAGAAACAGATACAGTTCTAAATTGAAAAAAAATTCGACGCCGCTCAAAAAACTAGGCTACAAAACATTCAGCGATAGGTTAATAAAGCTTGTTAGAATTCATTCCACTGAAGCCTCTTATCAGGGTCCTTTACTGCACATATGAGTTCCTTTGACCATAAATAAATTCAAATTAAACCTAAGTTTTAAAGTGCAAAAATCATTTGATTGAGTGAGGTAAGTCACGTATGATCAAAATCTAATCACGCAAATAAATTAAAACATTTCGCTAAAGCGAGTGAGAAATGACGTCACGCGCGCAAATGCCGTTATTGAGAGGAAGAAGTCATTCAAAAAATTTGACTTTTTCAGCTTTGCTGTGTGAACAAATGTAAAACGAAAAAAGAGCGTCAGACGACGAAACAAAAAACATAGGACAAGTCCTGACGTACAATTCAAAGAATGTTCATTGACTTAACAGAGAAACTAGACCTAGAATGGGATATGAGTGAATTGAGAAAATCATTTTTAAAAAAATCAGATCAAAAAATAAAAAAAACAAAATCAATGTCAAAATGCCGCATGTGAACAAAAAAACCAAGATGAAAATTTAATTCAAACAAAAATTTAGGCCTAGAATGAACTACGAATGGATTGGGAAAAACATTTAGAAAAAAATCCAATCCAAAAAATCGAAAAACCGTAAAATTCAAAGTGAAATTGCCTCCTATGAACAAAAAACCACCTGCGAGAAAGCGAATTTTTTTCAAACACCGTTTTCTCACTCTACTTCAAAATTAGAGCGAAAAATTTTTACACCGCAAAACCGCTCGCTTTTTCGCTCCATTTCCTGTTTCGGCGTGACCAAAATCACTACTCCAATTTGACTTCAAAAATCATGAAAATATGTGAACAGATCTTAAAAAAAAGACAGCGCCCCAATACAATTCAAATTCTTTGAATTGTAAAAAAAAACCAAGAGCACCGCAATATAGCTACGCTCAGCTTACAGCTTCGCAGCTATAAAAAGACAGCACCAATACAATCCAATTCTTGGATTGTAAAAAAAGGAGAGCGCCAAAATAATAGCCGTTGAGAGGCTGGCGGCGATTTTTAATCACTCAAAATGAAGAAAAGAATCGTAAAAAAGTTACTTGTGAAGTCACAGAATGTTCTAAACAAAAGCGAAAAAATGGTTTACAATTATGGCTTCAAACTTCGAGAGAAATTAAAAACTACAGATATATTGAATCTAGACGGTTTGGTTTTATTGAGCGAAGGGGGGAACTCATACAGGAGCTATAAATGTCATTTGAGCTTATTATAGATCAATACAAAGATTTGAATGGCAAAAACAAAACCCAGCTTCGGCAGACTTTTTATATGACTTTTAGCAGTAAACGGCTGTCAATTGAGTAGAGCTGCAAATTTTGTACAATATGTCAAGAACAAAAGTCAATGAAAAAACAACCAAATAACGTCGGCCGATTTATTCTCTATGAGCGGAGAGCGGGGGTCATTGGAGGGGGGGGGGGGGGGGGGGGGGGGGAAGCTGGACGAGAGTGAGGTCCAAAGGGCCAGGTTGGAGGTGGCTGGACTAGGGTTTTGGAGAGGGTGAACGAGGGTGGAACTTTAAAGACTAAAAACATCACGTCACACCTTGAAATTTTCTCCTCAAAAAATACTTGGAGACCAGCGTGAAGCTCTAAAACATGTGCGGAAATTGGCATAAAAAGGACCACAGGGCTAATATAATTGCTACAGACTTCGTTTGAGAGCAATTAAAAACAGTCTAGCCAAAATTTCACAAAGACGAACGGCCATAATAATTCTGCAAACTGGAGGTTGGGACACTTAATTGGAGAATTTTATGGCAACATAGGCGGAGGAAGGCTGCATCACCAGTATATTTGACTTCCAAATTAATTCTTACACCAACGTTAAAACAGTTCGCTCAAAAATACTATATGAGATCGCAACCATCTTGAGCTTGCATGATTGCAACAAATTTAACTTAACTCCAACATATTTCTCCCTGACATTTCTCACGCTACGGTTTAAAAGCGTATTTCTAAAAGAAAATTCTCAGCTAACTATAATCCATGCTTTGATTGTTGAATTTTTGGTATCATAAGACAATTTGTCAATTTTTAACATAAACCGATAAAAACCGATAAAAACCGATAAAAAACATATATTAAAAAAACATAAACCGACAAATGTCGGAAGAATTGCTCTTGAACGACAGGCGAGGCAATTTAATTCAGGGGCTGTAGCCTAGATCAAATTATGGGTGCAAAAAAATTTTTCCCCCGCCGGGATTCGAACCACTGCCCTCCCGATCCACAGCCACACCTACTAACCACTGCGCTACAGATCACATACCTCACTTATTCTGCAATCGAATTTATATTAGCTTTACTTCAGAGCAATAGAGATCACTCAAAAATGAAGAACGAAAGCGTGAAAAAGTCACTTGAGAAGTCAAAGAATGTTCTAGAAGAAAAGCGCAAAACTGTCAAGCGAAAAATTTGCATACAAAAAAAGACACACACGTTAACAATAATTGCTATGAACTGCGTTCAAGAGCAATTAATAATTTTAGCTGCTTCTAACTTTGGACAAAACCTGATTGCGATATCAGATTCATTTTCTTAGATACAAGTATTTAAAACATAGCCGACAGATTCCTGGATAGCTGCGAAAGAATAGACTTAAGTGCTGTATAATATAGATAGAAACAGATACAGATATAAGTTGAAAAAGACACCGAGGCAGCTCAAAAAGCTATATAAAAAATACAGCAATTAATTAATAAAGCTTGTTAAAATGCATTACACAGAAGCCTTTTCATTAGGGCCCTTTATTAAACACATGATTTCCTTTGACCTTAAATAAATTCAAAATAAACTTAAGTTTTAAAGTGCAAAAGTCATTTTATTGAATGAAGTAAGCCACAACTGATCAAAATCAAATCACGCAAAAAAATTTTTGCAAGAGAGAGTGAGAAATGACGTCACGCTCGCAAAGCCGTTAGTGAGAGGAAGAAGTCATTCAGAAAATTTGACTTTTCAGCTTTGCAGTGTGAACAAATGTAATACGAAAACGAGCGTCAGACGACGAAACAAAAAAAAACATAGCCTCAAGAATTCCGGAAAAGACTCGAAGAGCCGTCTCGTGAAAGAAATACCTTTCAAATCAACTGGTTCCTACTAAAGAGACTAATAAAAAAAAATTTAGTAAAAAAAAGAAGATTAAATGAAAAATATATTACACCTATAAAAAACAGGCCAATTTTTTTTGTACGCAATTAAAAACATCAATGTAAGCGAGCAGCAAAATTCAAGTCATTTTAGACTCCCAAAACTTTATTTTTGAAAGAAGAATCTGAAGAAATTGATAACAAATTGTTACAACATTGATCAATTTCCGAAACACTACTTTACAATATAGAAACAGTGTAATTGGTAGCTAAATAAACTTTGTCTTTCAAACCATAAATACTAGTTGTCGCATCAAATCACAATGAAAGCGGTAAAACTAAACAATTACCAAAAATTAACCAAATCGAAATGAATAATGAAAAAGACTAAAGAGACAGAACAAAATTCAAAAGCAAAATTTCGTATGTTACAAAATCCATACCCTAACAATATTCGCAGAAAACGAGTGTTGTTCGAAATTTGTAGGTAAAGCTAGCAAAAAGTCAGAGCCATATTATGTTAAATGAAATCAATTGCAAAAAAACTTCAAAAAATTCAACAGAAAAAGACAAAAATAATTAGTTCAAATCGATAATTTTCAATTTCATAAAAACAGGGCAAATAAAAACATAGGTCTTAGGGGAATGTAAGAAGGAAACATGCTAGAATGTGGAAAATACATTCATTGGGAAAAATTTAAAAACAATTCCCAATTTCTGAAAAATCAAATACCAAAATTGAATTTGAAAACAAAATTAAGGTTAAAAAACAAGGATTTTCTGTTATTAGGCAATCGAAGTTGATGAACATTACATAGCCAACTTCCTGTCTCAGTAAGAAGTGAAAATAGCTCGAATTGCAAAACAATAAAACAATGAAAAGAAAGCTGAAAATATGGTAAAAAATTTATCGGCCAAAACCACTTCAATTAACAACAAAACGAAACCAAAAACACTGATGTTTCGCCAGAGAGTTTTTACGGTAACAAAAAATAAAAGTACAAACAAAAACCCTAGAAAACTTTGATAAAAACCGCCAAAATCGGATTAGTGTTTACAAACAAAAAACACCTCACGTCAAAAAGAGGCATCAAATTCAGGACTCATGGAAAAAGAACCTGACATATTCTCTAATTTGATTAAACAAGTCCGCTCAAAGAGCCAAAAAAAAATTTAAAAGGCAAAAAAAAATTGACAAAAAATGAGAAATATGGGCCAATGTGGTATCAATTTCGGCATCGATCAAAATTTTCTTCCACAATAAACAAAGTTACAAAAAATATTTTGAACAAATGGACGAAAAAACGGCTAAAAACAGCCATCTATATGCACCAATCTTTCAAACATAGCCGGCAGATTGTCGCCAAATAGCAGCGATAAACGCTTGTGACCTTCCATGAATTGAAACAACTAAAGAAATAAGATAGAAAGATCGACCACCAGTCTTTTAATAGAACACTACACTTTTTGGGTTAGATTCGGACTGTCAATTTCTTGAAATATACGGCCTATTGGAAAAAAAGCCTCAGAGAGCTTTTTCGAAACTGATATTCGAAATCAAAAAACTCAAGACAAATACTCAAATACTAAGGCATATAAGTTTGGCACTACTTAGATGCACACTATTGATCCTTAACTAAAATGTTAATAAAATTTAAAGTTCCATGAGTGAGTTCAGAAGTCATTTTTTTGAGTGAGGTAAGTCACGCAAATGACCTAAAAGCTGAAATGACGTCACGTACACAAATTTTAACTGCAAAGCAATAGAATTCACTGAAGTCAATTCCAAGAAGTCAGGTCGTAAGAATCATCGATGGAGACGACGAATTAAAAAACATAGCAGGACAAGTCCTGACGTACAATTCAAAAAATTTTCATTGACTAAACAGAAAAACTAGTCCCAGAATGGACTATGAGTGAATTGAGAAAACCATTTTGAAAAAATCAGAACAAAAAAAATAGAAAATCAATATCAAAATGCCGCATGTGAACAAAAAAACCACTAGCGAGAAATGAAAATTTCATTTAAACAAAAAACTAGGTCTAGAATGAGCTCTGAATGGATTGGGAAAACCAATAAAAAAAATCCGATCCAAAAAATCGAAAAAAAAACAAAAAAACAGTAAATATCAGAGTGAAATCGCCGCATGTGAACAAAAAACCACTACCGGGAAACCGAATTTATGTTCAAACACCGTTTTCTCACTCTACTTTAAAATTAGAGCGAAAACAATTCACGCCGCAAAACCACTCGTTTTTTCGCTCCATTTCCTGTTTCGGCGTGACCAAAATCACTACACCAATTTGACTTCAAAAATCATGAAAATGTGTGAACAGATCTTAAAAAAAAAGACAGCGCCCCAATACAATTCAAATTCTTTGAATTGTTAAAAACACGATGTCCCCAATAACAGCTGTTATCGCTTCGCGGCTATTAAAAACTCAAAGTCAAAAAGCCATTCACTGAACGCAGCGCATGAACAAAAAAACTTTCTGGCTCAGAAAATTTAGTTCACACGGCAGTTTTACTCACTATCACTATTAGTTCAAAACGCCGCCTGAACAAATAGTACTTCCGGTTAAAAAAACCTTAAAGCAATACTCCTCTTCGAGTCGTAAAAAACCAAGAGCACCGCAATATAGATCCGCTCGGCGTACAGCTTCGCGGCTATAAAAACTTTAATAGTCAGGATTTCAGAAGAGCTGTTGATATATTGATTGATTCATGTAGCGCATTAAGATATTTTCCGCTGTAGGACTCCTACAACTACATTAAACAGCAAAATTCACACATCATATTTTTTACATTTTCCATTTAACTCGTTTTTGATTACAAATTTTAAAGAGTCAAACAGAGCTAATTTTTTTCAACTTGAATTTTTTATTTATCAAACCGTAGTTTGAATGTTCGGGACCATTTGGTGAAGCACGAGAGGAAATCAACAATCCCTGAATAGAAGATGCGAAGCTTTCCAAATGCTTTTGTTCGCGTTGGCTAGGGGGAGGGTGTATAATAAATAGGGGTAGTTGGATACACAATGGTGAGGAAATGGGCATATTAAGGCGGTCTTAATGAGGGCTCTCGAGAATCCTATTGTGCACGGCTGAATAACACCAATCATCTGTCAGTTAGGCGATGGATAAGGCTCCTCTCGATATGGTCACAAATCCGTCAAACACTTCATTACAAGCTTATCCCACACACGCTCGCATATATGCACACAGACAACATACGTTGATTGTGATGCCATTTTACCTCGTGTGCATACCACACTACAAAACAACTACTTCTACCTCATTTGTTCATTATTGAGCTTGCTTAAATAGCAGCCGCCTTGCATCTCATTTTACCTTTACCAACGTCAACATTGGTCCATGTAAAGCTGAACACAAGCAACTGTCAGTCTTTGTCCCAGCTCACAGAATTAAAACATTGGCTGTTTACATGGCTTGCATCCTGAAAAACACTCAGAAACGTACCTAAAATTTTCTTTACTTCGTTCAGCTTGAGCGTGCAATCTTTAGCCGGTCACCAACCTCCTAATTTTCATTTTCGCAGCAGACAGACTTTCATGCACCTTTTACATTCCAGCCGCCGAAAAGCACCAAATTTTTGTCAACTAGCAGCCATGTAAGCAAGTCAATTTCGGTTCGTTCCTCTAAACACTTTTATCCTAATAAGGAATTTCTTCCGCAGCAGCGCTAGACTGCTCTACCACGCGAATATTCCTAAAATATCTTCCAATGATAAAACAACAAACTAGGCCTTCTCGGACTAAAAAATGCGCATGGCATATTTCCAGGAAAAGTAACCTACGGTAGTGATTGAGAAATAGCTGAACCAGTAACACATTGTTTGGTGATAATAAAGCGTAACAAACTGCTGGTCGCGCTAAGGAAAAATAAAACGGCAAGACCTAAGTTAAAACGCGTCCTTGCATCCATCAGTATTGTGTAGATGGAGTATGGTATATATGCGTCATGTGGCATCATTGTGCCACTACTAAAGCACAACCACAGTTACAACCACTTCCCTTATTCTCTATTTTCCTTCTGTTCTTACAATGCTAAAATTATTAGCCATGATACATGCATTGCTTATTGAATGCTGCATTAAAATACTTAATTCCCATCTTGAGACGACGAGTGTTGCGCTCCTTATTTTGTGACGTTGTTTTTTTCAGACATTGACCTAGCGACCTCGTATTTTCATATCACCTTACTCCAGACAGAATATTTGCACTTACCCCACTACTATAACTACTACTACTGCTACTACTACTACTACAACTAAATGCATTAACAGCACAACCAAACATCTCAGACGTCTACCTCCCCTCCCCTTCTCTCCACCCTTCCTTTTTTCCCTCGTTTGAACTAGAGGGCAAAAAGTGGTGGAAGGTAGACAATAGCAAAGTTGTTCAACTACACCTGAACAAAACGGGCGCCGGCACATACACCACACCTCGCGCAGTGTAACATTTAAAATTAAAATCGCTCTACGTTGCTTTTTATTGTTTTCCTCATTTTAATTCCTTTATCATGAGGGCCTCTCAGCAACAACAAGCCTAAAAGCCTCATTTTAAAGCCTTCGTTACTGATTTTGAGAGAATCTGAATTCTAAAATCGTTAGTTTTACAAAAACAATCAACTTTATTCAAAACGGACCGCCTTAAGTTCCGTTTTTTTTCAGACTTGACTTGATTTGATTACCTCCGCCCATTTTATTTCAACTTGCATCTCATGTTGATTTTGTAGGAACGTGGGCGCAAATACCTATGCGCAAAAGACTATCACATTTCACTGGAAGCGAGCCTGGGTGTTGACGCCATTGACACCGGAGAAGCAACTTTGAACGGATATCGATCAAATGATCTGGTACTCCAGAAGGACAGTTTCACGGACAATAAAACCGAGCACATACAAAATGGGCGTAACCAATCACAGCCTTTGAACACAGACTTCAATCCTGTAAAAGAACCAATATCCTCAGCTAATCTGACTCATAAAGACCCCTCCATAATAAAACAGCGCGTGACTGTTCCTCCGGTAACTTCTACGCACCCCGGTAATTCGCCCGATCGTATTGTATCAAAATGCTCGCAGACATATCCACAGACAGTGAAACGACAAACAGCATCAACAGCAACCATGACGTCAGTGGAATCGAATACCCTCTACAAGACGCCCAACAGCACGCCATCCTTGCCGTCATCGAGCCAGGACAACATACAGGAGACAGAGCATTACCATCATCATCAACAACAAGATTGGTCGCATCGGATGGGCGTGTGCCACATTTGTGAGCAGGATCTGGACAGATCTGGAGCCTTGCTGGTGATGGGACGTTTAATACACAGTGACTGCTATATTTGCTGCAAGTGTGGACGACAGCCCAAAGTGGGCCAAGATGTCACTATACAGGCCAAAAAGGCAAGTTTACATTATATTTCTCCTTTCTCTCGGTCCGTAAAATCAGAGCTTGGCGTTTGCTAGGGTATTATTAATATGAAAATTGCGCCGGGTAAGGTCTGATCTTTCAACGCATTGCCTCGTTGTTCAGATGAGCTTATTTAAGGTAATTTGCTGCAATGGGTTGCCAGAACGGATTAAAACATGCCAGGGGTGCCTCAAGCAGATATTTCACGGTGAGCTCACACTGTCAGTGGGCGGAGGAGGAGAGAAGACATGGCACAGAATGTGCTTCCGGTAAGTTTCCTTTCTTAACTATTCAGTTCATTTTGGAATCAAACTGATTATGAAAAGTTAGGTTCTCACAATAATGAATTGCTAAATTTCTACGACTGTTGTCCCAAATTCACGCACGAAGCACGCACAAAGCAGGGGTCGATTTATCATATGGCACCAATTTTCCAGATCATATTTTTTTGCAAATACAGTGCGCTAAATCGCAGACCATTTTTAAAACATAGCCGGCAGATTGCTGGAAAATAGCCGCCGTTGACGCGCTTGATGCACATCGGGATTGCAACAGCTTCTAAACAGAAAGCTAATAAGCTTAATACCAATGTCAGCTAGCAAACACTCTAAAGAACTTTGATAACCTAATTCTCAATGACTTAATGACCCGGCTTTATCGGTTCATCCCGTCTCTTTTGATTTTGCTCTTTTGACTTTGACCGCATTCACTATATTGCGCAATATAGCACAAGTCCTGACGTATAAATCAAAGAATTTTCATTGACTAAACCAAAAACTAAACCTAGAACGGACTATGAGTGAATTAGGAAAACCGTGTCTAAAAAAATGAGATCAAAAAATTAAAAAAAAAACAAATCAAAATGCCGCATGTGAACAAAAAAAACACTACCGAGAAATGGAAATTTGGTTCAAAAAACAATTTAGGCCTAGAATGAACTACGAATGGATTGGGAAAAACATTTAGAAAAAAATCCAATCCAAAAAAACGAAAAACCGTAAAAATCAAAGTGAAATTGCCGCATGTGAACATAAAACCACCTGCGAGAAAGCGAATTTTTTTCAAACACCGTTTTCTCACTCTACTTCAAAATTAGAGCGAAAAATTTTTACGCCGCAAAACCGCTCGCTTTTTCGCTCCACTTCTTGTTTCGGTGTGAACAAAATCACTACTCCAATTTGACTTTAAAAATCATGAAAATGTGTGAACAGATCAAAAAAAGACAGCACCCCAATACAATTCAAATTCTTAGAATTTAAAAAAAGAGAGCGCCTAAATAATAGCCGTTTGAGAGGTTGACGGCGGCTTTTAAACTTTTTTACAACGAGTGTAGAGTGGAAGTGATGTGGTTATTTGTGATCAGGTGCTCAAAATGCTCTATGCTCATATCAGAGGAGTTCCACTTCAAAGACAATATGCAACATTGTCTCCGGTGCTACAAGAAGTACTGTGACGTCACGTGCCTCTACTGCGGACAGCTGATTCTGGGGGAGGGAGAAGACAGCTGCATAACCACCGCTGGCAACAAACGCTACCACCCCAAATGCGCCTTCTGCTCTGTGTGTGGAGGACATTTCAAAAGTGCAAACGACATGCTCACTGAAGGTTGGTAAATCTTACAAAGTGGTGCCATGTCTCTTCACTACTATTGCGAACAGTTCTGCACTCAAAAAAAAACTCTCGAGGAACTAAATGGTCCTGATCAATTTACGTCAGAACAATTTTATAAAAGAGCCAGAAGCGTTTCCAGTATTTTTACATAGGATTTTTTTCAAGTGAGTTGGGTAATTTGTTTAAGCCTCAGGGTAATTTCTCATAGGTGACGAACTATGGCATCCAAAGTGTTCTACTTTGCGAAAATCCATTCGTCAGATGGAGAACTTCATCACAGGCGCGCAACCTAAAACCAACTCAAACAATGAGATACACAGTGCTCTGAGTCCACGTTCCACCATAAGCCCCTGGGTTGATAAACCGAAAGATTCCAACTCACAGCCCACAATTGAGCGACGGAGTCCACCACGCGAGCTGTCTGTTTCTGGAGATATTCCAGCATCTGAACTCAAATCACATCTTAACTTGCCACTTGTAGAAGAGGAAACAGAAACAGACGTTGCTTCCGAGGAAGCTGAAAAATGTTGTACACAAGCTTCATTTGTCGCCCAAGATTCAAATAAACGACAGATAACTTCCCCAGCTCACAAACCAGCTCCTCCTAATTCACTTAAACCGTTGAAACAATCTCCACCCACTCCAATACCAACAGCTCAATACCCATTCAGACAACCAGGCAACAGAATTCAAAGTCCACATCAACGAGAGATAGGCTTTGATCCCAGTTTCGCAGTCCCAAACACCTTTCTGAGCAGATTGAACCAAGCTAAACTCGACCAACAGATCTACAGAGGACGTCAAGCACGGCCAATGTACTCCAACAGACGCAAAATGCAAAGCAGTCGGCACGTATCACTCGAACCAACAATAGTGGAGTCCGAACTGGAAAATGAGGCAATCTATGAGAACGAAGACATGTTTGAGAAAGAATCAGACATTAGAGAAGAATCAGAGAGCGACAAATCATCACAGGAAGACAGTCGCAGTATCGGCAGCAACGCCAGCAGCACTGACTTCAACTTCACTGAATCTAAAGCGACTCCAAAGAGGACAACAACACCGATTACTCCTAATTCAGATAAATTTATACCGTACTCCCAGCTGCGGGTTCGAAACGTAAAACTACCATCGGGAATTGACCGCAAAAACTTGGAGATGTACTTATCCGACAGTGAATTCTATTCCGTATTCAAATGCTCCAAACATGAATTTTATAAACTACCCAAATGGCGGCGAGATGGGTTAAAAAAGCAGTTCGAGCTATTCTGATTTTAGATTGCATTTTATAAATCAGGCTAATTCAGAATGTAGTATACATTTTGTTTTATGAAACCCATTTACAGAGTGAAAGGAGAACAATTGTGATAACTTCTGTACTTAATCAAACGTTCCTACTGAAACAAGAGATACCTCTGTAAAGATAACTCCTTTTACGAAAAATTCACCTTAAAAATTAGGATTACCAGGAACACATTGAGCAAATGAAATAAAAACAGATTATGAACGGCGAAATACAATAAAGCAACTAACTCGACGGGAAAATTAAACCGACAAGCAAGCAATATTAGTTAAAAGTTACTTTTACAATGTTGACGTCATTCACCAATTGACGTAAATCTTGGAATGTTAAAGAATAACAAATAAGCTTAAATACATAACCGACAAACGTCGGGCGAATTGCTCTCAAACGACCGGAGAGCGGTTGGCTTTGTCAGTAGCTAGCTACAGTTTAGTGAGGCTAGCTTTAGCTTGCTTCGCCTCTGCAGCTTTTAGTTTTCTAGCCTTTTAAGTAAATAAATCAAATGAACTGATATTTTAAAAATTTTCTAAATATTGCAAAATTTAACAGAAAAGCTTCCAGATTTTGCAGTGAAAATGTTCAAAACTATATTTTGTCTCTGGAGTTATGTCAGGCCACCTAGGAGTTATGTCTGCAAGACTTGAAAAGCTTCGAGGGCCAGTAATGATCGTTAAACTCAGAAAAGGACAAAAATATTCAAAAATTTTGAAAACAGCAAATTTTTACTAAATCTGGCTAAAATTCAAGATAATAAAATCATTAAAAATTATTTAATTGTCTTAAAAGGTTGTCCAGTATCCATATTTCAAGCTTTAAATAGTTTCAATGGCTCGTAAAGATCCATAAACTTGGAACATTATAATAACTTTCCGAAAATTTGAAAATTTAGATGTTATCAAAAAATAGCTAAAGCTGGAGTCATTAAGAGATCGATAACCACTCCATTATCACTAAAAACTATGGGACAGCTTGTCATCAGAACTTGGAGGAGCTCTCTAGGACCCTGGTGCCGGAAAAAATGGTAAAAATTCAAAAGATTCAAGCTTCAAAAAACTTGAAAAAATTACAAATATTTTAAAAATTGCTAATATTAAAATCTTGAAAACATTTCAGTACATCTAAAAGCTATGCAGTAACCTATAATCAAACCTTTACGGATAACGGAGTTTATGTGGCACTTGAGGCTGGGGAAACCTAAAAACCGACAAAAATTTTCAAAAACTTGAAAAAAATGCAAGTTCTATCGCTAAAGTTTGTCATAAAAAAAGAAAGCTACTCCATGGCAGTCAGAAATTTTTCAGTAACTTGTTATCAAACCCTTAACGACGTTTTCTGACCCCTGCGTCTGGTAAGACGTGAATAAAGAAAAATAAACGTCAAAAAAATTGAAAAAATTTGAAAGTTTTATCAAAAGATGCTAAAATTCGTGATGTTTAAAAGTTGAAGCCATTCCTATACCACTAGAAACTATGCAGTAAACTATTAAACATAGCCGGCAGATTGCCGGAATAGCTGCGAAATAGACTTGCGTGCCGTAAAATACAGATGGAAAAAGATACAGAAGTGAGTTGATAATAGTTATCGCCGTTTTTTTTGGGTGCAAAAAAATTTTCCCTGTCGAGTCTCGAACCGGCGGTCTCCGGATTAACAGCCAGTCGTCTTAACCACTCGGCTGTCGGACCATACAATCTGTTTTCTTACAATCAACTTTGTTTTAGGAACAGATTCTGTTTCTGAATAACCGCAATTTAGGTCACGCAGAAAGCGTGAAATCAAGCGCGAAAAAGCCATTTAAGCAGTGACGAGACAGAATGTTCTAGAACAAATGTAAAAAACAAATAAAGCGTCAGACGACGAAACAAAAAAAAAACCAAGAGCACCGCAATATAGCTACGCTCAGCTTACAGCTTCGCAGCTATAAAAAACCCTAGAGCAGATTCCTTGACACCTAGGTCTGAAAGAAATAAAAAAAATGACAAAAATTTTAAAAAGCTAAAAAAAATTTGATAACACTGGTATAACCGAACGTAGCCACGGGTGGGAGGTGCACCGGGGGGCTGATGGGGAGGGAGGGGCAACAGCGCGTTGGGGGGCAATAGGGGGGTCAACAGTGGGTGTCGTCAACCCCTAAGAACCGCCCTTCACAACATAAGTCTAAGTCTCTAAAACAGTTTGAGCTGAAACAGAGCTGAAAGGCTCTAAGAGCACTTAATACCCACTAGGCGCTTTCTGTTGTTTATCCCGTTTTTAAGGACGAAAAGTTAAAAGCGTCAGACGAAAAATCGGTCAAGCGAAAAATCGCATAAAAAAGACAGACAGGACTAATATAATTGCTACATACTTTGTTTGAGAGCAATTATTCACTAATGCTAAAATCACTAAATTTAAAGACATTCATCACTGGCCAAAAAACTACGAACAACCATCTAAAATTGCACCAATTGCTCTCAGATTACTGGAGGGGTTGGCTTTCGGAGAGTCTAGCTTGAGCTTAGGAAGTAAATCGGCGTTCCTGAAGAACAGAAAGTCCCTAAATTGGCAGACGAAAAACCACTAAGGCCAAAACGGATAAAAATACCAACAGCACCCAAATATGTGCTACACGTTTTGCTTGAGAGTAGTTAATCATAGACAAATGAAAAATCATAAATCATAGACAAACATAAAAAATCTACAAGCAGAATGAAAGACAAGACAAATTTTGAAAACTGCACAAGTAACAATATCGGAAAAATAAAGCACAGATGCAAAATAAGAACTGTTTTACATGACGAGACAAAAAAGCCATTAACTGCATTAAAAACTACAAAATTTTCACACTGTTGGCATTTGTAATCTATCAGAAACTTTCATCGGCTTCTTAGAACAACTAAAGACAAATTAAACCGACCAGCGTTGGAAGAATGGCTCTCACACGACAGGCGAGAGGTTGCTTTGTGAGGGAAGCTAGCCTCAGAGGGTGAGGTGATTACAAAAGCGAGTGATTTAAAAAAGCGGTCCATAATCTAAGTCAAAGCAACTCAAACGGTTTAAGAAACAAATGAGACGAAAACAGCCACGCTCATATTTTGTATACAAAAAGACACGTTGATATAACTGCTTCAAATTTCGTTCAAGAGCAATAAAAAATCTCGACACAAGCCGACAGACCGACGTTAGGATTGAACAAGTTAGAAAAATTGACGACAGCCTATTTTTTTAAAAAGCGTTCCAATTTCATTTGCAATTTATCGAAATTTCAATAGATGCAATAAAGATAAAATCCGCTTTTAATTTTAGGACAATAAGTTTAATACTAATGGCAATTTACAACATAATCCAAGGAACTTTGATAACTTAATGTACTAAATTTTTAAATGTTGACTTAAATATTGGTTCATCCGGTTTCTTTTGATTTTGTTTCTTGACCAGGACAGTATTTGCGTTGAATGATTCTACATTAATTTAAAAAAACTTCAAAAACTTCGAAAATAGCTGCAATAGCTTCGTAGACCTGCGGTCTCAAAAAAGTAAAAAAAAATACAGACCAAAAAAGGATTTATTCTTTTCATTAAGGGCTGAGATGTTATATATTTTGATTAGGAATCTGTATAAATTATTGTTGCCACTATTAGCTGCTCTCAAATAACCTTACCTTCATTTAGAAGGACACATTCGCTTGATCTTATCTCTTTGAATTAAAGTAAAAAGTCAATTTCAAAGTGAGGAAGTCATTTTTGAGAGTGAGGTAAGTCACGTGAGAAAATTAATCACGCAAATGAACAAAAAACTCGCTCCACAAAGAGCGAAAAATGACGTCAAGCATGCACATCAGTTGAAATTGTATGAACAAGTGAACAAAAAATTTGAACAAATTTGAAGTGATTGTGACGTTATATGGTCGTAACAAAACTCTTGACGAAATAAGAAACATAGGACGACAACTCCTGACGTACAATTTAAAGAATTTTCATTGACTAAAGAAAAAACTAGATGTAGAGCAGACAATGAGTGAATTGGAAAAACCATTTCCAAAAAATATCAGACAAAAAAACATAGCCGGCAGATTGCGGGAAAATAGCCCCGATAGACGCTTGTGGCCTTCCATGAATTGAAACAACTAAAGAAACAAGATAAGCATATTGACCAAAGGTCCTTTAGTAGATCACTAGATTTTTGGGTTAGATACGTAGTGTCAATTTTATGACACATACGGTCTATACGTCAAAAGCCCTAAAAGAGCTTTCTAAAAAGTGATTTTCAAAATCAAACATAACCGACTAAACGTCGGAAGAATTGCTCTTGAAAGACTAGTGGAAGCTCTAATCAATTGTAGCCTGCTTCAGTCGGGGGGGGGAGGGGTAGCCTAAATGGGATTAAGAAGTTCTATAGTGGGCTTCAAATAACCACATTAGAGGTTAACATATACCACTAGTAAGATTTAAAGTAAAAAATGACACCAGTTTCGGCGCATTTTTTATTTGACTTTTAGTATTAAATTGCTGCCAATTGAGTTCAGCTGCTTGAAATTGTGATTGAGAGAGAATTTTAGATTACGCGAAACGCAAAAAGTCAAGGGCGTTAAGTCACTCAAAAAGTCAAAACCGTCAAGCGAAAATTTTGCATAAAAAGACACACACGTTTACAATAATTGCTATGAACTTCGTCCAAGTGCAATTAAAAAACCTCAAAGTTATAAAGAAGGAAACACATAAGCCAAATTGCTTCATGTGAAAAATGAAGCGATTTTTTGTTCAAACGCCTTTTTTGAACAGTATATTACTTAAAAATCAGTGATAAAACTCACAGCACCAATATAGTCGCTTTTCACGAAAACAACCACCAAAGAGACCTTTTTTTAACCTCCAAAACTTCAGGGCGCGTGATTGGGTCATGTCGTAGGACAATAGGCCAAAGTTCGATTAGGCAATTAAGCCAATTAAACAGCTTGAGGCGAAAGCCAATTAAACAAATAATTCACTTGAAAATTTTGCTAGTATCATTCAGAGGGTTGTAGAAATTATGTAATAGTGTAGTAGTTTGAAAAAGTTTATTAACTCATAATCATGTTAAAATAAATGTGAAGAAATCGTGAGTACTTTATAGTGTCAAGTGGAGTCTGAAGTACCGACTATAAGTGTTTCAATTGGTTTTCGCCTAAATTCCACAAAATTTTAGTTTAAAATTTTTACGTAATGGCTACGAAATTTAGCTTTGCTTAATCCAGTTTTTGCATAATATCCCATCCCTCGATTGGGTCAGGGTAATTTCAGCATTCTGCAGAGTCGAAAAATGTCACAGAAAGTAGAAACTTGACCAACTAATTCTTCCAGGGAAACTTTTTATATAATTACAAAAGTTGCTGCCTCTTGCATTCGAGACTAACCTCGTTGCTTCTTTCGTTTTCTCTGACGATCGACATCAATCATTTTTGTTTTAATGTCTTCCAGCATCTGAACTACATTTCCCTTATTCCAGCCATGTGCGGGTACAACAACACTCCCGTCTAAAAACGCGTTCATGGGCGTAACCAAGTCCTTGGGATCATTAGCCACATAGCAAGCTTCACGAAAGTCCTAGAAGCAAATATACACAAGACAAATTCCACAAAAAAAAAACAATGGCCTGTGCAGTCTATCCAATGTTCTTCAGATTTTGTGGGAAATGACAGAACGACTGCAACAATTTCAGACAGAAGATCAAACTGACTACAATGACTGTTCAACTCTTTTGAGTGCAACTAACGAGCATGTACCTTGTAGCTCATGAGAGTAGACATGGCTCTGCCGATTTCGTGGTAGTCTTCAATTACCATGTGTCTTGTGACTGGACCCATGAGGATGAAGATGAAGCGCATCGGCATCCGCACTTCACTCACGTCACTGATTACCACACCATCTATGCAAAAAGAACACAAACATAGCCAACAGAACGCCGTAAATTAGCCGCCATTGATTCCCAAATTCTCTATTGGGACTAAATGAGTAGAATAGAAAAACATGAAAAACAATGTTGTGCAAATTGTCGTATTCAAGAGTCGTCTCTGCCACAAAAAGTAACTGTTCAGTGAGCCGGTAGCTACTAAAACCCCCATATAAGACTAAAAACTACCGCCAAAAAAATTAGCCCTAAAACTTAACTGAACCAGAAAATCAAGAAAATTTAATAACTTTTTTAATATAATACATCACAAAAAAACAAAAACATAGCCGGCCAATTGCTGGAAAATAGCCGCCGTTAACCCGCTTGACGCAAATTGGGATTGAAAAAGAAAAAAAACATACCCGGCAGATTGCCGGAAAATAGCCGCGCTTGATTCCAATAAGCATGATTGGGATTGAAAGAATTTGTACAAGATTTTTTGTACAAAAATATTTTTTAAGTCCGATTTATTTTGATGGCATTTCGTAGTTGAACATACTTCTGTTTCTTAGAGATAGGCTACAGGGGCTATTATCAATACCAATAAGCATTAGAGATGGTAACTAAGACTTATAGGAACGACGTTCAAATAGCGGGCATCTAAAATTGGGCTTTATGGGTTTATCCCGTTTCTATTTTTGACTTCAATTTTTATATTGACTCTGTTCATTTTGAATTGCTTTGCGGAGCAACTGATGTTCAGAATCACTTTTAGCAGAATGAGAGAAGAGAGAAACTAGCCTAGAGAAGTCAAAAAGATTTCACGCAAAATGTTGAAAAAGTGGCAATATGAGGTAAAGCGAAACATTTTTTTGTTCGACGAAGTAAAAAAAAATAGGAGCGCTATAATAGCCAGCTGAGAAGATGAGGGCGGCTATTAAAAAAGAAATAGAAATTGACCGAATTTTTATAAGTCTCAGTGTTCTCAGTTGGTGTCTAAATTCTGCATATTCGGTTAGATTCTAATCAAACTGAGTTCAGCTTTGAAGGCTATTCTGCATAATAAAAATATCAGCTAGCAAACGCTTTAATAAGTTTGATACCTAAATCTCAATTACTTATGACCGGGCTTTATCGGTTTATCCCGTCTCTTTTGATTTCGCTCTTTTGACTTTGACAGTATTCACATTGCGTAATTGAATGCGTAGAAGAATTTAAAATCCATTCAGTTGAAACAGTGAGTGAAGTAACTCAGAAATCAAACGTGAAACTAGTGACTTATGGAAAACAAAAAACATGATCAAAAACTAAAGCATGTGAAGTAGAGCGTGCACAAGGAGAGCACCTAAATAATAGCAGTTGAGAGAGTGACGGCGGTAATTAAACATTTTTTCTATGGAATTGAATACATTGAAATTCTCACAAAACAATAGGCAACCTATCACAAGCTGTTTTGAAATATAATTGAAACTGCAAGAAATTGGTAAAATGCTTTTAAACTTTCCCTATTCTCTGTCATATTTTTCAGCAAAAACATTGTTTTATACCAACAAAACAGTAATCAATTGGTATATGAAAAACTCATCAGCGCTTATTCATCAGGGTGTATTAAAAATTTCATAGGCGTACTCAATTCGCCATAGAATGAAAAAAAAACAAAGCTAAAATAACCTACAAAACGGCAACGAAGAAAAATCCAAATTAGCATGAAATTAAAAACCAATAAATTTAAAAACACAATCCAGCCAAGACTAATATTACTACTATAGACAAAAGAAACCCAACAACAGCAAAATAGTTGAAACAAAAGTACTGCTTGAAATTGCCGATGGTGAACACAAAATGGCCTCGATTACAAAAAATTTTCACACACCTCAATATATGAATAACTCAAGTGTGATAAAAATGCGTCAAAATAAAGAAATAAGGAAGTACTGAACAAATTGGAGAGGCAGTAAGCTCGAATTGCAAATTGGAAGCATTTTATAGAAAAAATTTTTAGAAACACTTCAAAGAAAACCCTCAATTTGCGAATGATGATTAGAAAGCAGCAGTCGCGAGGAGTTTTATAATTTTGGCCGTTTTCTTATACAATGCTTAAGAAATCGAACCTTCATATATCTTGGTTTTACTATTGGCTATGAATTTGATAAGTACTTCTATAAATTTCTCAGACCATATCAATCAAGTAGTTAAAAAATGTTATCAATTGTTCAGTAAAATACAGATTATGGTATTTACAAAAAAGCAAGCGTTATGATGTACCGACACACCACATGAAAAACATACCTGGCAGATTGGCGGAAAAAACCCGCCATTGATTACCATAAACCCCTTTGGGATTGAAACAGAAAATAAACAAATAGAAATTGAAAGAATTTTTTGTAGTGTCAGGGTTCTTATTTGGTGTCTAAGTTCTGCATATTCGGTTAGATTCTAAATAAACTAGTTCAGCTTCTAAACGTAAGACTATTAAGCATAATTTTAATATCAGCTAGCAAACGTTTTAATGAATTTGATAACCTAATTCTCAGTGATTTATAACCGGGCTTAATCGGTTTATACTGTCTCTTTTGATTTCGATCTTTTGACTTTGACAGTATTCACATTGCGTAATTGCAAGCGTAAAAAATTAAAAATCCATTCAGTTGAAAATCCATTCAGTTGAAACAGTGAGTGAAGTAACTCAGAAATCAAAAGTGAAACTAGTGACTTATGTAAAACAAAAAAACGTGATCAAAACCTAAAGCGAATTTAAAAAGGAGAGCATATAATAGCCGTTGAGAGGCTGACGGCGGCTATTAAACATTTCTTCTATGGAAATGAAGACATTGAAATTCTCACAATAGGCAACCCATTACAGGCTCATTTTTGAAAAATAATTGAAAACTGCAAGAAATCGGTAAAAAATGGTTTTAAACTTTCTCTATTTTTCAGCAAAAACATTGCTTTATACCACCAAAACAGTAATCAATTGGTACATAAAAAATCATCAAGCGTTCAAAGCCGTATTCATTCTCCCATAGAATGGAAAAAAGCTGAAATAACCTACAAACCCGCAACGAAGAAAAATCCTCCAAATTAGCATGAAATTCATATTAATAACCAATAAACATCAAAACACAATCCAGCCATGACTACAGTTACTACTATATCCAAAACACACTTATCAACAGCAAAATAGTGGAAACAAAAAATACAGCTTGAAATAGCCGAAGGTGAACAAAAAATCGCCTCGATTGCCAAAAATTTTTACACACCTCAATTTATCGCCCACTCGAACACGTATATGCAAAAAAACTCACTTTCGTTTCCCTCCACTGTCCCATTTTGTTCAACAATCAAAACGCCAAATTTTTTCACGCATTTCATTTCCTGCTTCAAATTTCACTCTGTTAAAACTGTAAAAAAGACACTCTCCATTACTCCGCCTCGAGTCGCAAAAAGAGCGCCGCTATAGGAGGGCGGCTATTAACCATAAAGAGTTAAGGTCTCGCAGGTTCATCTCTTACAACTGACCGGGCTAATCTCCAGTAGCCCACTTCAGCCACGGGTAGTAGCGGGGCAACAAGTTCACTAAGGCTTATAGTAAGATAAAGCGCAACAACAAGAAGCCCTTTTCGGCGTATTTTTAATGTCTGTAATAGTAAACTCGCGTCACTAGAGTTCAACTGCTCAAAATTTTTCATGCCAGCAAATTAGAATTTAGAACATGCACAAAAGTGTGATAAAAATGCGTCAAAATAAAAAAAGTAAAGAAATACTGAACAAATTGGAGAGGTAGTGAGCTAGAGTTGCAATTTGGAAGCATTTTATTGAAAAATTTTCAGAAACACTTTAAAAAACGCTCAATTTGCGACTAATGATTAGAAAGCCGCAGTCGGGAAGGAGTTTTATAATTCTGGCCGTTTTTCAAATACAATGCTTACAAGCGTTTTGATGTACCGACACACCACATGAAAAGCATACCCGGCAGGTTGCCGGAAAAAACCCGCCATTGATTCCCATAAACCCCTTTGCGATTAAAACAGAAATAAACAAACAGAAATTGAAAGAAATTTTTAAGTGTCAGTGTTGTTATTTGATGTCTAAATTCTGCATATTCGGTTAGATTCTAAATTAAACTAGTTCAGCTTCTAAACTGAAGGCTTTTAGGCATAATATTAATATCAGCTAGCAAACGCTTTAATGAAATTGATAACCTAATTCTCAATGATTTATGACCGCGCTTTATCGGTTTATCCCGTCTCTTTTGATTCGGATCTTTTGACTTTGACAGTATTCACATTGCGTAATTGAATGCGTAAAAAAATAAAATCCATTCAATTGAAACAGTGAGCGAAGTATGTCAGTAGTCAAACGTGAAAATAGTGACTTATGTAAAACAAAAAACGTCACCAAAACCTAAAGCGAATTTAAAAAGGAGAGCACCTATATGATAGGCGTTGAGAGGCTGACAGCGGCTATTAAACATTTTTTCTTATTTTTGATTTGACAGTATATTAGCAGTAGAAGTCCAGAATCGCAGTCCAAATAGTTGAACAGAGAACTTAAAACCTCTTCAATTGACTAACCAAAGCATTGGATACCAAACCAAATAAAAATTTTTTTATTACATAAAATTTTTTTACATAAATTGGGAATTAGCAAAAACAATTTGAACTCTAGATACCCTGGTATTTGAAGTAATGAAAAGCTATAAATAACAAACACTCGAAAAGAAAAACAAAGCAGAAATTGGCATTTCACAGATATCGTTCCGGACAAACTATAAGCATAAGCAAAAACCACAGGAAATGAAAGTTTTGTAACCAGAGGAAATGAAACTTTTGTAGTTCTTAATAAAATCTTTTTTATCTTCTTAGTGTTTTTGTCCTCAGAAACATTTTTGAGTTGTTAAAAACATTTCGAGAATAGGCAGCAAGACCATGCGGAGAATTTTTTCGAAGTCGGCGGCTACTGATTAACTGGCAGTTCTCAAAAACAACTTAGAAAATGCAGTTAAAAAGAACATTGCAGTTACATTTATTTAATTACAATTAATTAATACTTTAGTTAGCTTTAAGGACACCAATTTCCTCAAAACGGCAAGCCTACAGTATACACTAAACTTTCGGGTTAAATACGAGACAAACAGAGGGCAGAAACTGATCCGAGCATAGAAAAAAGTTCAACATTTACAAAGGTGCTAAAAAAACTTTCTAAACAGCTTCCGTAATGCTTACATCTATTAATTACTATAGTTTTAAGCTTTAAAAGAGTTTCGTTGCCCCCGGAAACCAAAAAAATAAGAACAGAGAGTTGCAGAAAACTTCAAAAAAAACTATTAAGTGTTGCTAAAATTTGTGGTGTTAAAATCCTTAAAAATTTATCTGCGTCTCCCAAGATTATCCACTAACGCAAAATCAAACCTAAATAATGTTTCTTTGATGCCAATAATGCTGGTGTTTAAGTTGGTATTCACAACAGAAGGGAAACCAAACACATCAGCATAAAAAGAGCTTTCGTATAACATAATAGTCATATAAACTATCACCTGACTTTAATAACCAAATTAACAAAACGTTAAAGGAAATGAACAAAAATAAGACCATTGCTTCATTCAGGGCTAACAGACAGCAGAAATGACGGCCTTTTAAATAAGGCCTTCCATCAATTTCAGCACATTAATCTCCTAAAAGGCACTAAGGCCAGCTGAGGTTCTCTATTGCAACTAAAGATTTACCTATCTATCCCATTTCAAAAATTCTAAGCCGTGGAAAGGGTGTGAAATCATCTTACAAGAAAAAATTTCCTGAATTACAATACAAAGAACTGAATGGAATAACGACCTGGCGAACAACATTTTTACAGCTGTATCAAACTAAAACAAGCAAAACACCCATTGCCCTATATGCGAAAACAAAAAAGAACAGAAAATTTTGTTTTCCAAGTTGTTTGAAAACGTGTTTTCAGAAACAATAAAACAAAATAACACTTTACGAAATTATTCCACTGCGCATCCTTAGAATGAGTACACAATACAACCTCGTGTAAATCAATGGAGGACAAAGCAAAGAGGCAATGACTAAGGAAATTGGAAGAAAGGAGAAACTTTTTGAAAATCAGAGGGGTCAAAGTAAAAAAAATAACATCATTAAATAAAGCTTTTAGCCGAGAATACCATAAAACTTAAGAAATCTTCAAATACCTCTTAGTAGTTCTAATGCATGAGAGAGGGACATTAGAGGAACAAATAAGGGCAAAAACATAAATCCACCTAAACTAATCGAAAATGAAAAACGATATTTTAGTGAAAGAAACAAGCTCAAACTGAGGCAAACAAATTTTAGAAATCACGCCGCACTAGATGTCCGATAAAACTTGACATTTTTGAGAGTGATCGACAAGATCATCACAAAAACAACAAAATATGTTTTGACAAAAATACCAAGTGTCAAAATAAAAAATTGACCGACTCCTATAAGCTCAGGCATTTGAGTCAAAACCCTTCTTCCTCATTAGCAACCAATGAAACCTCAGACAAATGAAAGTAATTATTAAGACAACAAAATACAATCAATTTTCGCAAAAGCCAGAGAACTAAATGGCTTCCTTTACAACCTTAACATATAAAAGTCACCAAAAGCAATCGCTACGCACTGAACGAATTTTTTCAACTAAATAAATCTTCATTAGCTATAGACGAGACCTGTCATTATTGAGAAGTGAGAGTGAGCGGAAAGCGTATAATTCACAAAAAGCAAAAGCTATGACCTGAAACGACTAAGTCAATTGATTTATGGATCCTTCGCAACTGATGAGAATTGTACCTAATGAAACTAAGTGACGAGACAACAATGTGACAATAAAAACCCGGAAAAACAAAAAAAACGACAATATTTCTTGAAGACAATGTGGCAGAGTCAGAAATCAAAAGATTTACACTGAAAAAATTAAATCGAACATAACCGACTCACGTCGCGCGAATTGCTATCAAACGACCGGCGAGCGGTTGACTTCGTCACTAGCTAGCCACGGTTTAGTGAGGCTAGCCTTAGCTTGATTCGACTCTGCGGATTTTAGTTTTCTAGCCTTAATAAACTGAAATTTAAATTGCAAAATATTGCAAAATTTGAAAGAAAAGCTTCCAGATTTCGCAGTGAAAATGTTCAAAACTATGTTTTGTCTCTGGAGTTATGTCAGTCCACCCATCTGCAAGACTTGAAAAGCTTCGAGGGCCACTAATCATCGTTAAACTCAGAAAAGGACAAAAATATTCAAAAATTTTTGCAGGATCGGCAACTTCAACTTCACTGAATCTAAAGCGACTTCAAAGAGGACAACAACACCGATTACTTCTAATTCAGATAAATTTATACCGTACTCCCAGCTGCGGGTTCGAAACGTAAAACTACCATCGGGAATTGACCGCAAAAACTTGGAGATGTACTCATCCCACAGTGAATTCTATTCAGTATTCAAATGCTCCAAACATGAATTTTATAAACTACCTAAATGTCGGCGAGATGGGTTAAAAAGCAGTTCGAGCTATTCTGATTATAGATGGCATTTGATAAATTAAGCAAATTCAGAATTTCGAACACATTTAATTTTATGAAACCAAATTACAGAGTGAAAGAAGAACAAATTTGATAATTTCTGTATCTTAATCAGACGTTCCTACTGAAACAAGGAAAACCTCTAAACATAACTACCTTTAGGAAAAATTCTGAAAAATTAGGATTAACAGGAACACATTGAGCAAATGGGATAAAAACAGACTAAGAACGGCGAAATACAATAAAGCAACTAACTCGACGGGAAAATTAAACCGACAAGCAAGCATTAGTAGTTAAAAGTTACTTTTACAATGTTGACCAATTGACGTAAATCTTGGAAGGTTAAAGAACAACAAATAAGCTAAAAATATAGCCGACAAACGTCGGGCGAATTTCTCTCAACGACCGAAGAGCGGTTGGCTTTGTCAGTAGCCAGCCACAATTTAGTGAGTCTAGCCTTAGCTTGATTCGACTCTGCGACTTTTAGTTTTCTAGCCTTGTTAGTAAATAAATCAAAGTAAAACTGATAATTTAAAAATTTGCAAAATTTTGCAGAAATTTAACAGAAAAGCTTCCAGATTTCGGAGTGAAAACGTTAAAAACTAATTTTTGTCTCTGGAGTTATGTCAGGCCACCCATCGGCAAGACTTGAAAAGCTTTGTTGGACAGTGATAATCGTTAAAATTAGAAAAGGACGAAATTATTTAAAAATTTTGAAAACAATGAAATTTTAACAAAATCTTGCCGAAATACACACATGAGCCAATGAACAGGCCAAAAAGAAAAAAGTATAGATCCTTCAACAGTACTTATCTTTCAACAGCACTTCTGCAAGATGAAATAAGTGGATAAAACAATATACACTTCAATTATTGAAAAAAATTGTTCAATTCAGGTAGAACTTAGAATTGATCACGCAAAGTGAAAGCATTCCTCCTCCTGTATAAAAACCGAATCTCACGGCCGCTTAGATGCAGCTACAAGAGAATAAGCTAGAAACTATTAAAAAAACCCAAGTAGAATAACTCAATTACTTAGAAAAAAACTCATAAAAGAATGTTATTAACCTTACGATTTGTAAAACACCAAGCCCTTAAAAGACAACTCCATTTTAATTTATACAATTTATCGTGAGACTGTCCTCGAAAGATTTTAAAATCCAACAGTTCAATGGTCTCTGAGTTTGAACGGATAGTTGACTTCAAGTTGTCCTATTATTGGAAAATAGATGTGACGACTTTCTTGACCTCCACTGGGATTGCGACAGTCAACCGGTAAAGAAAATTAATTCTCAAAAACTAATTTTTAAAATTTGTTTAATTTCAATTGACTACTTTGACAGGATGTTATACTTTGGATCTTCAACTCAGATGACCTGCAATTGGAATCAAAAATAAGCGACTAGCGCCGGACGAATTGCTTTTGAACAACTGGCAAGAGGTTGGCTTTATGCTAGAATAGCTACGCTTAGGCACAGTAGCCTCACAGGTTGCAAGCGAGGTGGTGCTCCAAACTTCGTTTTGGAGTTATATCGCCTCTGGGGACCGCTCTAGACTCAAATCCGAAGAATAACTGTAGATGTTAATTGATACCTGCTGAGAAGTTTGCCTCTTTTGTACTTACCACTACTAAATGACGCTATTTTTGGAGTCTTTTCATTTCCGCGTCAGAAAAAAATCCTTGCAGTCTTACTTAGTGTCAAATTTTGAGTTGTGATAAGAAGTCCAAGTATAGAAAATTTGTCCAAACATAGCCGCAATTGATTCCCGATTGCGACTAAAACAAGCAAACAAAGAAAATGAAAAATGTCACAATTGTCCAAACATTTTTTGTCCAAACATAGCCGCAATTGATTTCCGATTGGGACTAAAACAAGCAAATAGCAAATAAAGAAAATGAAGAAAAATTATTGTTTGCTATAAAACATATCAAAAGTAAATGAGATTTTTATGGGAGTTGGTAGTTAGGTTCAAACCTGTATCTTAATAGAAAAAGAGGGATTAGTAGCAATAAAAAAGCGATAAAGGTGGGAACTAAGACAACAGAACAAAGTTCAAGTAAAGGGCATCAAAAACTAAGATTTCTGATTCATCGTGTTTCTATTTTTTGACTATAGATTTCTGAATGATAATTTGCTAAAGAACAGTTGTTTAAACGAGCTTTGAGCAGGATAGGCGAATAATTAAACCAGCATAGAGAAGTCAAATCAATTCCACAAAATGTTGGAGTAGAGGCAGAATTAGGTAGAGGGGCGAAAGATGACTCATTAAAAAGGAAGAAAAATCATTCAGTTTTGTTTTTCTTATTTCGCATCGCGGCAACAAATTTCTTCAAATTTTGGGTTATTACAACATAACTCACTAGCATCGGAGGAATTGTTTAAGGACAACTAATGGGAGCATATATCAAACTATGTCAGTAGAGCCAAACAGACAAACAGTCACAAACTAAGAGAAAAACAAACATTCATTGCTAAAAACCTTTACCTAAAATTTTATCCTGCCGGCCAATATTTGATCGATTAAAAAAACCATTGAACCACACAAGCGTTTCAGTACCTTTCTCAACAAGGACAAAAGCATGAAAAAGGGCACCATTTTATTAAAAACTCCTCCAAATGATCTTTTCATATTGCATTCATGCCTTCCCAGCAACATCAGCACCTCAAAGACTAATAAAAAAGCTGAGAGCCTTTAATGAAATTTATTGTCCAATGGTGGTGTTACCTGTTAATCCCGTTTTGAAATATCAAAGTCATTGTAAATAATCTTACGAAGACAGCACCAATACAATCCTAATCTCAGATTCTTAAAAAATAGGAGTACAAAATAGCCAGCACAGATGAGTTGAAACGTGGTTCTCCAAACTTCGTTTTGGAGTTATACCGCATCTGGGGTCCGCTTTAGGCTCAAATCCGAAAAAAAAACTGTAGATGTTAATTGATATCTTCGGAAAGGTTTGCCTCTTTTGTAATTACCACTATTAAAAGACGCTATTTTTGCAGCATTTTCATTTCCGCGTCAGAAAAAATTCTTGCAGTCTTACTTAGTGTCACATTTTGAGTTGTGAGAAAACGTCCATGTATAGAAAATTTGTTCAAACATAGCCGCAATTGATTTGGAACTTCGATTGGAATTAAAAACAAGCAAATAAAGAAAATGAAAATGAAGTGATGAGACAACAACCTGACAATAAAAACTAGGAAAAAAATCGTCAATTTTTCTTGAAGACAATGTAGTAAAGTCAGAAATCAGAAGAGTTACACTGAAAAAATTAAATCAAACATGACTGACTAACGTCGGGCGAATTGCTCTCAAACGACCGTCGAGCGGTTGACTTCGACACTAGCTAGCCACGGTTTAGTGAGGCCAGCCATAGCTCGATTCGACTCTGCGACTTTTAGTTTTCTAGCCTTAATAAACTGATATTTAAATTGCAAAATATTGCTAAATTTAAAAGAAAAGCTTCCAGATTTCGCAGTGAAAATGTTCAAAACTATGTTTTGTCTCTGGAGTTATGTCAGTCCACCCATCTGCAAAACTTGAAAAGGTTCGAGGGCCACTAATCATTGTTAAACTCAGAAAAGGACAAAAATATTCAAAAATTTTTGCAGGATCGGCAACTTCAACTTCACTGAATCTAAAGCGACTCCAAAGAGGACAACAACACCGATTACTTCTAATTCAGATAAATTTATACCGTACTCCCAGCTGCGGTTTCGAAACGTAAAACTACCATCAGGAATTGACCACAATAACTTGGAGATGTACTCATCCGACAGTGAATTCTATTCAGTATTCAAATGCTCCAAACATGAAAACATCAAAAACGCTCCAAATTAAAAAACTGATATTTTAAAAACTGGCAAAATATTGCAAAATTATGCGAAGTAAACCATCTGCAAGACTGGAACAGCTTCGTCAAACAGCCTCACGTGAAACAATTGCCTTCGAAAAACTAAAATTTGTTCAAATACTAACTTCTCACTCTACTTTAAAGATGCTTAGAAAGAAATAACTCCTCACACCTACACGTTTTTTCGCTCCCTTTACTACTCCATCGTGAACAAAATCGCTATTCTATTTTGTTTAACTTCTCACTGACTTGAACAAACCGAAAAAAGAGTGAAAAGATCTTAAAAATGCAGCAATCCAATACTATGCAATTAATTAAGATCCAAAAAAGCAACACACTAATGCAAATACTTTGGACTGTAAAAAAGACAGCACACAAACACAATCGAAATACTTGAGTGCAAAATGTGGTAAAACGAAACAGATTTTCATTCGATGAAGTAAAAACAAAATAGAAGCTCAATAACAGCCCGCTGAGAAGAGGAGGTTGGCTATTAAAAAAAGGAACAAAGATATCCAGGAAAAATTATGCATAGACTTTTATAAGCGTGAAATTGAAGTAGTTTTAATCAGCACGAATTATTTTTAGATACAACTAATATTCATGAGCCGCTCAAAAAGACTGAAAAATGTCCCCAAAAAATTCAGAAATTTTTTTGTATCATAAATAGCATTCACGGGAAATAGCACTAAAAACAGCAGTCAAATTAACCTCACGTGGAAATATTGCTTTCAAAAAACTAAAATTTGTTCAAACACCAGCTTCTCACTCAACTTTAAAGATGCTTGGAAAGATATCACTCCTCACACCTACTCGTTTTTTTGCTCCCTTTACTACTCCATCGTGAATAAAATCGCTATTCTATTTTGTTTATTTTCTCACTGACTTGAACAAACCGAAAAAAGAGTGAAAAGATCTTAAAAATGCAGCAATCCAATACTATGCAATTATTTAAGATCCAAAAAAAGCAACACACTAATGCAAATACTTTGGACTGTAAAAAAGACAGCACACAAATACAATCGAAATACTTGAGTGTAAAATGTGGTAAAACGAAACATATTTTTATTCAAAGAAGTAAAAAAAAAAACAAAATAGGAGCTCAATAATATCCGGCTGAGAAGGAGATTGGCTAATTCAAGAAGGAACAAAGTTATCCAGCAAAAATTACGCATAACTTTCTCTAAGCGTTAAATTAGAGTATAATTAATCAGCACAAAAAATTTTTAGATACAACTAGTATTTATGAGCCGCTCAAAAAGAGTGAAAAATGTCCCCAAAAAGTCCAGAAATTTTACTGTTATCATATTAATAGCACTCAAGAGAAATAGCACTATAACAGCAGTCAAATAAACCTCACGTGAAAAATTGCTTTCAAAAAACTAAAATTTGTTCAAATACCAACTTCTCTCTCCACTTTAGAGATGCTTGAAAAGAAATCACTCCTCACACCTGCTCGTTTTTTTGCTCTCTTTACTACTCCATCGTGAATAAAATCGCTATTCTATTTGGTTTAACATCTTACTGACGTGAACAAACCGAAAAAGGGTGAAACGATCTTACAAATGCAGCAAACCAATACTATGCAATTACTTAAGATTCAAAAAAGCCGCCACCCTAATGCAAATACTTTGGACTGTAAAAAAGACAGCACACCAATGCAATCGAAATACTTGAGTGCAAAATGTGGTAAAACGAAACAGATTTTTACTCAAAGAAGTAAAAAACAAAAGAGGAGCTCAATAATATCCGGCTCAGAAGAGGAGGTTGGCTATTTCAAGAAGGAACAAAGTTATCCAGCAAAAATTACGCATAACTTTCTACAAGCGTGGAATTAGAGTATAATTAAGCAGCACAAATTATTTTTAGAAACAACTAATGATTATGAGCCGCTCAAAAAGACTGAAAAATGTCCCCAAAAAGTCCAGAAATTTTACTGGCATTATAATAATAGCACTCAAGAGAAATAGCACTAAAAACAGCAGTCAAACTACCTCACGTGAAAAAATTGGTTTAAAAAAACTAAAATTTGTTCAAATACCAATTTCTCACTCCACTTAAGAGATGCTTGGAAAGAAATCACTCCTCACACCTACTCGTTTTTCCGCTCCCTTCACTACTCCATCGTGAATAAAATCGCCATTCTATTTTGTTTAACTTCTCACTGACGTGAAAAAACCAAAAAGTGAAAAGATCTCAAACAGGCAGCACATCAATACTATGCAATTACTTTTGGTTCAAAAAAAACCACCACAACAATGCAAATACTTTGGACTGTAAAAACGGCAGCACATCAAAACAATCAAAATAATTGAATGCAAAATGGGGTAAAACAAAAAAAATTTTTAATCGATGAAGTAAAAAAAAACAAAACAAAATAGGAGCTCAAATATAGCCGACTGATAAGAGGTTGGCTATTAAAAATAGGAACAGAAAGTTATCCAGCAAAAATTACGCATAACTTTTTACAAGCGTGAAATTAAAGTATTAATAATCAACACAAATTATTTTTAGATACACATATAAATATTTATGAGCCGCTCAAAAAGACTCTGAAAAATGTCCCCGAAAAAGTCTAAAAAATTTTTGTGTCATTAATAGCACTCAAGAGCAATAGCACTAAAACAGCAGTCAAATAAACCTCACGTGAAAAAGTGCTTTCAAAAAACTAAAATTTATTCAAACACCAAATTCTCACTCCACTTTAAAGATGCTTGAAAAGAAATCACTCCTCACACCTGCTCGTTTTTTCGCTCCCTTTGCAACTCCATCGTGAATAAAATCGCTATTCTATTTGGTTTAACATCTTACTGACGTGAACAAACCGAAACAAAAGGGTGAAACGATCTTAAAAATGCAGCAAACGAATACTATGCAATTACTTAAGATTCAAAAAAAGCCGCCACCCTAATGCAAATACTTTGGACTGTAAAAAAGACAGCACACCAATGCAATCGAAATACTTGAGTGCAAAATGTGGTAAAACGAAACAGATTTTTACTCAAAGAAGTAAAAAACAAAAGAGGAGCTCAATAATATCCGGCTCAGAAGAGGAGGTTGGCTATTTCAAGAAAGAACAAAGTTATCCAGCAAAAATTACGCATAACTTTCTACAAGCGTGGAATTAGAGTATAATTAATCAGCACAAATTATTTTTAGAAACAACTAATGATTATGAGCCGCTCAAAAAGACTGAAAAATGTCCCCGAAAAGTCCAGAAATTTTACTGGTATTATAATAATAGCACTCAAGAGAAACAGCACTAAAAACAGCAGTCAAACTACCTCACGTGAAAAAATTGGTTTAAAAAAACTAAAATTTGTTCAAATACCAATTTCTCACTCCACTTTAGAGATGCTTGGAAAGAAATCACTCCTCACACCTACTCGTTTTTTCGCTCCCTTTACTACTCCATCGTGAAAAAAATTGCCATTCTATTTTGTTTAACTTCTCACTGACGTGAAAAAACCAAAAAGTGAAAAGATCTCAAACAGGCAGCACATCAATACTATGCAATTACTTTTGGTTCAAAAAAGCCACCACAACAATGCAAATACTTTGGACTGTAAAAACGGCAGCACATCCAAACAATCAAAATAATTGAGTGCAAAATGGGGTAAAACGAAAGAAATTTTTAATCGATGAAGTAAAAAAAAACAAAACAAAATAGGAGCTCAATTATAGCCGGCTGATAAGAGGTTGGCTATTAAAAATAGGAACAGAAAGTTATCCAGCAAAAATTACGCATAACTTTTTACAAGCGCGAAATTAAAGTATTAATAATCAACACAAATTATTTTTAGATACACATATAAATATTTATGAGCCGCTCAAAAAGACTCTAAAAAATGTCCCCGAAAAGTCTAATAAATTTTCGTGTCATTAATAGCACTCAAGAGCAATAACACTAAAACAGCAGTCAAATAAACCTCACGTGAAAAATTGCTTTCAAAAAACTAAAATTTGTTCAAATACCAACTTCTCACTCCAATTTAAAGATGCTTGGAAAGATATCACTCCTCACACCAACTCACTTTTTCGCTCCCTTTACTGCTCAATCGTGAAGAAAATTGCCATTCTATTTTGTTTAACTTCTCACTGACGTGAAAAAACCAAAAAAGTGAAAAGATCTCAAACAGGCATCACATCAATACTATGCAATTACTTTTAATTCAAAAAAACCACCACAACAAAGCAAATACTTTGGACTGTAAAAACGGCAGCACACCAATACAATCAAAATAATTGAGTGCAAAATGGGGTAAAACGAAACAGATTTTTATTCGAAAAAGTAAAAAAAATCAAAATCAAATAGGAGCTCAAAAATAGCCGGCTGAAAAGAGGTTGGCTATTGAAAAAAGGAACAAAGTTATGCAGCAAAAATTACTCATCAATTTTTACAAGCGTGAAATTAAAGTATTAATAATCAACACAATTTATTTTTAGATACACATCTGCATATTTATGAGCCGCTCAAAAAGACTGTGAAATATGTCCCCGAAATAGTCTAATAATTTTTTTGTGTCATTAATAGCACTCAAGAGAAATCGCACTAAAAAACAGCAGTCAAATTACCTCACGTGAAAAAGTGCTTTCGAAAAACTAAAATTTATTCAAATACCAACTTCTCACTCCACTTTAGAGATGCTTGGAAAGAAATTACTCCTCCTACCTACTCGTTTTTTCGCTCCCTTTACTACTACATCGTGAATAAAATCGTTTTTCTATTTTGCTTAATTTCTCACTGACGTGAACAAACCAAAAAAAAGGTGAAAAGAACTTTAAAATACAGCAGACCAATACTATGCAATTACTTAAGATCCAAAAAAGCCACCACACTAATGCAAATACTTTGGACTGTAAAAAAAACAGCACACCAATACAATCGAAGTACTTGCGTGCAAAATGTGGTAAAACGAAACAGATTTTTATTCAAAGAAGTAAAAAACAAAATAGGCGCTCAATAATATCCGGCTGAGAAGAATGGCTAATTCAAGAAGGAACAAAGTTATCCAGCAAAAATTACGCATAACTTTCTACAAGCTGAAAATTACAGTATAATTAATCAGCGCAAATTATTTTTAGAAACAATTAATATATATGAGCCGCTCAAAAAGACAGAAAAATGTCCCCAAAAAGTCCAGAAATTTTACTGGTATCATAATAATAGCACTCAAGAGAAATAGCACTAAAACAGCAGTCAAATTAACCTCAAGTGAAAAATTGCTTTCAAAAAACTTAAATTTGTTCAAATCCCAACTTCTCACCTCACTTTAGAGAGACGCTTGGAAAGAAATCACTCCTCCTACCTACTCGTTTTTTCGCTCCCTTTACTACTACATCGTGAATAAAATCGTTTTTCTATTTTGCTTAATTTCTCACTGACGTGAACAAACCAAAAAAAGGTGAAAAGAACTTTAAAATACAGCAGACCAATACTATGCAATTACTTAAGATCCAAAAAAACCACCACACTAATGCAAATACTTTGGACTGTAAAAAAGACAGCACACTAAGACAATCTTAATGATTGAGTGCAAAATGTAGTAAAACAAAACAGATTTTTACTCAAAGAAATAAAAAACAAAAGAGGAGCTCAAAAATATCCGGCTCAGAAGAGGAGGTTGGCTATTTCAAGAAGGAACAAAGTTATCCAGCAAAAATTACGCATAACTTTCTACAAGCGTGGAATTAGAGTATAATTAATCAGCACAAATTATTTTTAGAAATAACTAATATTTATGAGCCGCTCAAAAAGACTGAAAATTGTCCCCAAAAAGTCCAGAAATTTTACTTGTGTCATAATAATAGCACTCAAGAGAAATAGCACTAAAAACAGCAGTCAAACTACCTCACGTGAAAAAATTGGTTTAAAAAACTAAAACTTGTTCAAATACCAATTTCTCACTCCACTTTAGAGATGCTTGGAAAAAATCAATCCTCACACCTACTCCTTTTTTCGCTCCCTTATTACTCCATCGTGAACAAAATCGCTATTCTATTTGGTTTAAATTCATACTGACGTGAACAAACCGAAAAAAGGGTGAAATGATCTTAAAAATGCAGCAAACCAATACTATGCAATTACATAAGATCCAAAAAAGCCACCAAACTAATGCCAATACTTTGGACTGCAAAAAAGTCAGCACACCAATACAATCGAAATACTTGAGTGCAAGATGTAGTAAAACGAAACAGATTTTTATTCAAAGAAGTAAGAAACAAAATAGGAGCTCAATAATATCCGGCTGAGGAGATTGGCTAATTCAAGAAGGAACAAAGTTATCCAACAAAAATTACGCATAACTATCTACAAGCTGAAAAATACAGTATAATTAATCAGCACAAATTATTTTTTAGAAAAAACTAATAAATATGAGCCGCTCAAAAAGACAAAAAATGTCCCCAAAAAGTCCAGAAACTTTACTGGTATCATAATAATAGCACTCAAGAGAAATAGCACTAAAACAGCAGTCAAATTAACCTCAAGTGAAAAATTGCTTTCAAAAAACTAAAATTTATTCAAATACCAACTTCTCACTCCACTTTAGAGATGCTTGGAAAGAAATCACTCCTCGCACCTACTCGTTTTTTCGCTCCCTTTACTACTCCATCGTGAACAAAATCGCTATTCTATTTGGTTTAAATTCATACTGACGTGAACAAACCGAAAAAACGGGTGAAACGATCTTAAAAATGCAGCAAACCAATACTATGCAATTACTTAAGATCCAAAAAAGCCACCAAACTAATGCAAATACTTTGGACTGTAAAAAAACAGCACACCAATACAATCGAAGTACTTGCGTGCAAAATGTGGTAAAACGAAACAGATTTTTATTCAAAGAAGTAAAAAACAAAATAGGCGCTCAATAATATCCGGCTGAGGAGATTGGCTAATTCAAGAAGGAACAAAGTTATCCAACAAAAATTACGCATAACTTTCTACAAGCTGAAAATTATAGTATAATTAATCAGCACAAATTATTTTTAGAAACAACTAAGATATATGAGCCGCTCAAAAAGACAGAAAAATGTCCCCAAAAAGTCCAGAAATTTTACTGGTATCATAATAATAGCATTCAAGAGAAATAGCACTAAAACAGCAGTCAAATTAACCTCAAGTGAAAAATTGCTTTCAAAAAACTAAAATTTGTTCATATACCAACTTCTCACTCCATTTTAGAGACGCTTGGAAAGAAATCACTCCTCACACCTACTCGTTTTTTCGCTCCCTTTACTACTCCATCGTGAATAAAATCGCTATTCTATTTGGTTTAACATCTTACTGACGAAAAACCAAAAAAAGGGTTAAACGATCTTAAAAATGCAGCAAACCAATACTATGCAATTACTTAAGATTCAAAAAAGCCACCAAACTAACGCAAATACTTTGGACTGCAAAAAAGTCAGCACACCAATACAATCGAAATACTTGAGTGCAAGATGTGGTAAAACGAAACAGATTTTTATTCAAAGAAGTAAAAAGCAAAATAGGCGCTCAATAATATCCGGCTGAGAAGAATGGCTAATTCAAGAAGGAACAAAGTTATCCAGCAAAAATTACGCATAACTTTCTACAAGCTGAAAATTACAGTATAATTAATCAGCACAAATTATTTTTAGAAACAACTAATATATATGAGCCGCTCAAAAAGACAGAAAAATGTCCCCAAAAAGTCGCAGAAATTTTACTGGTATCATAATACTAGCATTCAAGAGAAATAGCACTAAAACAGCAGTCAAATTAACCTCAAGTGAAAAATTGCTTTCAAAAAACTAAAATTTGTTCATATACCAACTTCTCACTCCATTTTAGAGATGCTTGGAAAGAAATCACTCCTCACACCTACTCGTTTTTTCGCTCCCTTTACTACTCCATCGTGAATAAAATCGCTATTCTATTTGGTTTAACATCTTACTGACGAAAAAACCAAAAAAAAGGTTTAAACGATCTTAAAAATGCAGCAAACCAATACTATGCAATTACTTAAGATTCAAAAAAGCCACCAAACTAACGCAAATACTTTGGACTGCAAAAAAGTCAGCACACCAATACAATCGAAATACTTGAGTGCAAGATGTGGTAAAACGAAACAGATTTTTATTCAAAGAAGTAAAAAGCAAAATAGGCGCTCAATAATATCCGGCTGAGAAGAATGGCTAATTCAAGAAGGAACAAAGTTATCCAGCAAAAATTACGCATAACTATCTACAAGCTGAAAATTACAGTATAATTAATCAGCACAAATTATTTTTTAGAAACAACTAATAAATATGAGCCGCTCAAAAAGACAGAAAAATGTCCCCAAAAAGTCCAGAAACTTTACTGGTATCATAATAATAGCACTCAAGAGAAATAGCACTAAAATAGCAGTCAAATTAACCTCAAGTGAAAAATTGCTTTCAAAAAACTAAAATTTATTCAAAAACCAACTTCTCACTCCACTTTAGAGATGCTTGGAAAGAAATCACTCCTCACACCTACTCGTTTTTTCGCTCCCTTTACTACTCCATCGTGAACAAAATCGCTATTCTATTTGGTTTATATTCATACTGACGTGAACAAACCGAAAAAAGGGTGAAACGATCTTAAAAATGCGGCAAACCAATACTATGCAATTACTTAAGATCCAAAAAAGCCACCAAACTAATGCAAATACTTTGGACTGTTAAAAAACAGCACACCAATACAATCGAAGTACTTGCGTGCAAAATGTGGTAAAACGAAACAGATTTTTATTCAAAGAAGTAAAAAACAAAATAGGCGCTCAATAATATCCGGCTGAGAAGAATGGCTAATTCAAGAAGGAACAAAGTTATCCAGCAAAAATTACGCATAACTTTCTACAAGCTGAAAATTACAGTATAATTAATCAGCGCAAATTATTTTTAGAAACAATTAATATATATGAGCCGCTCAAAAAGACAGAAAAATGTCCCCAAAAAGTCCAGAAATTTTACTGGTATCATAATAATAGCACTCAAGAGAAATAGCTCTAAAACAGCAGTCAAATTAACCTCAAGTGAAAAATTGCTTTCAAAAAACTAAAATTTGTTCAAATCCCAACTTCTCACCTCACTTTAGAGAGACGCTTGGAAAGAAATCACTCCTCCTACCTACTCGTTTTTTCGCTCCCTTTACTACTACATCGTGAATAAAATCGTTTTTCTATTTTGCTTAATTTCTCACTGACGTGAACAAACCAAAAAAAGGTGAAAAGAACTTTAAAATACAGCAGACCAATACTATGCAATTACTTAAGATCCAAAAAAGCCACCACACTAATGCAAATACTTTGGACTGTAAAAAAGACAGTACACTAAGACAATCTTAATGATTGAGTGCAAAATGTGGTAAAACAAAACAGAGTTTTACTCAAAGAAATAAAAAACAAAAGAGGAGCTCAAAAATATCCGGCTCAGAAGAGGAGGTTGGCTATTTCAAGAAGGAACAAAGTTATCCAGCAAAAATTACGCATAACTTTCTACAAGCGTGGAATTAGAGTATAACTAATCAGCACAAATTATTTTTAGAAATAACTAATATTTATGAGCCGCTCAAAAAGACTGAAAATTGTCCCCAAAAAGTCCAGAAATTTTACTTGTATCATAATAATAGCACTCAAGAGAAATAGCACTAAAAACAGCAGTCAAACTACCTCACGTGAAAAAATTGGTTTAAAAAACTAAAACTTGTTCAAATACCAATTTCTCACTCCACTTTAGAGATGCTTGGAAAAAATCAATCCTCACACCTACTCCTTTTTTTCGCTCCCTTATTACTCCATCGTGAACAAAATCGCTATTCTATTTGGTTTATATTCATACTGACGTGAACAAACCGAAAAAAGGGTGAAACGATCTTAAAAATGCGGCAAACCAATACTATGCAATTACTTAAGATCCAAAAAAGCCACCAAACTAATGCAAATACTTTGGACTGTTAAAAAACAGCACACCAATACAATCGAAATACTTGAGTGCAAGATGTGGTAAAACGAAACAGATTTTTATTCAAAGAAGTAAAAAGCAAAATAGGCGCTCAATAATATCCGGCTGAGAAGAATGGCTAATTCAAGAAGGAACAAAGTTATCCAGCAAAAATTACGCATAACTATCTACAAGCTGAAAATTACAGTATAATTAATCAGCACAAATTATTTTTTAGAAACAACTAATAAATATGAGCCGCTCAAAAAGACAGAAAAATGTCCCCAAAAAGTCCAGAAACTTTACTGGTATCATAATAATAGCACTCAAGAGAAATAGCACTAAAATAGCAGTCAAATTAACCTCAAGTGAAAAATTGCTTTCAAAAAACTAAAATTTATTCAAAAACCAACTTCTCACTCCACTTTAGAGATGCTTGGAAAAAATCAATCCTCACACCTACTCCTTTTTTCGCTCCCTTATTACTCCATCGTGAACAAAATCGCTATTCTATTTGGTTTATATTCATACTGACGTGAACAAACCGAAAAAAGGGTGAAACGATCTTAAAAATGCGGCAAACCAATACTATGCAATTACTTAAGATCCAAAAAAGCCACCAAACTAATGCAAATACTTTGGACTGTTAAAAAACAGCACACCAATACAATCGAAATACTTGAGTGCAAGATGTGGTAAAACGAAACAGATTTTTATTCAAAGAAGTAAAAAGCAAAATAGGCGCTCAATAATATCCGGCTGAGAAGAATGGCTAATTCAAGAAGGAACAAAGTTATCCAGCAAAAATTACGCATAACTATCTACAAGCTGAAAATTACAGTATAATTAATCAGCACAAATTATTTTTTAGAAACAACTAATAAATATGAGCCGCTCAAAAAGACAGAAAAATGTCCCCAAAAAGTCCAGAAACTTTACTGGTATCATAATAATAGCACTCAAGAGAAATAGCACTAAAATAGCAGTCAAATTAACCTCAAGTGAAAAATTGCTTTCAAAAAACTAAAATTTATTCAAAAACCAACTTCTCACTCCACTTTAGAGATGCTTGGAAAGAAATCACTCCTCACACCTACTCGTTTTTTCGCTCCCTTTACTACTCCATCGTGAACAAAATCGCTATTCTATTTGGTTTATATTCATACTGACGTGAACAAACCGAAAAAAGGGTGAAACGATCTTAAAAATGCGGCAAACCAAGACTATGCAATTACTTAAGATCCAAAAAAGCCACCAAACTAATGCAAATACTTTGGACTGTTAAAAAACAGCACACCAATACAATCGAAGTACTTGCGTGCAAAATGTGGTAAAACGAAACAGATTTTTATTCAAAGAAGTAAAAAACAAAATAGGCGCTCAATAATATCCGGCTGAGAAGAATGGCTAATTCAAGAAGGAACAAAGTTATCCAGCAAAAATTACGCATAACTTTCTACAAGCTGAAAATTACAGTATAATTAATCAGCGCAAATTATTTTTAGAAACAATTAATATATATGAGCCGCTCAAAAAGACAGAAAAATGTCCCCAAAAAGTCCAGAAATTTTACTGGTATCATAATAATAGCACTCAAGAGAAATAGCACTAAAACAGCAGTCAAATTAACCTCAAGTGAAAAATTGCTTTCAAAAAACTAAAATTTGTTCAAATCCCAACTTCTCACCTCACTTTAGAGAGACGCTTGGAAAGAAATCACTCCTCCTACCTACTCGTTTTTTCGCTCCCTTTACTACTACATCGTGAATAAAATCGTTTTTCTATTTTGCTTAATTTCTCACTGACGTGAACAAACCAAAAAAAGGTGAAAAGAACTTTAAAATACAGCAGACCAATACTATGCAATTACTTAAGATCCAAAAAAGCCACCACACTAATGCAAATACTTTGGACTGTAAAAAAGACAGTACACTAAGACAATCTTAATGATTGAGTGCAAAATGTGGTAAAACAAAACAGAGTTTTACTCAAAGAAATAAAAAACAAAAGAGGAGCTCAAAAATATCCGGCTCAGAAGAGGAGGTTGGCTATTTCAAGAAGGAACAAAGTTATCCAGCAAAAATTACGCATAACTTTCTACAAGCGTGGAATTATAGTATAATTAATCAGCACAAATTATTTTTAGAAATAACTAATATTTATGAGCCGCTCAAAAAGACTGAAAATTGTCCCCAAAAAGTCCAGAAATTTTACTTGTATCATAATAATAGCACTCAAGAGAAATAGCACTAAAAACAGCAGTCAAACTACCTCACGTGAAAAAATTGGTTTAAAAAACTAAAACTTGTTCAAATACCAATTTCTCACTCCACTTTAGAGATGCTTGGAAAAAATCAATCCTCACACCTACTCCTTTTTTCGCTCCCTTATTACTCCATCGTGAACAAAATCGCTATTCTATTTGGATTAAATTCATACTGACGTGAACAAACCGAAAAAAGGGTGAAATGATCTTAAAAATGCAGCAAACCAATACTATGCAATTACATAAGATCCAAAAAAGCCACCAAACTAATGCCAATACTTTGGACTGCAAAAAAGTCAGCACACCAATACAATCGAAATACTTGAGTGCAAGATGTAGTAAAACGAAACAGATTTTTATTAAAAGAAGTAAGAAACAAAATAGGAGCTCAATAATATCCGGCTGAGGAGATTGGCTAATTCAAGAAGGAACAAAGTTATCCAACAAAAATTACGCATAACTATCTACAAGCTGAAAAATACAGTATAATTAATCAGCACAAATTATTTTTTAGAAAAAACTAATAAATATGAGCCGCTCAAAAAGACAAAAAATGTCCCCAAAAAAGTCCAGAAACTTTACTGGTATCATAATAATAGCACTCAAGAGAAATAGCACTAAAACAGCAGTCAAATTAACCTCAAGTGAAAAATTGCTTTCAAAAAACTAAAATTTATTCAAATACCAACTTCTCACTCCACTTTAGAGATGCTTGGAAAGAAATCACTCCTCGCACCTACTCGTTTTTTCGCTCCCTTTACTACTCCATCGTGAACAAAATCGCTATTCTATTTGGTTTAAATTCATACTGACGTGAACAAACCGAAAAAACGGGTGAAACGATCTTAAAAATGCAGCAAACCAATACTATGCAATTACTTAAGATCCAAAAAAGCCACCAAACTAATGCAAATACTTTGGACTGTAAAAAAACAGCACACCAATACAATCGAAGTACTTGCGTGCAAAATGTGGTAAAACGAAACAGATTTTTATTCAAAGAAGTAAAAAACAAAATAGGCGCTCAATAATATCCGGCTGAGGAGATTGGCTAATTCAAGAAGGAACAAAGTTATCCAACAAAAATTACGCATAACTTTCTACAAGCTGAAAATTACAGTATAATTAATCAGCACAAATTATTTTTAGAAACAACTAAGATATATGAGCCGCTCAAAAAGACAGAAAAATGTCCCCAAAAAGTCCAGAAATTTTACTGGTATCATAATAATAGCATTCAAGAGAAATAGCACTAAAACAGCAGTCAAATTAACCTCAAGTGAAAAATTGCTTTCAAAAAACTAAAATTTGTTCATATACCAACTTCTCACTCCATTTTAGAGACGCTTGGAAAGAAATCACTCCTCACACCTACTCGTTTTTTCGCTCCCTTTACTACTCCATCGTGAATAAAATCGCTATTCTATTTGGTTTAACATCTTACTGACGAAAAAACCAAAAAAAGGGTTAAAAGATCTTAAAAATGCAGCAAACCAATACTATGCAATTACTTAAGATTCAAAAAAGCCACCAAACTAACGCAAATACTTTGGACTGCAAAAAAGTCAGCACACCAATACAATCGAAATACTTGAGTGCAAGATGTGGTAAAACGAAACAGATTTTTATTCAAAGAAGTAAAAAACAAAATAGGCGCTCAATAATATCCGGCTGAGGAGATTGGCTAATTCAAGAAGGAACAAAGTTATCCAACAAAAATTACGCATAACTTTCTACAAGCTGAAAATTACAGTATAATTAATCAGCACAAATTATTTTTAGAAACAACTAAGATATATGAGCCGCTCAAAAAGACAGAAAAATGTCCACAAAAAGTCCAGAAATTTTACTGGTATCATAATAATAGCATTCAAGAGAAATAGCACTAAAACAGCAGTCAAATTAACCTCAAGTGAAAAATTGCTTTCAAAAAACTAAAATTTGTTCATATACCAACATCTCACTCCATTTTAGAGACGCTTGGAAAGAAATCACTCCTCACACCTACTCGTTTTTTCGCTCCCTTTACTACTCCATCGTGAATAAAATCGCTATTCTATTTGGTTTAACATCTTACTGACGAAAAACCAAAAAAAAGGGTTAAACGATCTTAAAAATGCAGCAAACCAATACTATGCAATTACTTAAGATTCAAAAAAGCCACCAAACTAACGCAAATACTTTGGACTGCAAAAAAGTCAGCACACCAATACAATCGAAATACTTGAGTGCAAGATGTGGTAAAACGAAACAGATTTTTATTCAAAGAAGTAAAAAGCAAAATAGGCGCTCAATAATATCCGGCTGAGAAGAATGGCTAATTCAAGAAGGAACAAAGTTATCCAGCAAAAATTACGCATAACTTTCTACAAGCTGAAAATTACAGTATAATTAATCAGCACAAATTATTTTTAGAAACAACTAATATATATGAGCCGCTCAAAAAGACAGAAAAATGTCCCCAAAAAGTCGCAGAAATTTTACTGGTATCATAATACTAGCATTCAAGAGAAATAGCACTAAAACAGCAGTCAAATTAACCTCAAGTGAAAAATTGCTTTCAAAAAACTAAAATTTGTTCATATACCAACTTCTCACTCCATTTTAGAGATGCTTGGAAAGAAATCACTCCTCACACCTACTCGTTTTTTCGCTCCCTTTACTACCCCATCGTGAATAAAATCGCTATTCTATTTGGTTTAACATCTTACTGACGAAAAAACCAAAAAAAAGGGTTAAGCGATCTTAAAAATGCAGCAAACCAATACTATGCAATTACTTAAGATTCAAAAAAGCCACCAAACTAACGCAAATACTTTGGACTGCAAAAAAGTCAGCACACCAATACAATCGAAATACTTGAGTGCAAGATGTGGTAAAACGAAACAGATTTTTATTCAAAGAAGTAAAAAGCAAAATAGGCGCTCAATAATATCCGGCTGAGAAGAATGGCTAATTCAAGAAGGAACAAAGTTATCCAGCAAAAATTACGCATAACTATCTACAAGCTGAAAATTACAGTATAATTAATCAGCACAAATTATTTTTTAGAAACAACTAATAAATATGAGCCGCTCAAAAAGACAGAAAAATGTCCCCAAAAAGTCCAGAAACTTTACTGGTATCATAATAATAGCACTCAAGAGAAATAGCACTAAAATAGCAGTCAAATTAACCTCAAGTGAAAAATTGCTTTCAAAAAACTAAAATTTATTCAAAAACCAACTTCTCACTCCACTTTAGAGATGCTTGGAAAGAAATCACTCCTCACACCTACTCGTTTTTTCGCTCCCTTTACTACTCCATCGTGAACAAAATCGCTATTCTATTTGGTTTATATTCATACTGACGTGAACAAACCGAAAAAAGGGTGAAACGATCTTAAAAATGCGGCAAACCAATACTATGCAATTACTTAAGATCCAAAAAAGCCACCAAACTAATGCAAATACTTTGGACTGTTAAAAAACAGCACACCAATACAATCGAAGTACTTGCGTGCAAAATGTGGTAAAACGAAACAGATTTTTATTCAAAGAAGTAAAAAACAAAATAGGCGCTCAATAATATCCGGCTGAGAAGAATGGCTAATTCAAGAAGGAACAAAGTTATCCAGCAAAAATTACGCATAATTTTCTACAAGCTGAAAATTACAGTATAATTAATCAGCGCAAATTATTTTTAGAAACAATTAATATATATGAGCCGCTCAAAAAGACAGAAAAATGTCCCCAAAAAGTCCAGAAATTTTACTGGTATCATAATAATAGCACTCAAGAGAAATAGCACTAAAACAGCAGTCAAATTAACCTCAAGTGAAAAATTGCTTTCAAAAAACTAAAATTTGTTCAAATACCAATTTCTCACTCCAATTTAGAGATGCTTGGAAAGAAATCACTCCTCACACCTACTCGTTTTTTCGCTCCCTTTACTACTCCATCGTTAATAAAATCGCTATTATATTTGGTTTAACTTCTGACGTGAGCAAACCGAAAAAAGAGTGAAAAGATCTTAAAATTGCAGCAACCCAATACTATGCAATTACTTAAGATCCAAAAAAGGCAACACACTAATGCAAACACTTTGCACTGTAAAAAAACAGCACACCAATACAATCGAAATACTTGAGTGCAAAATGTGGTAAAACGAAAGATTTTTATTCAAAGTAAAAAACAAAATAGGAGCTCAATAATATCCGGCTGAGAAGGAGATTGGCTAATTCAAGAAGGAACAAGCTATCCAGCAAAAATTATGCATAACTTTCTACAAGCTTAAAATTACAGTATAATGAATCAGCACAAATTATTTTTAGAAAACACTAATATTTATGATCCGCTCAAAAAGAATGAAAAATGTCCCCAAAATGTCCATAATTTCACTGGTATCATAATAATAGCACTCAAGAGAAATAGCACTAAAACAGCAGTCAAATTAACCTCACGTGAAAAATTGCTTTCAAAAAACTAAAATTTGTTCAAATTCCAACTTCTCACCTCACTTTAGAGGGATGCTTGGAAAGAAATCACTCCTCACACCTGCCCGTTATTTCGCTCCCTTTACTTACTACTCCATCATGAATAAAATCGCTATTTTATTTAGTTTAACTTCTTACTGACGTGAACAAACCGAATAAAGGCTGAAACGATCTTAAAAATGCAGCAAAACAACACTATGCAGTTACTTAAGACTCAAAAAAGCCACCACACTAATGCAAATACTTTGGACTAAAAAAAAGTCAGCACACCAATACAATCGAAATACTTGAGTGCAAGATGTGGTAAAACGAAACAGATTTTTATTCAAAGAAGTGAAAAGCAAAATAGGCGCTCAATAATATCCGGCTGAGAAGAATGGCTAATTCAAGAAGGAACAAAGTTATCCAGCAAAAATTACGCATAACTATCTAGAAGCTGAAAATTACAGTATAATTAATCAGCACAAATTATTTTTAGATACAACTAATATTTATGAGCCGCTCCAAAAGACTGAAAAATGTCCCCAAAGAATTCGGAAACTTTTTCTTGTATCATAAATAGCACTCACGAGAAATGGCACTAAAAACAGCAGTCAAACTCCCTAACGCGAGAAAATTGGTTTAAAACAACTAAAATTTGTTCAAATACCAACTTCTCACTCCACTTTAGAGATGCTTGGAAAGAAATCACTCCTCACACCTATTCGTTTTTTCGCTCCCTTTACTACTCCATCGTGAATAAAACCGCTATTTTATTTGGTTTAACTTCTTACTGACGTGAACAAACCGAAAAAGGGTGAAACGATCTTAAAAATGCAGCAACCCAATACTATGCAATTACTTAAGATCCAAAAAAGGCAACACACTAATGCAAACACTTTGCACTGTAAAAAACAGCACACCAATACAATCGAAATACTTGAGTGCAAAATGTGGTAAAACGAAACAGATTTTTATTCAAAGAAGTAAAAAACAAAATAAGAGCTCAATAATATCCGGCTGAGAAGGAGATTGGCTAATTCAAGAAGGAACAAGCTATCCAGCAAAAATTACGCATAACTTTCTACAAGCTGAAAATTACAGTATAATGAATCAGCACAAATTACTTTTAGAAACAACTAATATTTATGAGCCGCTCAAAAAGACTGAAAAATGTCCCCAAAATGTCCAAAATTTCAATGGTATCATAATAATAGCACTCAAGAGAAATAGCACTAAAACAGCAGTCAAATTAACCTCAAGTGAAAAATTGCTTTCAAAAAACTAAAATTTGTTCAAATCCCAACTTCTCACCTCACTTTAGAGAGATGCTTGGAAAGAAATCACTCCTCACACCTACTCGTTTTTTCGCTCCCTTTACTACTCCATCATAAATAAAATCGCTATTTTATTTGGTTTAACTTCTAACTGACGCGAACAAACCGAAAAAAGGCTGAAACGATCTTAAAAATGCAGCAAAACAATACTATGCAGTTACTTAAGATTCAAAAAAGCCACCACACTAATGCAAATACTTTGGACTGCAAAAAAGTCAGCACACCAATACAATCGAAATACTTGAGTGCAAGATGTGGTAAAACGAAACAGATTTTTATTCAAAGAAGTAAGAAACAAAATAGGAGCTCAATAATATCCGGCTGAGGAGATTGGCTAATTCAAGAAGGAACAAGCTATCCAGCAAAAATTATGCATAACTTTCTACAAGCTGAAAATTACAGTATAATGAATCAGCACAAATTTTTTTTAGAAACAACTAATATTTATGATCCGCTCAAAAAGACTGAAAAATGTCCCCAAAATGACCAAAATTTCACTGGTATCATAATAATAGCACTCAAGAGAAATAGCACTAAAACAGCAGTCAAATTAACCTCACGTGAAAAATTGCTTTCAAAAAACTAAAATTTGTTCAAATCCCAACTTCTCACCTCACTTTAGAGAGATGCTTGGAAAGAAATCACTCCTCACACCTATTCGTTTTTTCGCTCCCTTTACTACTCCATCGTGAATAAAATCGCTATTTTATTTGGTTTAACTTCTTACTGACGTGAACAAACCGAAAAAGGGTGAAACGATCTTAAAAATGCAGCAACCCAATACTATGCAATTACTTAAGATCCAAAAAAGGCAACACACTAATGCAAACACTTTGCACTGTAAAAAACAGCACACCAATACAATCGAAATACTTGAGTGCAAAATGTGGTAAAACGAAACAGATTTTTATTCAAAGAAGTAAAAAACAAAATAAGAGCTCAATAATATCCGGCTGAGAAGGAGATTGGCTAATTCAAGAAGGAACAAGCTATCCAGCAAAAATTACGCATAACTTTCTACAAGCTGAAAATTACAGTATAATGAATCAGCACAAATTACTTTTAGAAACAACTAATATTTATGAGCCGCTCAAAAAGACTGAAAAATGTCCCCAAAATGTCCAAAATTTCAATGGTATCATAATAATAGCACTCAAGAGAAATAGCACTAAAACAGCACTCAAATTAACCTCAAGTGAAAAATTGCTTTCAAAAAACTAAAATTTGTTCAAATCCCAACTTCTCACCTCACTTTAGAGAGATGCTTGGAAAGAAATCACTCCTCACACCTACTCGTTTTTTCGCTCCCTTTACTACTCCATCATAAATAAAATCGCTATTTTATTTGGTTTAACTTCTAACTGACGCGAACAAACCGAAAAAAGGCTGAAACGATCTTAAAAATGCAGCAAAACAATACTATGCAGTTACTTAAGATTCAAAAAAGCCACCACACTAATGCAAATACTTTGGACTGCAAAAAAGTCAGCACACCAATACAATCGAAATACTTGAGTGCAAGATGTGGTAAAACGAAACAGATTTTTATTCAAAGAAGTAAGAAACAAAATAGGAGCTCAATAATATCCGGCTGAGGAGATTGGCTAATTCAAGAAGGAACAAGCTATCCAGCAAACATTATGCATAACTTTCTACAAGCTGAAAATTACAGTATAATGAATCAGCACAAATTTTTTTTAGAAACAACTAATATTTATGATCCGCTCAAAAAGACTGAAAAATGTCCCCAAAATGACCAAAATTTCACTGGTATCATAATAATAGCACTCAAGAGAAATAGCACTAAAACAGCAGTCAAATTAACCTCACGTGAAAAATTGCTTTCAAAAAACTAAAATTTGTTCAAATCCCAACTTCTCACCTCACTTTAGAGAGATGCTTGGAAAGAAATCACTCCTCACACCTATTCGTTTTTTCGCTCCCTTTACTACTCCATCGTGAATAAAATCGCTATTTTATTTGGTTTAACTTCTTACTGACGTGAACAAACCGAAAAAGGGTGAAACGATCTTAAAAATGCAGCAACCCAATACTATGCAATTACTTAAGATCCAAAAAAGGCAACACACTAATGCAAACACTTTGCACTGTAAAAAACAGCACACCAATACAATCGAAATACTTGAGTGCAAAATGTGGTAAAACGAAACAGATTTTTATTCAAAGAAGTAAAAAACAAAATAAGAGCTCAATAATATCCGGCTGAGAAGGAGATTGGCTAATTCAAGAAGGAACAAGCTATCCAGCAAAAATTACGCATAACTTTCTACAAGCTGAAAATTACAGTATAATGAATCAGCACAAATTACTTTTAGAAACAACTAATATTTATGAGCCGCTCAAAAAGACTGAAAAATGTCCCCAAAATGTCCAAAATTTCAATGGTATCATAATAATAGCACTCAAGAGAAATAGCACTAAAACAGCAGTCAAATTAACCTCAAGTGAAAAATTGCTTTCAAAAAACTAAAATTTGTTCAAATCCCAACTTCTCACCTCACTTTAGAGAGATGCTTGGAAAGAAATCACTCCTCACACCTACTCGTTTTTTCGCTCCCTTTACTACTCCATCATAAATAAAATCGCTATTTTATTTGGTTTAACTTCTAACTGACGCGAACAAACCGAAAAAAGGCTGAAACGATCTTAAAAATGCAGCAAAACAATACTATGCAGTTACTTAAGATTCAAAAAAGCCACCACACTAATGCAAATACTTTGGACTGCAAAAAAGTCAGCACACCAATACAATCGAAATACTTGAGTGCAAGATGTGGTAAAACGAAACAGATTTTTATTCAAAGAAGTAAGAAACAAAATAGGAGCTCAATAATATCCGGCTGAGGAGATTGGCTAATTCAAGAAGGAACAAGCTATCCAACAAAAATTATGCATAACTTTCTACAAGCTGAAAATTACAGTATAATGAATCAGCACAAATTTTTTTTAGAAACAACTAATATTTATGATCCGCTCAAAAAGACTGAAAAATGTCCCCAAAATGACCAAAATTTCACTGGTATCATAATAATAGCACTCAAGAGAAATAGCACTAAAACAGCAGTCAAATTAACCTCACGTGAAAAATTGCTTTCAAAAAACTAAAATTTGTTCAAATCCCAACTTCTCACCTCACTTTAGAGAGATGCTTGGAAAGAAATCACTCCTCACACCTGCCCGTTATTTCGCTCCCTTTACTTACTACTCCATCATGAATAAAATCGCTATTTTATTTGGTTTAACTTCTTACTGACGTGAACAAACCAAAAAAAGGCTGAAACGATCTTTAAAATGCAGCAAAACAACACTATGCAGTTACTTAAGATTCAAAAAAGCCACCACACTAATGCAAATACTTTGGACTGCAAAAAGTCAGCACACCAATACAATCGAAATACTTGAGTGCAAGATGTGGTAAAACGAAACAGATTTTTATTCAAAGAAGTAAGAAACAAAATAGGAGCTCAATAATATCCGGCTGAGGAGATTGGCTAATTCCAGAAGGAACAAGCTATCCAGCAAAAATTATGCATAACTTTCTTACAAGCTGAAAATTACAGTATAATGAATCAGCACAAATTATTTTTAGAAACAACTAATATTTATGATCCGCTCAAAAAGACTGAAAAATGTCCCCAAAATGACCAAAATTTCACTGGTATCATAATAATAGCACTCAAGAGAAATAGCACTAAAACAGCAGTCAAATTAACCTCACGTGAAAAATTGCTTTCAAAAAACTAAAATTTGTTCAAATCCCAACTTCTCACCTCACTTTAGAGAGATGCTTGGAAAGAAATCACTCCTCACACCTACTCGTTTTTTCGCTCCCTTTACTACTCCATCATAAATAAAATCGCTATTTTATTTGGTTTAACTTCTAACTGACGCGAACAAACCGAAAAAAGGCTGAAACGATCTTAAAAATGCAGCAAAACAATACTATGCAGTTACTTAAGATTCAAAAAAGCCACCACACTAATGCAAATATTTTGGACTGCAAAAAAGTCAGCACACCAATACAATCGAAATACTTGAGTGCAAGATGTGGTAAAACGAAACAGATTTTTATTCAAAGAAGTAAGAAACAAAATAGGAGCTCAATAATATCCGGCTGAGGAGATTGGCTAATTCAAGAAGGAACAAGCTATCCAGCAAAAATTATGCATAACTTTCTACAAGCTGAAAATTACAGTATAATGAATCAGCACAAATTTTTTTTAGAAACAACTAATATTTATGATCCGCTCAAAAAGACTGAAAAATGTCCCCAAAATGACCAAAATTTCACTGGTATCATAATAATAGCACTCAAGAGAAATAGCACTAAAACAGCAGTCAAATTAACCTCACGTGAAAAATTGCTTTCAAAAAACTAAAATTTGTTCAAATCCCAACTTCTCACCTCACTTTAGAGAGATGCTTGGAAAGAAATCACTCCTCACACCTGCCCGTTATTTCGCTCCCTTTACTTACTACTCCATCATGAATAAAATCGCTATTTTATTTGGTTTAACTTCTTACTGACGTGAACAAACCAAAAAAAGGCTGAAGCGATCTTTAAAATGCAGCAAAACAACACTATGCAGTTACGTAAGATTCAAAAAAGCCACCACACTAATGCAAATACTTTGGACTGCAAAAAGTCAGCACACCAATACAATCGAAATACTTGAGTGCAAGATGTGGTAAAACGAAACAGATTTTTATTCAAAGAAGTAAGAAACAAAATAGGAGCTCAATAATATCCGGCTGAGGAGATTGGCTAATTCCAGAAGGAACAAGCTATCCAGCAAAAATTATGCATAACTTTCTTACAAGCTGAAAATTACAGTATAATGAATCAGCACAAATTATTTTTAGAAACAACTAATATTTATGATCCGCTCAAAAAGACTGAAAAATGTCCCCAAAATGACCAAAATTTCACTGGTATCATAATAATAGCACTCAAGAGAAATAGCACTAAAACAGCAGTCAAATTAACCTCACGTGAAAAATTGCTTTCAAAAAACTAAAATTTGTTCAAATCCCAACTTCTCACCTCACTTTAGAGAGATGCTTGGAAAGAAATCACTCCTCACACCTGCCCGTTATTTCGCTCCCTTTACTTACTACTCCATCATGAATAAAATCGCTATTTTATTTGGTTTAACTTCTTACTGACGTGAACAAACCAAAAAAAGGCTGAAACGATCTTTAAAATGCAGCAAAACAACACTATGCAGTTACTTAAGATTCAAAAAAGCCACCACACTAATGCAAATACTTTGGACTGCAAAAAGTCAGCACACCAATACAATCGAAATACTTGAGTGCAAGATGTGGTAAAACAAAACAGATTTTTATTCAAAGAAGTAAGAAACAAAATAGGAGCTCAAAAATATCCGGCTGAGGAGATTGGCTAAATCAAGAAGGAACAAAGTTATCCAGCAAAAATTACGCATAACTTTCTACAAGCTGAAAATTACAGTATAATTAATCAGCACAAATTATTTTTAGATACAACTAATATTTATGAGCCGCTCCAAAAGACTGAAAAATGTGCCCAAAGAATTCGGAAACTTTTTCTTGTATAATAAATAGCACTCACGAGAAATGGCACTAAAAACAGCAGTCAAACTCCCTCACGCGAAAAAATTGGTTTAAAAAACTAAAATTTGTTCAAATACCAACTTCTCACTCCACTTTAGAGATGCTCGGAAAGAAATCACTCCTCACACCTATTCGTTTTTTCCCTCCCTTTACTACTCCATCGTGAATAAAATCGCTATTTTATTTGGTTTAACTTCTTACTGACGTGAACAAACCAAAAAAAGGCTGAAACGATCTTTAAAATGCAGCAAAACAACACTATGCAGTTACTTAAGATTCAAAAAAGCCACCACACTAATGCAAATACTTTGGACTGCAAAAAGTCAGCACACCAATACAATCGAAATACTTGAGTGCAAGATGTGGTAAAACGAAACAGATTTTTATTCAAAGAAGTAAGAAACAAAATAGGAGCTCAAAAATATCCGGCTGAGGAGATTGGCTAATTCAAGAAGGAACAAAGTTATCCAGCAAAAATTACGCATAACTTTCTACAAGCTGAAAATTACAGTATAATTAATCAGCACAAATTATTTTTAGATACAACTAATATTTATGAGCCGCTCCAAAAGACTGAGAAATGTGCCCAAAGAATTCGGAAACTTTTTCTTGTATAATAAATAGCACTCACGAGAAATGGCACTAAAAACAGCAGTCAAACTCCCTCACGCGAAAAAATTGGTTTAAAAAACTAAAATTTGTTCAAATACCAACTTCTCACTCCACTTTAGAGATGCTCGGAAAGAAATCACTCCTCACACCTATTCGTTTTTTCGCTCCCTTTACTACTCCATCGTGAATAAAATCGCTATTTTATTTGGTTTAACTTCTTACTGACGTGAACAAACCGAAAAAAGGGTGAAACGATCTTAAAAATGCAGCAACCCAATACTATGCAATTACTTAAGATCCAAAAAAGGCACCACACTAATGCAAACACTTTGCACTGTAAAAAACAGCACACCAATACAATCGAAATACTTGAGTGCAAAATGTGGTAAAACGAAACAGATTTTTATTCAAAGACGTAAAAAACAAAATAAGAGCTCAATAATATCCGGCTGAGAAGGAGATTGGCTAATTCAAGAAGGAACAAGCTATCCAGCAAAAATTACGCATAACTTTCTACAAGCTGAAAATTACAGTATAATGAATCAGCACAAATTATTTTTAGAAACAACTAATATTTATGAGCCGCTCAAAAAGACTGAAAAATGTCCCCAAAATGTCCAAAATTTTACTGGTATCATAATAATAGCACTCAAGAGAAATAGCACTAAAACAGCAGTCAAATTAACCTCACGTGAAAAATTGCTTTCAAAAAACTAAAATTTGTTCAAATCCCAACTTCTCACCTCACTTTAGAGAGATGCTTGGAAAGAAATCACTCCTCACACCTACTCGTTTTTTCGCTCCCTTTACTACTCCATCATAAAAAAAATCGCTATTTTATTTGGTTTAACTTCTAACTGACGTGAACAAACCGAAAAAAGGCTGAAACGATCTTAAAAATGCAGCAAAACAATACTATGCAGTTACTTAAGATTCAAAAAAGCCACCACACTAATGCAAATACTTTGGACTGCAAAAAAGTCAGCACACCAATACAATCGAAATACTTGAGTGCAAGATGTGGTAAAACGAAACAGATTTTTATTCAAAGAAGTAAGAAAAAAATAGGAGCTCAATAATATCCGGCTGAGGAGATTGGCTAATTCAAGAAGGAACAAAGTTATCCAGCAAAAATTACGCATAACTTTCTACAAGCTGAAAATTACAGTAAAATTAATCAGCACAAAATATTTTTTAGAAACAACAAATATGAGCCGCTCAAAAAGACAAAAAAATGTCCCCAAAAAGTCCATAAACTTTACTGGTATCATAATAATAGCACTCAAGAGAAATAGCACTATAACAGCAGTCATACAAACCTCATGTGAAAAATTGCTTCAAAAAACTAAATTTCATTCATATACCAACTTCTCACTCCACTTTAAAGATGCTTGGAAAGATATCACTCCTTACACCTCGTTTTTTCGCTCCGTTTGCTACTCCATCGTGAATAAAATCGCTATTCTATTTGGTTTAAATTCATACTGACGTGAACAAACCAAAAAAAGGGTGAAACGATCTTAAAAATGCAGCAATCCATTACTATGCAATTACTTAAGATCCAAAAAAGGCAACAAACTAATGCAAACACCTTGCACTGTAAAAAAGACAGCACAAAAATACAATCGAAATACTTGAGTGCAAAATGTGGTAAAACGAAACATTTTTATTCAAAGAAGTAAAAAACAAAATAGGAGCTCAATAATATCCGCCCAAGAAGGAGATTGGCTAATTCAAGAAGGAACAAAGTTATCCAGCAAAAATTACGCCTAAATTTCTACAAGCGTTAAATTAGAGTATAATTAATCAGCACAAATTATTTTTAGATAAAACTAAAATTTATGAGCCGCTCATAATGACTGAAAAATGTCCAGAAATTTTACTGGTATCATATTAATAGCACTCAAGAGAAATAGCACTAAAACAGCAGTCAAATTAACCTCAAGTGAAAAATTGCTTTCAAAAACTAAAATTTATTCAATTACCAACCTCTCACGCCACTTTAGAGATACTTGGAAAGAAATCACTCCTCACACCTACTCGTTTTTTCGCTCCCTTTGCTACTCCATCGTGAACAAAATCGCTATTCTATTTGGTTTAAATTCATACTGATGTGAACAAACCAAAAAAGGGTGAAACGATCTTAAAAATGCAGCAAACCAATACTATGCAATTACTTAAGATCCAAAAAAGCCACCAAACTAATGCAAATACTTTGGACTGTAAAAAACAGCACACCAATACAATCGAAGTACTTGCGTGCAAAATGTGCTAAAACGAAACAGATTTTTATTCAAAGAAGTAAAAAACAAAAGAGGCGCTCAATAATATCCGGCTGAGAAGAATGGCTAATTCAAGAAGGAACAAAGTTATCCAGCAAAAATTACGCATAACTTTCTACAAGCTGAAAATTACAGTATAATTATTCAGCACAAATTATTTTTAGAAACAACTAATATATATGAGCCGCTCAAAAAGACAGAAAAAAGTCCCCAAAAAGTCCAGAAATTTTACTGGTATCATAATAATAGCACTCAAGAGAAATAGCACTAAAACAGCAGTCAAATTAACCTCAAGTGAAAAATTGCTTTCAAAAAACTAAAATTTGTTCAAATACCAAATTCTCACTCCAATTTAGAGATGCTTGGAAAGAAATCACTCCTCACCCCTACTCACTTTTTCAATCCCTTTACTACTCCATCGTGAATAAAATCGCTATTCTATTTGGTTTAACTTCTGACGTGAACAAACCGAAAAAAGAGTGAAAAGATCTTAAAATTGCAGCAACCCAATACTATGCAATTACTTAAAATCCAAAAAAGGCAACACACTAATGCAAACACTTTGCACTGTAAAAAAAGCACACCAATACAATCGAAATACTTGAGTGCAAAATGTGGTAAAACGAATAAGATTTTTATTCAAAGAAGTAAAAAACAAAATAGGAGCTCAATAATATCCGGCTGAGAAGGAGATTGGCTAATTCAAGAAGGAACAAGCTATCCAGCAAAAAATACGCATAACTTTCTACAAGCTGAAAATTACAGTATAATGAATCAACACAAATTATTTTTAGAAACAACTAATATTTATGAGCCGCTCAAAAAGACTGAAAAATGTCCCCAAAATGTCCAAAATTTCAATGGTATCATAATAATAGCACTCAAGAGAAATAGCACTAAAACAGCAGTCAAATTAACCTCAAGTGAAAAATTGCTTTCAAAAAACTAAAATTTGTTCAAATCCCAACTTCTCACCTCACTTTAGAGAGATGCTTGGAAAGAAATCACTCCTCACACCTGCTCGTTTTTTTGCTCTCTTTACTACTCCATCATAAAATCGCTATTTTATTTGGTTTAACTTCTTACTGACGTGAACAAACCGAAAAAAGGCTGAAACGATCTTAAAAATGCAGCAAAACAATACTATGCAGTTACTTAAGATTCGAAAAAGCCACCACACTAATGCAAATACTTTGGACTGCAAAAAAGTCAGCACACCAATACAATCGAAATACTTGAGTGCAAGATGTAGTAAAACGAAACAGATTTTTATTCAAAGAAGTAAGAAACAAAATAGGAGCTCAATAATATCCGGCTGAGGAGATTGGCTAATTCAAGAAGGAACAAAGTTATCCAGCAAAAATTACGCATAACTTTCTACAAGCTGAAAATTACAGTATAATTAATCAGCACAAATTATTTTTAGATACAACTAATATTTATGAGCCGCTCCAAAAGACTGAAAAATGTCCCCAAAGAATTCGGAAATTTTTTCTTGTATCATAAATAGCACTCACGCGAAATGGCACTAAAAACAGCAGTCAAACTACCTCACGAGAAAAAATTGGTTTAAAAAAACTAAAAATCGTTCAAATACCAACTTCTCACCTCACTTTAGAGAGATGCTTGGAAAGAAATCACTCCTCACACCTACTCGTTTTTTCGCTCCCTTTACTACTCCATCATGAATAAAATCGCTATTTTATTTGGTTTAACTTCTTACTGACGTGAACAAACCGAAAAAAGGCTGAAACGATCTTAAAAATGCAGCAAAACAATACTATGCAGTTACTTAAGATTCAAAAAAGCCGCCACACTAATGCAAATACTTTGGACTGCAAAAAAGTCAGCACACCAATACAATCGAAATACTTGAGTGCAAGATGTAGTAAAACGAAACAGATTTTTATTCAAAGAAGTAAGAAACAAAATAGGAGCTCAATAATATCCGGCTGAGGAGATTGGCTACTTCAAGAAGGAACAAAGTTATCCAGCAAAAATTACGCATAACTTTCTACAAGCTGAAAAGTACAGTATAATTAATCAGCACAAATTATTTTTAGATACAACTAATATTTATGAGCCGCTCAAAAAGACTGAAAAATGTCCCCAAAAATTAATATTTAAAAAATTAAGAAATTTTTTCTTGTATCATAAATAGCACTCACGAGAAATAGCACTAAAAACAGCAGTCAAACTACCTCACATGAAAAAATTGGTAAAAAAACTACAATTTGTTGAAATACCAACTTCTCACTCCACTTTAGAGATGCTTGGAAAGAAATCACTCCTCACACCTACTCGTTTTTTCGCTCCCTTTACTACTCCATCGTGAATAAAATCGCTATTCTATTTGGCTTAACTTCTTACTGACGTGAACAAACCGAAAAAAGGGTGAAACCATCTTAAAAATGCAGCAATCCTTTACTATGCAATTACTTAAGATCCAAAAAAGGCAACACACTAATGCAAATACTTTGGACTGTAAAAAACAGCACACCAATACAATCGAAATACTTGAGTGCAAAATGTGGTAAAACGAAACAGATTTTTATTCAAAGAAGTAAAAAACAAAATAAGAGCTCAATAATATCCGGCTGAGAAGGAGATTGGCTAATTCAAGAAGGAACAAGCTATCCAGCAAAAATTACGCATAACTTTCTACAAGCTGAAAATTACAGTATAATGAATCAGCACAAATTATTTTTAGAAACAACTAATATTTATGAGCCGCTCAAAAAGACTGAAAAATGTCCCCAAAATGTCCAAAATTTCAATGGTATCATAATAATAGCACTCAAGAGAAATAGCACTAAAACAGCAGTCAAATTAACCTCAAGTGAAAAATTGCTTTCAAAAAACTAAAATTTGTTCAAATCCCAACTTCTCACCTCACTTTAGAGAGATGCTTGGAAAGAAATCACTCCTCACACCTACTCGTTTTTTCGCTCCCTTTACTACTCCATCATGAATAAAATCGCTATTTTATTTGGTTTAACTTCTTACTGACGTGAACAAACCGAAAAAAGGCTGAAACGATCTTAAAAATGCAGCAAAACAATACTATGCAGTTACTTAAGATTCAAAAAAGCCACCACACTAATGCAAATATATTGGACTGCAAAAAAGTCAGGACACCAATACAATCGAAATACTTGAGTGCAAGATGTAGTAAAACGAAACAGATTTTTATTCAAAGGAGTAAGAAACAAAATAGGAGCTCAATAATATCCGGCTGAGGAGATTGGCTAATTCAAGAAGGAACAAAGTTATCCAGCAAAAATTACGCATAACTTTCTACAAGCCGAAAATTACAGTATAATTAATCAGCACAAATGATTTTTAGATACAACTAATATTTATGAGCCGCTCCAAAAGACTGAAAAATGTCTCCAAAGAATTCGGAAATTTTTTCTTGTATCATAAATAGCACTCACGAGAAATGGCACTAAAAACAGCAGTCAAACTAGCTCACGCGAAAAAATTGCTTTCAAAAAACTAAAATTTGTTCAAATCCCAACTTCTCACCTCACTTTAGAGAGATGCTTGGAAAGAAATCACTCCTCACACCTACTCGTTTTTTCGCTCCCTTTACTACTCCATCATGAATAAAATCGCTATTTTATTTGGTTTAACTTCTTACTGACGTGAACAAACCGAAAAAAGGCTGAAACGATCTTAAAAATGCAGCAAAACAATACTATGCAGTTACTTAAGATTCAAAAAAGCCGCCACACTAATGCAAATACTTTGGACTGCAAAAAAGTCAGCACACCAATACAATCGAAATACTTGAGTGCAAGATGTAGTAAAACGAAACAGATTTTTATTCAAAGAAGTAAGAAACAAAATAGGAGCTCAATAATATCCGGCTGAGGAGATTGGCTACTTCAAGAAGGAACAAAGTTATCCAGCAAAAATTACGCATAACTTTCTACAAGCTGAAAATTACAGTATAATTAATCAGCACAAATTATTTTTAGATACAACTAATATTTATGAGCCGCTCAAAAAGACTGAAAAATGTCCCCAAAAATTATTATTTAAAAAATTAAGAAATTTTTTCTTGTATCATAAATAGCACTCACGAGAAATAGCACTAAAAACAGCAGTCAAACTACCTCACATGAAAAAATTGGTAAAAAATTTGTTGAAATACCAACTTCTCACTCCACTTTAGAGATGCTTGGAAAGAAATCACTCCTCACACCTACTCGTTTTTTCGCTCCCTTTACTACTCCATCGTGAATAAAATCGCTATTCTATTTGGCTTAACTTCTTACTGATGTGAACAAACCGAAAAAAGGGTGAAACGATCTTAAAAATGCAGCAATCCTTTACTATGCAATTACTTAAGATCCAAAAAAGGCAACACACTAATGCAAATACTTTGGACTGTAAAAAAGACAGAACACCAATACAATAAAAAAACTTGAGTGCAAAATGTGGTAAAACGAAACAGATTTTTATTCAAAGAAGTAAAAAACAAAATAGGAGCTCAATAATATCCGGCTGAGGAGATTGGCTAATTCAAGAAGGAACAAAGTTATCCAGCAAAAATTACGCATAACTTTCTACAAGCTGAAAATTACAGTATAATTAATCAGCACAAATTATTTTTAGATAAAACTAATATTTATGAGGCGCTCAAAGAGACTGAAAAATGTCCCCAAAAAATTCAGAAAATTTTTCTTAAATCATAAATAGCACTCACGAGAAATAGCACTAAAAACAGCAGTCAAACTACCTCACGTGAAAAAATTGATTAAAAAAACTAAAATTTGTTCAAATACCAACTTCTCTCTCCACTTTAGAGATGCTTGGAAAGAAATCACTCCTCACACCTGCTCGTTTTTTCGCTCCCTTTACTACTCCATCGTGAATAAAATCGCTATTCTATTTGGCTTAACTTCTTACTGACGTGAACAAACCGAAAAAAGGGTGAAACGATCTTAAAAATGCAGCAATCCATTACTATGCAATTACTTAAGATCCAAAAAAGGCAACAAACTAATGCAAATACTTTGCACTGTAAAAAAGACAGCACAAAAATACAATCGAAATACTTGAGTGCAAAATGTGGTAAAACGAAACATTTTTATTCAAAGAAGTAAAAAACAAAATAGCTCAATAATATCCGCCCAAGAAGGAGATTGGCTAATTCAAGAAGGAACAAAGTTATCCAGCAAAAATTACGCCTAAATTTCTACAAGCGTTAAATTAGAGTATAATTAATCAGCACAAATTATTTTTAGAAACCACTAATATTTATGAGCCACTCAAAAAGACTGAAAAATGTCCCCAAAAAGTCTAGAAATTTTACTGGTATCATAATAATAGCACTCAAGAGAAATAGCACTATAACAGCAGTCATATAAACCTCACGTGAAAAATTGCTTCAAAAAACTAAATTTCATTCATATACCAACTTCTCACTCCACTTTAAAGATGCTTGGAAAGATATCACTCCTTACACCTCGTTTTTTCGCTCCGTTTGCTACTCCATCGTGAAAACAATCGCCATTCTATTTTGTTTAACTTCTCACTGACGTGAAAAAACCAAAAAAAATGAAAAGATCTCAAACAGGCAGCACATCAAGACTATGCAATTATTTTTGATTCAAAACAGCCACAGCAACAATGCAAATACTTTGGACACTAAAAACGGCAGCATACCAATACAATCAAAATAAGTGAGTGCAAAATGGGGTAAAACGAAACATATTTTTATTCGAAGAAGAAAAAAAATCAAAACAAAATAGGACGTCAATAATAGCCGGCTGAGAAGAGGTTGGCTATGAAAAAAAGGAACAAAGAGTTATCCAGCAAAAATTAAGCATAACTTTTTACAAGCGTGAAATTAAAGTATTATTAATCAGCACAAATTATTTTTAGATCACGAGAAATAGCACTAAAAACAGCAGTCAAACTACCTCACATGAAAAAATTGGTAAAAAATTTGTTGAAATACCAACTTCTCACTCCACTTTAGAGATGCTTGGAAAGAAATCACTCCTCACACCTACTCGTTTTTTCGCTCCCTTTACTACTCCATCGTGAATAAAATCGCTATTCTATTTGGCTTAACTTCTTACTGATGTGAACAAACCGAAAAAAGGGTGAAACGATCTTAAAAATGCAGCAATCCTTTACTATGCAATTACTTAAGATCCAAAAAAGGCAACACACTAATGCAAATACTTTGGACTGTAAAAAAGACAGAACACCAATACAATAAAAAAACTTGAGTGCAAAATGTGGTAAAACGAAACAGATTTTTATTCAAAGAAGTAAAAAACAAAATAGGAGCTCAATAATATCCGGCTGAGGAGATTGGCTAATTCAAGAAGGAACAAAGTTATCCAGCAAAAATTACGCATAACTTTCTACAAGCTGAAAATTACAGTATAATTAATCAGCACAAATTATTTTTAGATAAAACTAATATTTATGAGGCGCTCAAAGAGACTGAAAAATGTCCCCAAAAAATTCAGAAAATTTTTCTTAAATCATAAATAGCACTCACGAGAAATAGCACTAAAAACAGCAGTCAAACTACCTCACGTGAAAAAATTGATTAAAAAAACTAAAATTTGTTCAAATACCAACTTCTCTCTCCACTTTAGAGATGCTTGGAAAGAAATCACTCCTCACACCTGCTCGTTTTTTCGCTCCCTTTACTACTCCATCGTGAATAAAATCGCTATTCTATTTGGCTTAACTTCTTACTGACGTGAACAAACCGAAAAAAGGGTGAAACGATCTTAAAAATGCAGCAATCCATTACTATGCAATTACTTAAGATCCAAAAAAGGCAACAAACTAATGCAAATACTTTGCACTGTAAAAAAGACAGCACAAAAATACAATCGAAATACTTGAGTGCAAAATGTGGTAAAACGAAACATTTTTATTCAAAGAAGTAAAAAACAAAATAGCTCAATAATATCCGCCCAAGAAGGAGATTGGCTAATTCAAGAAGGAACAAAGTTATCCAGCAAAAATTACGCCTAAATTTCTACAAGCGTTAAATTAGAGTATAATTAATCAGCACAAATTATTTTTAGAAACCACTAATATTTATGAGCCACTCAAAAAGACTGAAAAATGTCCCCAAAAAGTCTAGAAATTTTACTGGTATCATAATAATAGCACTCAAGAGAAATAGCACTATAACAGCAGTCATATAAACCTCACGTGAAAAATTGCTTCAAAAAACTAAATTTCATTCATATACCAACTTCTCACTCCACTTTAAAGATGCTTGGAAAGATATCACTCCTTACACCTCGTTTTTTCGCTCCGTTTGCTACTCCATCGTGAAAACAATCGCCATTCTATTTTGTTTAACTTCTCACTGACGTGAAAAAACCAAAAAAAATGAAAAGATCTCAAACAGGCAGCACATCAAGACTATGCAATTATTTTTGATTCAAAACAGCCACAGCAACAATGCAAATACTTTGGACACTAAAAACGGCAGCATACCAATACAATCAAAATAAGTGAGTGCAAAATGGGGTAAAACGAAACATATTTTTATTCGAAGAAGAAAAAAAATCAAAACAAAATAGGACGTCAATAATAGCCGGCTGAGAAGAGGTTGGCTATGAAAAAAAGGAACAAAGAGTTATCCAGCAAAAATTAAGCATAACTTTTTACAAGCGTGAAATTAAAGTATTATTAATCAGCACAAATTATTTTTAGATACACAACTGCATATTTTATGAGCCGCTCAAAAAGACTGCGGAAATTGTCCCCGAAAAAGTCTAACTTTTTGTTGTGTCAATAGCACTCAAACGAAATCGCACTAAAAACAGCAGTCAAATTACCACGCGAATAAATGCTTTCAAAAAACTAAAATTTGTTCAAATACCAACTTCTCAGTCCACTTTAAAGATGCCTGGAAAGAAATAGCTCCTCACACCTACTCGTTTTTTCGCTCCCTTTACTACTCCATCGTGAATAAAATCGCCATTCTATTTGGTTTAAATTCTTACTGACGTGAACAAACCAAAAAAGTGAATAGATCTTAAAAATGCAGCAACCCAATACTATGCAATTACTTAAGATCCAAAAAAGGCAACAAACTAATGCAAATACTTTGCACTGTAAAAAAGACAGCACAAAAATACAATCGAAATACTTGAGTGCAAAATGTGGTAAAACGAAACATTTTTATTCAAAGAAGTAAAAAACAAAATAGAAGCTCAATAATATCCTGCTGAGAAGGAGATTGGCTAATTCAAGAAGGAACAAAGTTATCCAGCAAAAATTACGCATAACTTCCTACAAGATGAAAATTACAGTATAATTAATCAGCACAAATTATCTTTAGATACAACTAAAATTTATGAGCCGCTCATAAAGACTGAAAAATGTCCAGACATTTTACTGGTACCATATTAATAGCACTCAAGAGAAATAGCAATAAAACAGCAGTCAAATTAACCTCACGTGGAAAAATTGCTTTCAAAAAACTAAAGTTTGTTCAAATAACAACTTCTCACTCCACTTTAAAGATGCTTGGAAAGAAATCGCTCCTCACCCCTACTCACTTTTTCAATCCCTTTACTACTCCATCGTGAATAAAATCGCTATTCTATTTTGTTTAACTTATCACTGACTTGAACAATCCAAAAAAAGAGTGGAAAGATCTTAAAAATGCAGCAACCCAATACTATGCAATTACTTAAGATCCAAAAAAGGCAACAAACTAATGCAAATACTTTGCACTGTAAAAAAGACAGCACAAAAATACAATCGAAATACTTGAGTGCAAAATGTGGTAAAACGAAACAATTTTTATTCAAAGAAGTAAAAAACAAAATAGGAGCTCAATAATATCCGGCTGAGAAGAGGAGGTTGGCTATTTCAAAAAGGAACAAAGTTATCCAGCAAAAACTACGAACAACTTTCTACAAGCGTGGAATTAGAGTATAATTAATCAGCACAAATTATTTTTAGAAACAACTAATATTTATGAGCCGCTCCAAAAGACTGAAAAATGTCCCCCATGAATTCGGAAACTTTTTCTTGTATCATAAATAGCACTCACGAGAAATGGCACTAAAAACAGCAGTCAAACTCCCTCACGCGAAAAAATTGGTTTAAAAAAACTAAAATTTGTTCAAATACCAACTTCTCACTCCACTTTAGAGATGCTTGGAAAGAAATCACTCCTCACACCTATTCGTTTTTTCGCTCCCTTTACTACTCCATCGTGAATAAAATCGCATTTCTATTTTGTTTAACTTATCACTGACTTGAACAATCCAAAAAAAGAGTGGAAAGATCTTAAAAATGCAGCAACCCAATACTATGCAATTACTTAAGATCCAAAAAAGGCAACAAACTAATGCAAATACTTTGCACTGTAAAAAAGACAGCACAAAAATACAATCGAACTACTTGAGTGCAAAATGTGGTAAAACGAAACAGATTTTTATTCAAAGAAGTAAAAAACAAAATAAGAGCTCAATAATATCCGGCTGAGAAGGAGATTGGCTAATTCAAGAAGGAACAAGCTATCCAGCAAAAATTACGCATAACTTTCTACAAGCTGAAAATTACAGTATAATGAATCAGCACAAGTTATTTTTAGAAACAACTAATATTTATGAGCCGCTCAAAAAGACTGAAAAATGTCCCCAAAACGTCCAGAAATTTTACTGGCATCATATTAATAGCACTCAAGACAAATAGCACTAAAACAGCAGTCAAATAAACCTCACGTGAAAAATTGCTTTCAAAAATATAAAATTTGTTCAAATCCCAACTTCTCACCTCACTTTAGAGAGATGCTTGGAAAGAAATCACTCCTCACACCTGCTCGTTTTTTCGCTCCTTTACTACTCCATCGTGAATAAAATCGCTATTCTATTTGGCTTAACTTCTTACTGACGTGAACAAACCGAAAAAAGGGTGAAACGATCTTAAAAATGCAGCAATCCATTACTATGCAATTACTAAAGATCCAAAAAAGGCAACAAAATAATGCAAATACTTTGGAGTGTAAAAAAGACAGCACACAAATACAATCAAAATAGAGTGCAAAATGTGGTAAAAAGAAACAGATTTTTATTCAAAGAAGTAAAAAACAAAATATGAGCTCAATAAAATCCGGCTGAGAAGTAGATTGGCTAATTCAAGAAGGAACAAAGTTATCCAGCAAAAATTACGCATAACTTTCTACAAGATGAAAATTACAGTATAATTAATCAGCACAAATTATCTTTAGATACAACTAAAATTTATGAGCCGCTCATAAAGACTGAAAAATGTCCAGACATTTTACTGGTACCATATTAATAGCACTCAAGAGAAATAGCAATAAAACAGCAGTCAAATTAACCTCACGTGGAAAAATTGCTTTCAAAAAACTAAAATTTGTTCAAATAACAACTTCTCACTCCACTTTAAAGATGCTTGGAAAGAAATCACTCCTCACCCCTACTCGCCTTTCGCTCCCTTCACTACTCCATCGTGAATAAAATCGCTATTCTATTTTGTTTAACTTCTCTCTGACTTGAACAAACCAAAAAAGAGTGAAAAGATCTTAAAAATGCAGCAACCCAATACTATGCAATTACTTAAAATCCAAAAAAGGCAACACACTAATGCAAATACTTTGCACTGTAAAAAAGACAGCACACAAATACAATCGAAGTTTTTATTCAAAGAAGTAAAAAACAAAATAGGCGCTCAATAATATCCGGCTGAGAAGAGGAGGTTGGCTATTTCAAAAAGGAACAAAGTTATCCAGCAAAAACTACGAACAACTTTCTACAAGCGTGGAATTAGAGTATAATTAATCAGCACAAATTATTTTTAGAAACAACTAAAATATATGAGCCGCTCAAAAAGAATGAAAAATGTCCCCAAAACGTCCAGAAATTTTACTGGCATCATATTAATAGCACTCAAGACAAATAGCACTAAAACAGCAGTCAAATAAACCTCACGTGAAAAATTGCTTTCAAAAAACTAAAATTTGTTCAAATGCCCAACTTCTCACCTCACTTTAGAGAGATGCTTGGAAAGAAATCACTCCTCACACCTGCTCGTTTTTTCGCTCCCTTTACTACTCCATCGTGAATAAAATCGCTATTCTATTTGGCTTAACTTCTTACTGACGTGAACAAACCGAAAAAAGGGTGAAATGATCTTAAAAATGCAGCAATCCATTACTATGCAATTACTTAAGATCCAAAAAAGGCAACACACTAATGCAAACACTTTGGACTGTAAAAAAGACAGAACACCGATACAATCAAAATACTTGAGTGCAAAAGGTGGTAAAACGAAACAGATTTTTATTCGAAAAGGTAAAAAAAATCAAAACAAAATAGGAGCTCACTAATAGCCGGCTGAGAAGAGGTTGGCTATCAAAAATAGGAACAAAGAGTTATCCAGCAAAAATTACGCATAACTTTTTACAAGCGTGAAATTAAAGTATTATTAATCAGCACAAATTATTTTTAGATACACAACTGCATATTTATGAGCCGCTCAAAAAGACCGTGGAAATTGTCCCCGAAAAAGTCTAACTTTTTGTTGTGTCATTAATAGCACTCAAGAGAAATCGCACTAAAAACAGCAGTCAAATTGCCACATGAATAAATGCTTTCAAAAAACTAAAATTTGTTGAAACACCAACTTCTCAGTCCACTTTAGAGATGCCTGGAAAGACATAACTCCTCACACCTACTAGTTTTTTTGCTCCCTTTACCACTCCATCGTCAAGAAAATCGGAATTCTATTTTGATTACCTTCTTACTGACGTAAAAACACCAAAAAAGGTGAAAAGATCTCAAACAGGCAGCACATCAATACTATGCAATTACTTTTGATTCAAAAAAGCCACCCCAACAGTGCAAATACTTTGGACTGTAAAAACGGCAGCACACCAATACAATCAAAATAATTGAGTGCAAAATGGGGTAAAACGAAACAAATTTTTATTCAAAGAAGTAAAAAAACAAAATATGAGCTCAATAATATCCGGCTGAGAAGGAGATTGGCTAATTCAAGAAGGAACAAAGTTATCCAGCAAAAATTACGCATAACTTTCTACAAGATGAAAATTACAGTATAATTAATCAGCACAAATTATATTTAGATACAACTAAAATTTATGAGCCGCTCATAAAGACTGAAAAATGTCCAGACATTTTACTGGTATCATATTAATAGCACTCAAGAGAAATAGCACTAAAACAGCAGTCAAATTAACCTCACGTTGAAAAATTGCTTTCAAAAAACTAAAATTTGTTCAAATAACAACTTCTCACTCCACTTTAAAGATGCTTGGAAAGAAATCACTCCTCACCCCTACTCGCCTTTCGCTCCCTTTACTACTCCATCGTGAATAAAATCGCTATTCTATTTGGCTTAACTTCTTACTGACGTGAACAAACCGAAAAAAGGGTGAAATGATCTTAAAAATGCAGCAATCCATTACTATGCAATTACTTAAGATCCAAAAAAGGCAACACGCTAATGCAAACACTTTGGACTGTAAAAAAGACAGAACACCAATACAATCAAAATACTTGAGTGCAAAAGGTGGTAAAACGAAACAGATTTTTATTCGAAAAGGTAAAAAAAAAATCAAAACAAAATAGGAGCTCACTAATAGCCGGCTGGGAAGAGGTTGGCTATCAAAAATAGGAACAAAGAGTTATCCAGCAAAAATTACGCATAACTTTTTACAAGCGTGAAATTAAAGTATTATTAATCAGCACAAATTACTTTTAGATACACAACTGCATATTTATGAGCCGCTCAAAAAGACCGTGGAAATTGTCCCCGAAAAAGTTTAACTTTTTGTTGTGTCATTAATAGCACTCAAGAGAAATCGCACTAAAAACAGCAGTCAAATTGCCACATGAATAAATGCTTTCAAAAAACTAAAATTTGTTGAAATACCAACTTCTCAGTCCACTTTAGAGATGCCCGGAAAGACATAACTCCTCACACCTACTAGTTTTTTTGCTCCCTTTACCACTCCATCGTGAAGAAAATCGGAATTCTATTTTGATTACCTTCTTACTGACGAAAAAACACCAAAAAAGGTGAAAAGATTTCAAACAGGCAGCACATAATACTATGCAATTACTTTTGATTCAAAAAAGCCACCACAACAGTGCAAATACTTTGGACTGTAAAAACGGCAGCACACCAATACAATCAAAATAATTGAGTGCAAAATGGGGTAAAACGAAACAAATTTTTATTCAAAGAAGTAAAAAACAAAATAGGCGCTCAATAATATCCGGCTGAGAAGAATGGCTAATTCAAGAAGGAACAAAGTTATCCAGCAAAAATTACGCATAACTTTCTACAAGCTGAAAATTACAGTATAATTAATCAGCACAAATTATTTTTAGAAACAACTAATATATATGAGCCGCTCAAACAGACTGAAAAATGTCCCCAAAACGTCCAGAAATTTTACTGGCATCTTATTAATAGCACTCAAGACAAATAGCACTAAAACAGCAGTCAAAAAAACCTCACGTGAAAAATTGCTTTCAAAAAACTAAATTTGTTCAAATCCCAACTTCTCACCTCACTTTAGAGAGACGCTTGGAAAGAAATCACTCCTCACACCTGCTCGTTTTTTCGCTCCCTTTACTACTCCATCGTGAATAAAATCGCTATTCTATTTGGCTTAACTTCTTACTGACGTGAACAAACCGAAAAAAGGGTGAAACGATCTTAAAAATGCAGCAATCCATTACTATGCAATTACTTAAGATCCAAAGAAGGCAACACACTAATGCAAATACTTTGGACTGTAAAAAAGACAGAACACCAATACAATCAAAATACTTGAGTGCAAAAGGTGCTAAAACGAAGCAGATTTTTATTCGAAGAAGTAAAAAAAAAATCAAAACAAAATAGGAGCTCGCTAATAGCCGGCTGAGAAGAGGTTGGCTATCAAAAATAGGAACAAAGAGTTATCCAGCAAAAATTACGCATAACTTTTTACAAGCGTGAAATTAAAGTATTATTAATCAGCACAAATTATTTTTAGATACACAACTGCATATTTATGAGCCGCTCAAAAAGACCGTGGAAATTGTCCCCGAAAAAGTCTAACTTTTTGTTGTGTCATTAATAGCACTCAAGAGAAATCGCACTAAAAACAGCAGTCAAATTGCCACATGAATAAATGCTTTCAAAAAACTAAAATTTGTTGAAATACCAACTTCTCAGTCCACTTTAGAGATGCCTGGAAAGACATAACTCCTCACACCTACTAGTTTTTTCGCTCCCTTTACCACTCCATCGTGAAGAAAATCGGCATTCTATTTTGATTACCTTCTTACTGACGTAAAAACACCAAAAAAGGTGAAAAGATCTCAAACAGGCAGCACATCAATACTATGCAATTACTTTTGATTCAAAAAAGCCACCACAACAGTGCAAAATACTTTGGACTGTAAAAACGGCAGCACACCAATACAATCAAAATAATTGAGTGCAAAATGGGGTAAAACGAAACAAATTTTTATTCGATGAAGTAAAAAAAAATCAAAACAAAATAGGAGCTCACTAATAGCCGGCTGAGAAGAGGTTGGCTATCAAAAATAGGAACAAAGAGTTATCCAGCAAAAATTACGCATAACTTTTTACAAGCGTGAAATTAAAATATTAATAATCAACACAATTTATTTTTAGATACACATCTGCATATTTGAGCCGCTCAAAAAGACTGAAAAATGTTCCCGAAATAGTCTAATAATTTTTTGTGTCATTAATAGCACTCAAGAGAAATCGCACAAAAAACAGCAGTCAAATAAACCTCACGTGAAAAATTGCTTTCAAAGAACTAAAATTTGTTCAAATACCAACTTCTCAGTTCGTTTTAAAGATGCTTGGAAAAAAATTACTCCTACCTACTCGTTTTTTCGCTCCCTTTGCTACTCCATCGTGAATAAAATCGCTTTTAACTTATCACTGACGTGAACAAACCAAACAAACCAAAAATCTGAAACATACCCGGCAGATTGCCGGAAAATAGCCGCCGTTGATTCCAATAAACATGATTGGGATTGAAAGAATAGAAGATATTGAAAAACAAAAGATTTTTGTACAAAAACATTTTTTAAGTCCGATTTATTTTAATGGCATTTCGTAGTTAAACATAACGTACTTCTGTTTCTTATAGAGAGGCTACAGGGGCTACTATCAATACCAATAAGCATTAAAGATGGTAACTAAGACTCATAGGAACGACGTTCAAATAGCGGGCATCTAAAGTTGGACTTTATAGGTTTATCCCGTTTCTACTTCTGACTTCAATTTTTTATACTGACTCTGTTCATTTTGAATTGCTTTGCTGAGCAACTGATGTTCAAAATCACTTTTAGCAGAATGAGAGAAGAGAGAAACTAGCCTAGAGAAGTCAAAAAGATATCACGCAAAATGTTGAAAAAGAGGCAAAATGAGGTAAAGCGAAACATTTTTTTATTCGACGAAGTAAAAAAAATAGGAGCGCTATAATAGCCGGCTGAGAAGATGAGGGCGGCTATTAATAATAGCACTCAAGAGAAATAGCACTATAACAGCAGTCAAAAACCTCACGTGAAAAATTGCTTTCAAAAAACTAAAATTTATTCAAATACCAACTTCTCACTCCACGTTAAAGATATCTGGAAAGATTCACTCCTCACACCTACTCGTTTTTTCGCTCCCTTTACTATTCCATCGTGAAGAAAATCGCCATTCTATTTTTTTAAATTCTCACTGACGTGAAAACACCAAAAAAGGTGAAAAGATCTCAAACACGCAGTACATCAATACTATGCAATTACTTTTGATTCAAAAAAGCCACCACAACAATGCAAATACTTTGGACTGTAGAAAAGGCAGCACACCAATACAATCAAAATAATTGAGTGCAAAATGGGGTAAAACGAAGCAAATTTTTTTTATACGATGAAGTAAAAAAAAACAGAACAAAATAGGAGCTCCATTATAGCCGGCTGAGAAGAGGTTGGCTATTAAAAATAGGAACAGAAAGTTATCCAACAAAAATTACGCATAACTTTTTACAAGCGTGAAATTAAAGTATAAAAAATCAACAAACTATTTTTAGATACACATCTGCATATTTATGTGCCGCTCAAAAAGACTGTGAAAAATGTCCCCGAAAAAGTCGAATTTTTTGTTGTGTCATTAATAGCACTCAAGAGAAATCGCACTAAAAACAGCAGTCAAATTACCTCACGTGAAAAAATGCTTTCAAAAAACTAAAACTTGTTCAAATACCAACTTCTCAGTCCACTTTAAAGATGCTTGGAAAGAAATTACTCCTCACACCTACTCGTTTTTTCGCTCCCTTTACTACTCCATTGTAAATAAAATCGCTTTTCTATTTTGCTTAACTTCTCACTGACATGAACAAACCAAAAAAGGGTGAAAAGATCTTTAAATTACAGCAAACCAATACTATGCAATTACTTAAGTTTAAAAAAGCCACCACAATAATGCAAATACTTTGGACTGTAAAAAAGACAGCACACCAAGACAATCTTATAGATTGAGTGCAAAATGTGTTAAAACTAAACAGATTTTTATTCAAAGAAGTAAAAAACAAAATAGGAGCTCAATAATACCCGGCTGAGAAGAGGAGGTTGGCTATTTCAAGAAGGAACAAAGTTATCCAGCAAAAACTACGAACAACTTTCTACAAGCGTGGAATTAGAGTATAATTAATCAGCACAAATTAATTTTAGAAACAACTAATATTTATGAGCCGCTCAAAAAGACTGAAAAATGTCCCCAAAAAGTCTAGAAATTTTACTGGTAGCATAATAATAGCACTCAAGAGAAAAAGCACTATAACAGCAGTCAAAAAAACCTCACGTGAAAAATTGCTTTCACAAAACTAAAATTTATTCAAATACCAACTTCTCACTCCACTTTAAAGATGCTCGGAAAGACATCACTCCTCACACCTACTTGTTTTTTCGCTCTCTTTACTACTCCATCGTGAAAAAAATCGCCATTCTATTTTGTTTAACTTCTCACAGACGTGAAAAAACCAAAAAAGTGAAAAGATCTCAAACAGGCAGCACATCAATACTATGCAATTATTTTTAATTCAAAACAGCCAAAGCAAAAAAGCAAATACTTTGGACTGTAAAAACGTCAGCACACCGATACAATCAAAATAATTGAGTGCAAAATGGGATAAAACAAAACAGATTTTTATTCGAAGAAGTTAAAAAAATCAAAACCAAATACGAGCTCAATAATAGCTGGCTGAGAAGAGGTTGGCTAATAAGAATAGGAACAGAAAGTTATCCAGCAAAAATTACGCATAACTTTTTACAAGCGTGAAATTAAAGTATTAACAATCAACACAAATTATTTTTAGATACACATCTGCATATTTATGAGCCGCTCAAAAAGACTGTGAAAAATGTCCCCGAAAAAGTCTAATAATTTTTTTTGTTGTATCATTAATAGCACTCAAGAGAAATCGCACTAAAAACAGCAGTCAAATAACCTCACGTAAAAAATTGCTTTCAAAAAACAAAATTTTGTTCAAATACCAAATTCTCAGTCCACTTTAAAGATGCTTGGACAGAAATCACTCCTCACATCTACTCGTTCTTTCACTACCTTTACTACTCCATCGTGAAAAAAAAAACGCCATTCTATTTTGTTTAACTTCTCACTGACGTAAAAAATCCGAAAAAAAGTGAAAAGATCTTAAAAAGACAGCACACCAATACTATGCAGACATTTTTTTTTGAAAAATCATCAGTAGTAATCAGAATGAGGAAAATATCCATAATTTATACTGAAAAATTAGTAGTTAACCCGCAATTTAATTAAGTATATACTAGGCAATTACAACCCAGTTAGGAAATTAAATTTGACCCATTTTTTTTTCCAAAAAACTTTCGTTAAACCAATTTTTAATCAGTTGAACGATGAAGTTTTATTACTTACTTTTTTGTGAGTTTTAATTTGTCGAACTAATTTTTCTACGGAGACACTTGAAACGGGTCATCAACCCAATAGTGGTCTCCCAGTCTCAAATATCAAAATTAGAGTTTGTAAACAGTACGAGACAGATCTAAATTGACAAAAAAAAATCGACACCGCTCAAAAAGCTAGGGGAAAAACATTCAGCGATAAATTAATAAAGCTTGTTAAAATTCATCCCGCAGAAGCCTCTATTAGCGACCTTTACGGCACATATGAGTTCCTTTGACCTTAAACAAATTCAAATTAAACTTAAGTTTTAAAGTGCAAATTAAAAACAATAATTTTAACTGATTTTAACTTTTTACAAGCGTTAAATTAAAGTATTATTATTCAGCACAAAATATTTTTAGATACAAAACTGCATATTTATGAGCCGCTCAAAAAGACTGTGAAAAAAGTCCCCGAAAAAGTCCAGAAATTTTTTTGTAGTATCATTAATAGCACTCAAGAAAAATTGCACTAAAAACAGCAGTAAAATTACCTCACGTGAAAAAAACTATAATTTGTTCAAAAACCAACTTCTCAGCCCACTTTAAAGATGCTTGAAAAGAAATCACTCCTCACATCTACTCGTTCTTTCGCTACCTTTACTACTCCATCGTGAAAAAAAATCGCCATTCTATTTTGTTTAACTTCTCACTGACGTAAAAAATCCGAAAAAAAAGTGAAATGATCTTAAAAAGACAGCACACCAATACTATGCAGACATTTTTTTTTTGAAAAATCATCAGTAGTAATCAGAATGAGGAAAATATACATAATTTATACTGAAAAATTAGTAATTAACTCGAAATTTAATTAAGTATATACTAGGCAATTACGACCCAGTTTGGAAATTAAATTTGACCCATTATTTTCTTTCCAAAAAACTTTCGTTAAACCAATTTTTAATCAGTTGAACGATGAAGTTTTATTACTTACTTTTTTGTGAGTTTTAATTTGTCGAACTAATTTTTCTACGGAGACACTTGAAACGGGTCATCAACCCAATAGTGCTCTCCCAGTCTCAAATATCAAAATTAGAGTTTGTAAACAGTACGAGACAGATCTAAATTGACAAAAAAATCGACACCGCTCAAAAAGCTAGGGGAAAAACATTCAGCGCTAAATTAATAAAGCTTGTTACAATTCATCCCGCAGAAGCCTCTATTAGCGACCTTTACGGCACATATGAGTTCCTTTGACCTTAAACAAATTCAAATTAAACTTAAGTTTTAAAGTGCAAATTAAAAACAATAATTTTAACTGCTTTTAACTTTTTACAAGCGTTAAATTAAAGTATTATTATTCAGCACAAAATATTTTTAGATACAAAACTGCATATTTATGAGCCGCTCAAAGAGACTGTGAAAAAAGTCCCCGAAAAAGTCCAGAAATTTTTTTGTAGTATCATTAATAGCACTCAAGAAAAATTGCACTAAAAACAGCAGTAAAATTACCTCACGTGAAAAAAACTATAATTTGTTCAAAAACCAACTTCTCAGCCCACTTTAAAGATGCTTGAAAAGAAATCACTCCTCACATCTACTCGTTCTTTCGCTACCTTTACTACTCCATCTTGAAAAAAATCGCCATTCTATTTTGTTTAACTTCTCACTGACGTAAAAAATCCGAAAAAAAAGTGAAATGATCTTAAAAAGACAGCACACCAATACTATGCAGACATTTTTTTTGAAAAATCATCAGTAGTAATCAGAATGAGGAAAATATACATAATTTATACTGAAAAATTAGTAATTAACTCGAAATTTAATTAAGTATATACTAGGCAATTACGACCCAGTTTGGAAATTAAATTTGACCCATTATTTTCTTTCCAAAAAACTTTCGTTAAACCAATTTTTAATCAGTTGAACGATGAAGTTTTATTACTTACTTTTTTGTGAGTTTTAATTTGTCGAACTAATTTTTCTACGGAGACACTTGAAACGGGTCATCAACCCAATAGTGCTCTCCCAGTCTCAAATATCAAAATTAGAGTTTGTAAACAGTACGAGACAGATCTAAATTGACAAAAAAATCGACACCGCTCAAAAAGCTAGGGGAAAAACATTCAGCGCTAAATTAATAAAGCTTGTTACAATTCATCCCGCAGAAGCCTCTATTAGCGACCTTTACGGCACATATGAGTTCCTTTGACCTTAAACAAATTCAAATTAAACTTAAGTTTTAAAGTGCAAATTAAAAACAATAATTTTAACTGCTTTTAACTTTTTACAAGCGTTAAATTAAAGTATTATTATTCAGCACAAAATATTTTTAGATACAAAACTGCATATTTATGAGCCGCTCAAAAAGACTGTGAAAAAAGTCCCCGAAAAAGTCCAGAAATTTTTTTGTAGTATCATTAATAGCACTCAAGAAAAATTGCACTAAAAACAGCAGTAAAATTACCTCACGTGAAAAAAACTATAATTTGTTCAAAAACCAACTTCTCAGCCCACTTTAAAGATGCTTGAAAAGAAATCACTCCTCACATCTACTCGTTCTTTCGCTACCTTTACTACTCCATCGTGAAAAAAAATCGCCATTCTATTTTGTTTAACTTCTCACTGACGTAAAAAATCCGAAAAAAAAGTGAAAAGATCTTAAAAAGACAGCACACCAATACTATGCAGACATTTTTTTTTTGAAAAATCATCAGTAGTAATCAGAATGAGGAAAATATCCATAATTTATACTGAAAAATTAGTAATTAACTCGAAATTTAATTAAGTATATACTAGGCAATTACGACCCAGTTTGGAAATTAAATTTGACCCATTATTTTTTTTTCCAAAAAACTTTCGTTAAACCAATTTTTAATCAGTTGAACGATGAAGTTTTATTACTTACTTTTTCGTGAGTTTTAATTTGTCGAACTAATTTTTCTACGGAGACACTTGAAACGGGTCATCAACCCAATAGTGCTCTCCCAGTCTCAAATATCAAAATTAGAGTTTGTAACCAGTACGAAACAGCTACAGATGGAAACAATTAACTACTATTAAAAGCGTCAGACAAGACTAAAATAACTTCTAACAAAGCCGGCAGATTGCCGGAATAGCTGCGAAAGAATAGACATGCGTGCCATAAAATAGAGATAGAAACAGAGACAGATCTAAATTGAAAAAAAATCGACACCGCTCAAAAAGCTAGGTGAAAAACATTCAGCGATAAATTAATAAAGCTTGTTAAAATTCATCCCGCAGAAGCCTCTATTAAGGACCTTTACGGCACATATGAGTTCCTTTGACCTTAAACAAATTCAAATTAAACTTAAGTTTTAAAGTGCAAATTAAAAACAATAATTTTAACTGCTTCTAACTTTGGACAAAACCTCATTGCGATATCAGATTCATTTTCTTAGAATCAAGTATTTAAAACATAGCCGACAGATTGCAGGAATAGCTTCAAAAGAATAGACTTGCGTGCCGTATAATATAGAGAGAAACAGGTACAGATATAAGTTGAAGATATCGAGGCCGCTCAAAAAGCTATTATAAAAATACAGCGATAAATTAATTAAGCTTGTTAAAATGCATTAAACAGAAGCCTTTTCATTAGCGCCCTTTATTAAACACATGAGTTCCTTCGACCTTAAATAAATTACAAATAAACTTAAATTTTAAAGTGCAAAAGTCATTTTATTGAGTGAGCTAAGTCACTTGTGATCAAAATCTAATCACGCAAAATACTTTTGCTAAAGAGAGTGAGAAATGACGTCGTTAGCGAGAGGAAGAAGTCATTCAGAGAATTTGGCTTTTCAGCTTTGCTGTCTGAACAAATTTAAAACGAAAAAGAGCGTCAGACGACGAAACAAAAAAAACATAGCCGGGAGAATTCCGGAAGCGACTTGAAGCGTCAAAACTTCACACCAAAACCGCAGCTGAAGCCGTTAACTTTTGTATTCGACAATAAACTCATCACATCCCCAATTCTGATCTAAAAAGAGGTGAAATTTAAACCACTGTCACCAAGAGAAATAAAATGCAGCAAAAATTTTATACTATTGAGAACGTTTGGTAACGTTAAAAATTAAGAAATAATTAGGACGCACAAAATACTAATAGATTGAAAAACTCACAGGCCTATCAATTACCTTCAAATAAATCATGATTCTAATCTCAAAAAGATTGCGAAAGCAAACCACAGATAAATCTTAGAAAATAAATTAGATTTTTAAAGAAAGAATGCTCAAATTCAAATTTCAGAAAACCACAATTAGATTTCTAATCACTGCATTCAAGACATACAACACATAATTCTTCCTTGTTGTAAATTTTCTAGATATGACTTCATATTAATTCAAAAATTAAATTAATCATAGAAAAGACTTAAGCAACAGAAAAAAACTCAAAAGCGAAAAATCGTTTACTGACAATACCAAGGCCGGGAAAAAATTGATAAAACTAAAAAGTGGAAATTTTGGCAAATTTTGGCAAATGTTTTCAAATTGCGAACCAAAAAAAAGACGAAAATCTAAGAAAAAGCCGAAATCATTCAATTTTTAACAACTGAAAACATCAATATAACGAATATAAATGTAGGTAACAGAACAAAGTTAGAATGATACAAACTAGAATGAGAAGAATATGGACACATTGTAAAGAACACCATAACAAAAAAACTAATTCTCGATTTTCGAAAGTTAAAAATCAAATTTAAAAACCAAGAAAAACGAATACATTTCATTGTACAGTATTCGACACATAGAAAAGACGACGAGCCATCCGAGACAAAGATCCATCTTCCTCAACAGAACAAAAAAGCAGATTCCAAAAATGAGAAACATTGAAACAATTTGCAAAAAAATGGTCAAAAAAACTTTGAATGAAAAAAAATTAACTGTTTTTCCAAAACTTAACGCCTAAAGTGGTTGATTTTTATTGAAACGACATAAAAGTCCCTCATGTTGCAATCTAATTTCTAGTAATTAAGACCAAAATTCGAACAAAAAACAGAAAAATTGAAAAAAAAATACCAAAATTGGATTAGCATATGTACAATTTTATAAAAACAAAATTACATCGAGGTAGAAAGAGGCGTTGAGTATATGAATTACCAAAGTGAAGTTGCCATATGAACTGATTTTTGACAAAAAGACGTCTGAAAGATTCAAAAATGAAGAATTAATGGAAAAAAGGCAAAAATTAACTAAAAACTCAAGAAATATGTGCCAAATTCAAACTTGAAACGCATTTCTAGGCTCTGAAAAACACTGTGGTATCAATTTCCGAGGCTTACATTTCATTATAGTATCGAATCATTTCTACAAAAAATCAAATTACAAGCAAAAAAACTGGGCCACTTAGACGAAAAAACGGCTAAGAACGGTTATCTATATGTGCCATTCAGTCAAAAACTACTTTTCAAAGTCAAAAAGTCATTCACTAAACGCAGTGCATGATGAAAAACTTCTCTCGCTCAGAAAAACTCAGTTCAAACGGCAATTTTTCTCACTTTCGCTTCTAGGTCAAAACAGCGTCTGAACGAGAAACATTAAAACAATTTGAAAAAAAAATGCTGAAAATATGGTAAAAAAATTTAACTAAATTTCAAAATTATCGGCCAAAATGACTTCAATTATTAGCAAAACGAAACAAAAAACACTGATGGTGCTCGTAAATACTTTTTACGGTTAAAAAAATCAAAGTACAAACAAAAAACTTAGAAAACTTTAATAAAAACAGCCAAAATCGGATTAGTGTTTACAATTTTAAAAACAAAAACCTTACGTCAAAAAGAGGCATCAAATTCAGGAATCATGAAAAATACCCTGACATATTTTCTAATTTGGTTAAACAAGTCCGCTCAAGAGCCAAAAATGAAGAAATAAATTCAAAAAAGCCAAAATTGACAAAAAATGAAAAATATGGGCCAATTTTGCACTTAAAACGCATTATTCTGCTATCAGAAAGATTGTGGTAGCAATTTTAGATGGTTGCATATTCATGCCGCATCGATCAAAATTTTTTCTTCCACAAAAACGAAGTTACAAAAAAAGCATTTCGGACAAATGACGAAAACACGGCTAAACACTGTCATCTATATGCGCCAATCTCTCAAAAACTCTTTTCAAAGTCAAAAGGCCATTCACTGAACGCAGCGCATGAACAAAAAACTTCCCTGGCTCAGAAAAAGTTAGTTCATACGGCAGTTTTACTCAATATCACTATTAGGTCAAAACGCCGCCTGAACAAATAGTACTTCCGGTAAAAAAAAACCTTAAGAAAAGCAATACTCCTCTCCGAGTCGTAAAAAACCAAGAGCACCGCAATATAGCTCCACTCTGCTTACAGCTTCGCAGCTATAATAAACTTCATTGGAAAGCAATTAAGGAAAATAATTTTCAGTTCACTTACGAGCTAATCGGACAAAGACCATGATGGGACTTTGAAGAAAAGACACACTTCCAACCCAGACATTGGCCACCTCAGCCCCCTCCGGCAACCTCTTCTCAATGTCAGTCAACTGGGGCACAGAACCCCCATTATGATAGCTTCCACCCAGAGCCATCAGATTCGAGAATACGCTCTGTTTTCTCGCTGGATTTGCTAGTAGAAAACTAACATTTGGGACCACAGCCTGTCCATCAGTAGCCTGAAGTAAATACTCATCATAACAGAGACTGACTAAATGTTCTGTCATGAAATGAAGTGAGATTAGACAGATGTTATCATGCATTCAGAGCTCAAAAGTAATGACCAATAACGAACATGCCTTCCTTCAGAATTTGATAGCCAGAGAGAGTTCAGTGCAAATGACGGAGAAACTGCTCCAAAGCCACTGCTATTTTAGCCGATAATAAACACCTGAGCCAATGAACAGGCAAAAAAGAAAAAGTATAGATCCTTCAACAGTGCACATCTTTTAACAGTACTTCTGCAAGATGAAATAAGTGAATAAAACAATATACACTTCAATTATTGAAAAAAAAAATGTTCAATTCAGGTAGAACTTAGAATTGATCACGCAAAGTGAAAGCATTCCTCCTCCTCTATAAAAACTGAATCTCACGGCAGCTTAGATGCAGCTACAAGAGAATAAGCTAGAAACTATTAAAAAAAACCCAAGTAGAATAACTCAATTACTTAGAAAAAAACTCATAAAAGAATGTTATTAACCTTACGATTTGTAAAACACCAAGCCCTTAAAAGACAACTCCATTTTAATTTATACAATTTATCGTGAGACTGTCCTCGAAAGATTTTAAAATCCAACAGTTCAATGGTCTCTGAGTTTGAACGGATAGTTGACTTCAAGTTGTCCTATTATTGGAAAATAGATGTGACGACTTTCTTGACCTCCACTGGGATTGCGACAGTCAACCGATAAAGAAAATTAATTCTCAAAAACTAATTTTTAAAATTTGTTTATTTTCAATTGACTACTTTGACAGGATGTTATACTTTGGATCTTCAACTCAGATGACCTGCAATTGGAATCAAAAATAAGCGACTAGCGCCGGACGAATTGCTTTTGAACAACTGGCAAGAGGTTGGCTTTATGCTAGAATAGCTACGCTTAGGCACAGTAGCCTCACAGGTTGCGAGCGAGGTGGTGCTCCAAACTTCGTTTTGGAGTTATATCGCCTCTGGGGACCGCTCTAGACTCAAATCCGAAGAATAACTGTAGATGTTAATTGATACCTGCTGAGAAGTTTGCCTCTTTTGTACTTACCACTACTAAATGACGCTATTTTTGGAGTCTTTTCTTTTCCGCGTCAGAAAAAAATCCTTGCAGTCTTACTTGGTGTCAAATTTTGAGTTGTGATAAAAAGTCCAAGTATAGAAAATTTGTCCAAACATAGCCGCAATTGATTCCCGATTGCGACTAAAACAAGCAAACAAAGAAAATGAAAAATGTCACAATTGTCCAAACATTTTTTGTCCAAACATAGCCGCAATTGATTTCCGATTGGGACTAAAACAAGCAAATAAAGAAAATGAAGAAAAATTATTGTTTGCTATAAAACATATCAAAAGTAAATGAGATTTTTATGGGAGTTGGTAGTTAGGTTCAAACCTGTATCTTAATGGAAAAAAGAGAATTAGTATGAATAAAAAAGCACTAAAAGTGGGAACTAAGTCAACAGAACAAAATTCAAGTAAAGGGCATCAAAAACGGAGATTTCTGATTCATCGCGTTTCTTTTTTTCGATTAAGTTGTTTGGCATTGACTTCCGTTCGTTGAAGATAATTTGCTAAAGAACAGTTGTTTAAACGAGCTTTGAGCAGAATAGGCGGACAATTAAATCAGCATAGAGAAGTTAAATAACTTCCTCAAATGTTGGACAAGCGGCAAAACTAGGTACAGAGGGGAGAAAGATGACTGAAAAAAGGAAGAAAAATCATTCAGTTCTGTTTTTTTTCTTACTCGGCATTGCGGCAAAAAGATACCTTCAAAATTTGGGCTATTACAACATAACGCACTACCATCGGAGGAATTGCTTTCGAACAACTAATGGGAGCACATTTCAAATCATGTCAGTAGAGTCAAACAGACAAACAGTCTCACAAGCTGGGAGAAAAACAAAAACATAATCATTGGTAAAAATCTTGAATTTTTATCCTGAAGGCCAAATTTTGATCCATTTCACTTAACCCATTAAACCACGCACAAGGTTTCAGTACCTTCATCAACAGTTACAAAAGCATGAACTAGTGAACCATTTTGTCAACTAAAACTCCTACAAATTACCTTTTCATCTTGCATTCAGGCCTTCCCAGCAACTTCAGCACTTCAAAGACTAACAAACCAGCTGAGAACCTCCAATGAAATTTCTTGTCCACTGAGGTTTACCAGTACATCCCGTTTTGAAATATCAAAGTCATGGAAAGCTGTGTGAAAAATCTTACAAAAAAGAGAGAGCACCAATACAATCCTATTCTCGGATTGTAAAAACATAGGAAAGCAAACTAGCCAGCTCAGAAGATGAGTTACACTAAATATAGCGCTAAAAGTCATATAGATAGTGCGGTAAGTCATGAAAAGATAAAATATTGCTAATATGACGAATGAAAAACAAATAATTGAGCTCCAGACAACGTATTAAGACATAAACCAAGAGTACCGCAATATAACTACGCTGATTCCAGTTTGTGATCTATAAAAAAATTAAAGAGAAGCAGAAAAACTGCTTTTCTCACGGCGTAAAAGTGCAAAATACCTTAAAAATGAACTAAAAAATCAAAACACTTTCAGAACCTATCTGGCAGCTAATATCTGCCACAGCTTCGTAGATCTGAAGTGTCAAAAAAATAAAAATAGGCAAATATACAAAAACGCTGCTGCAAGTAGCTGCTCTCAAATACCCTTCACTTAGAGTGACACACTTGGTTCGCTCCCTGAATTACCTCCTTTATCGCCTTGAATTAAGGTACAGAGAAGTCATTTTGAGAGTGAGGTGTAAAATGTGAGAGAAGACAATCACGCGAAGCTCCACGAAGAGCGGAAAATTGCCTCACCCACGCAATTCAGTCACAATTGCATGCATGAATCAGGAAAAAGCAGCTTTGAAATGATCGTACCGCCATGTGATCGTATCAAACATCTTGACTATGAAATAAAAACATAAACGACTAAACGTCGGAAGAATTACTCTCGAACGACTAGTGGGAGCTCTTATCAATTGCAGCCTGCTTCAGTCGGGCGAGGGGGTAAGGAGGGAGAGGGAACCTAAATGGGACTAAGAAGTTCAATAGTGGGCTTCAAATAACCACAGAGGTTAACATATATCACTATTAAGATTTAAAGTAAAAAATGGCACCAGTTTCTCCGCACTTTTCATCTGACTTTTAGTATAAAATTCTCGCCAATTGAGTTCAGCTGCTTGAAATTGTGATTGAGAGAGAAATTTAGTTCACGTGAAACGCAAAAAGTCAAGGACGTAAAAGTCACTCGAAAAGTCAAAAATTTTCAAGCAAAAATTTTGCATAAAAAACATAGCCAGTAGAATACCGGAAACGACTCGAATCATCGTGCAAAATCATCTCTACCCTAACTGGGACAAAACCAGAATATCGAAAAAACACTAGAAATAACAAAAATAGTAGACCAACATAAAAAGCGTTAAAATTTTTTCAGTTCAGGGGTGTGGGTAGGTGCTGGTGGGGGGGGGGGGGGGGGGTTGGTAGGTGGTGGTGGGGGCTAGGTACGTTGCGGGGGGGGGGGGGGGTAGGTACGTTGAGGGGGGTAGGTACGTGGGGAGGGGGGTAGTTTTTTTTGGGGGGGGGGTTAGGTAGTTAAATGGGATCCAATTTTCTCAAATTGACCTCTTCACCTTGAATTACAGACTGTTACCAATTGCTATGCATTACAAACTAAGCTATTGTTAAAGTCCAATGTTCGAAAACAGAAGTCAACAATCAAAAACGGAGGTAAAAGCTCGAATAGAAAGAAGTCAAAATTCAAGTCATGAACAAACTTGCTTTCTGCTAAAAAAAACCTGTAGAATATCAATACTCCTCTACGAGTCGTAAAAAGACACACACGTTTACAATAATTGCTATGAAATTCGTTCAAGAGCAATTAAACACAGCAGAATAGGTCCTGAATTCCAATCAAAAAAATCAAGACCTGAACATAAACCATATTAGATACACTTTGAAAATCGATAGACCGTACCAAAATAAAATCAAAACAAGAACCCTTCATAGTCAACAGCGCATATGCTAAAAGAAAAATGAATATGCTAAAAGAAAAATCTCACCTCCTCACTTTTTAAAAATATTGTAATCACAGTCATTAAAACCAACAACAGCAAGTAAAATGAACGCTTATTTTATGTTGCTTTAACAGGAAAATGAAACCAAAGTATAACGGACAACAGATAAGAAAGAAACTTTCCGAAATTCGATTTCACTAGACGTCTTGAAAAAAGGGTATTTATAGTTATTTACACACTTAACTAAAAAATCAAGCTATACAACAAAATTGTAACTTCTTAGAAAACATTAAAAAAAAATAAATATAACAACGGGATCGCCCTGCAAAACGAACAAACTCAGAAACAAAAATATTTGCCAAACTTAAAATCAACGAATGATCTCATTGTCAAAGCAACCATTAGCTACGAGCTGCAAACATGAAAATTTAGTCTCCATTGAAAGCCAATGAGACTCAGAGACGGGAAACCAAATAGCTTAACAATCACGGTCAAAACTCAACTGTTAGGTCAAAATTTGTAACTAAAAATTGTAATTACTCAATAGACGAAATTTTTAAAAACAATTGTTCTTAAATGAAAAAAACATCTAAAAACCAAACATACCCGGCAGATTGCCGGAAAATAGCCGCCGTTGATTCCAATAAGCATGACTGGGATTGAAATAACAGAAGATATCGAAAAAAAAAGATTTTCGTACAAAAACATTTTTTTAAGTGCGATTTATTTTGATGGCATTTCGCAGTTGAACATACTTCTGTTTCTTAGAGAGAGGCTACAGGGGCTACTATCAATAACAATAAGCATTAGAGAGAGGTAACTAATACCTATAGGACCGACGTTCAAATAGCGGGCATCTAAAATTGGGCTTTATGGGTTTATCCCGTTTCTATTTCTGACTTCAATTTTTTATACTGACTGTTCATTTTGAATTGCTTTGCTGAGCAACTGATGTTCAAAATCACTTTTAGCAGAATGAGAGAAGAGAGAAACTAGCCTAGAGAAGTCAAAAAGATTTCACGCAAAATGTTGAAAAGGCGGCAAAATGAGGTAAAGCGAAACATTTTTTTATTCGACGAAGTAAAAAAAAAATAGGAGCGCTATAATAGCCGGCTGAGAAGATGAGGGCGGCTATTAAAAAAATTACTAACGTGAACCATGAAAAAGCTTCTTAATAAATTAATCTCACAGTCCAACAGCGTCACTTTTGAGACCAGATAACGAGCCAATCAAGTATAAAGCCGGCGAATCTACGAGCACGAATTGATAATTTCTATACAAAGTAGTACAAATCATTAAGAAATTCAAAACATTAAAAAGATTTCATAAAAACTCATTAACGAAACAATTCATGAAGGACACTTACTACTGAGATACAACTGTGATAATACAATAGAAAGAACTAAAAAAAGGCAAAAACTCACGGATATTATTGAAGAGAAGTGGTGTCAAAGATGTTAATAGCTTCAATAACACCTCATCAGAGTGACAATGAGACCTACCATTATTGACATTACTAATAAGACAACGTGATCAGTAAAAGTGCAGAACTTTTTAAAAAAAAACAGCATTATCTTTTGAAAACAAGTAGTGTCAAAATCACCAAAAAAATTCGATATGCTCCAAACACGTTATTTAGTTTCAACTACTTTTCATCAGATAGCCAAGGAGGCCTTCCCTAAAAAAACTAAGTAAAAGCACATCAAAAAACTTCAACAAAAAGCTAATATTTTTTAAAAACAGGTTCAAAAGTTTAAAGCCGTTAAAAACATAGATACGGACTGAACTCGTTAAATAGCGTAACATTATGCCTTATCATAGAGCCACTGATACCAGTCATTAGCAAGACTAAGAGATAGGACAAAAAATCCACAAATACGGACAAAACTCAAAATTCAACAAAATCTTTGGAAAATTAGTGTCCAGGTCATATAAACAGTTAGCAGCACTTTGAAATCAGCGATCAAAAGAATTAACCATTAGGACATATTTTTAACTTCCTAAACAAATCAGCCGCAAAACGAGCTCATATTTTTTTTTACTATAACCTATTCAAACCTTTAAAGCAAAAAGCGATCGTAAAAAACTAAAAAAAACTGCTTGAAAACGAAAAAACTGCTTGAAAAAGCCAAACAAAGAAATTTCACTCTTAGAGATAATTTGACTAGACCTCAATTCTCGCTCTTAAAACGGGCGGTATAAACGGAAAAACTTTCTCTCTTCGCTAAGCTATTCACAACTAATCAGCAGAAAAACAATTTTTCACACCTTTCACGCAAAAATTTCACTCGAGCCAATTATTGATTAAAAAAGACTACTAATACTCCTCTTGGAGTCGTAGCAAGAAAGACACTAATTCAATACTCTTTTTGGAGTCGTAAACATAGAACTATATCACCTTTTCTCGCAGTAAAAACAGCGCACCAATCCAATTCGAATTCTGTGAATTGTAAAGAAACTGAGAGAAGGCAAAATGTTAGCTCGCAACTATATTGACCAACTAAATTCCATCCCTCGACAAATTTAGACTTAGAGCAAAAACGAAGAGCTTGTTCGGTTGTAACTTAAGAAGGCCAGAATTTAAAATAGACCTCCCGAATAGCCTTTGGTTTAGAGCAATAATCCACACAGTTGTAATTATTCAAACAATATTATTCAACAGCCTAGATTTATTGAGCGCAAACCGAATACAAGCCTGCAAATGGATAAATTGACCATGCATTCACTCATTAGGCAGCAGTTAAAGAAATTCTAACATTCCACCAGAGTCCAAACGAGCACAAAGGAATACCTTTATACATTACAGGTCTATTCACAAGCGATTGACACTTCTGAAAATTAGTATGAGATGAGTATTGAATGTCGTTGGTGGACTATTAACATTTCAGCTGAAGTTATTTAAAGTAGTAATGATATTTATACTATCGATGTGAATAAAAACCTCATTCACGTCTGGATCATAAGTGTTCTCTCCGTATTGAGAGCGCATATTGTTGAACTGTTCAGTATCATATAAGTTGGCTGTTTCAATTGGATATTCTTCTGTATCACGAAGATCACCATTGCCATTATCGTCCGGACTATTTCTGTGAGAGCTCCACGAGGAGCAGGACAGTTGTTCATTCTCATCAAATAGCGACTCCACACTCGGGAAGCAAAACTTCAAACCAACACATTCAGCTTCAACCCTTTTCTCGTATAAGGTAAATTTAGCAATATTACAACTCAACTAAAGCAATGGGAACTAACTAAAATCGGCCATTTTAAAACCACCTGTTTTTGAAAGTTGAAAATCAGAACGAATTTATTCAAGGAAAAGCAACAAAATTTTCAAAGTCGCTTTATTTAAACGACTTCTATCCAATTCAAAACTCGTTCCAAAATATATTGATTTGAATTGCACATCAATTAATACAAAAAATATGGAAGCAGAAAATCGGATATTCAATAGATAGCCAGAAAAGAATGTCAAAAGGGCTTGATTGGTCACTTGGTTGCATGTTAACGAGCTCCAGTAAACTCTTTTATTCATTTTTGGTTTTACTTAAAAACAACGCCCTACCTATATTTTAACTAATTGGTGCAACTAAGTCACCGAAGAGATGACACCGGTAGCACATTGCTCAAGATTGTTCACAAGATGAGTAACTTTAATGAAACAACCGACTAACTGGGGGGGGGGCTTGACTGGAAGAGTAGAAAATCGTTCAAATTGCCAGGTGGATGGCGGTGATGGGCTTATAACGCCACCGATGGGCATCGTCTCATTGCCGGTAAAGCCTCAGAAAGAAAACAACAATGAGTTCTACCGCTAAATTATTTTAAACATAGCCGGCAGATTGCCGGAAAATAGCCGCGATAGACGCTTGGGGCGTTACATGAATTGAAACAACTATAGAGATAAAATAGACAGATCGACCACCAATCCTTTAATAGACCACTAGACTTTTTGGGTTAGCTTCGGACTGTCATTTTTATGAGACGCATAAGCTCTATAAGGCGAAAGACCTAATAGGGCTTTTCAAAATTAGGATCCTTTCCGTTTGTGCCCCCTTAGCTTAGTGGGCGCATATTATTTGCACCCCCCCCAGATGCACGTGCAATATTTTTTACATAATGAATTACTACGTAATGGCACGTACTCTGTAACTGGGGGGCACATAACGTACTGGGGGCACAAACGGAAAAGATCCCAAAATTAATATTCGAAATCAAAAACTCAAGACTCTAATATTCAAGAATTAGGGCATATGTTTGGCACTACTTAGATGCACACCATTGACCTGTAATAAGTAAATGTTCATAAAATTTAAAGTTTTATAAGTGAGCTCAGAAGTCATTTTCTTGAGTGAGGTAAGTCATTGAAAAAGTCAATTCCAAGAAGTCACGGTAAGACGAAACAAAAAACTGTTAGACGAAGTAAAAAACATAGCAGGACAAGCCCTGAAATACAATTCAAAGAATTGAATAAAAAACTTAAACGTTCTCAAAGCCAACCAAAACACAAACAACATCATCTCAAAAAATTGAGAAACTGAAACAATCAAACAAACTAAACAAAAAAATACTCATTACTAAAACTCTTGAAGCTTTTTTCCTTTAGGCAAAATTTCATCCCTTTAAAAATACATGTTTCAAAAATATGTTCAAGACCATTTTTTGTTTTTGAAATCGGTCCAGTATTATATATGCATGACCTGAAAAAATTCATTGGCCCTTGAAGATCGATTAACTCAAAAATGAACGAAAAACATAAAACATACCCGGTAGATTGCCGGAAAACAGCCGCCGTCGATTCCAATAAGCATGATTGGGATTGAACGAATAGATATTGAAAAAAAAAAAAGATTTTTGTACAAAAAAATTTTTTAAGTCCAATTTATTTTGATGGCACTTCGCAGTTGAACATGCTTCTGTTTCTTAGAGTGAGGCTACAGTGGCTACTATCAACACCAATAAGCATAAGAGATGTTAACTAAGACTTATAGGAACGACGTCCAAATAGCGGGCATCTAAAATTGGGCTTTATGGGTTTATCCCGTTTCTATTTCTGACTTCAATTTTTTATACTGACTCTGTGCATTTTGAATTGCTTTGCTGAGCAACTGACGTTCAAATTTACTTTTAGCAGAATGAGAGGAGAGAAACTAGCCTACAGAAGTCAAAAAGATTTCACGCAAAATGTCGAAAAAGCGGCAAAATGGTAAAGCGAACGAAAAAAAGTTCGACGAAGTAAAAAACATAGCAAGAAAAGTCCTGAAATACAATCCAAGTAATTGAATGAAAGGCAGACCTAATGAACCTGACCAGCAGATCTATTGAACAATCCCAGCCAACAAGACAAAATCTCAAAAGTTGAGAAACTAAAAGAATCAAACAAACTAACCAAAAAAACGATCATTGCTAAAACCCCTGAAGCTTTTAACTTGAAGGCCATATATGACTCATTTCAAAATACTCATTAACTCACGCAAATACCTTGAAAGAGATGAATCTGCCACTAAAAGTAGGTAAACTGGACAAATATGACAAACGCATCAAGAAACTGAGAAGAGAAAGTGTCCAAAATTAGGGCTATAAAAAAGGTCAAAACATTTTTTGACACTGGAGTTCCTTTTTCCGTTTTTTATACCGTCTACAACATTTAAAAAGTTTCGTCGGCCATAAAGATAGTTAAATTCAGAAAATAAAAATAAATCGAAAAATTTGAAAACAACCAAAAATTTTAATTTGCAAGCTTTATTTAAAAAATTCCCTACAATTGCAAAATTAAAAAATTGGAAACCATTTTATTGCCCCTAGAAAATATGTGGTAACATACTAGCAAACCCTATAGGAGGTTCCCAGGCCACTGAATAAAAACTTCAAAAATTTAAAGAAAATTGCAACTTCATCAAAAAATTTGTAGAAGATATTAAAATGTTGAATACCATTCCATGGCCAAAAAATATTTTCATTAAACTGTTAGCAAACTCTAGATGAGGCTTCTTGCCCCCTAGGGCTGGAAAACTTGAATAATGACAAAAAATGTCAAGAAAATTTGAAAAAAAAAGCAAGTTTGATTTTAAAAAATTGGTAAAATTCATGAAGTTTAAATGTTTAAAACCACTTCATTACCACTAGAAGCTATGCAATAACCCATTATTAAACCCCAGAGGAGCTTTTTTGACACTAAAGTCTGGAACAACTCAAAAAATCACGAAAATTTTCAAAAAATTTAAAATTAGTATAAATTACCATGTTTATGTTTGGAGTATCAATAGTTATAGCACTTAAAGTGGCCGTAAAAAGCAATTACGTCTTGCAAAGGACCTATATCAATTTTAATAAACCTCAATTTCAAACTGGTCTAACAAAAAATCCAAAAAAGGACGAAAAGTTGCTAAAAATTTCATTATTTTAGGCTCAAACACTCCCAAAAATGACCTTTTAACCTTGAATTACGGCCTTCCCAGTAGCTTCACCACTCTGAGTACTTGAGGGACTAATAAACGCGGGCCTCTAATGAAACTTCACACCCGCTGAGCTTTACCTGTTGATCCCGTTTTGAAAGCTCAAAGTCATGAAAACAGGTGTGAAAACATCTTACAAAAATAAAAACATAGCAGGACAAGTCCTGACGTACAATTCACAGAATTTTCATTGACTAAACAGAAAAACTAGACCAAGAATGAACTGTGAGTGAATTGAGCAACCATTTTTTAAAAAATCAGAACAAAAAAATAAGAATCAAACAGAAAATCAACGTCAAAATGCCGCATGTGAACAAAAAAAAACCACTAGCGAGAAAAGAAAATTTAAATCAAACAAAAAGCTAGGCCTAGAATGAGCTGTTAATGGATTGGGAAAACCATTTAGAAAAAAAATCCGATCCAAAAAATCGAAAAAACTAAAAATCAGAGTGAAATTGCCTCATGTGAAAAAACCACTACCGAGAAACCGAATTTTTGTTCAAACACAGTTTTCTCACTCTACTTTAAAATTAGAGCGAAAAAAATTCACGCCGCAAAACCACTCGCTTTTTCGCTCCATTTCCTGTTTCGGCGTGACCAAAATCACTACTCCAATTTGACTTCAAAAATCATGAAAATGTGTGAACAGATCTTAAAAAAACATAGCAGGACAAGTCCTGAATTACAATCCGAGGAATTGAATGAAAAACAGGCCTAATGTGTCTGACCAGCAGATAAATTGAACAATCCCAGCCAAAAAGACGAAATCTCGAAAATTGAGAAACTAAAAAAATCAAACTAAACAAAAAAAACAATTATTGAATAATGACAATTAATGTCAGTCAATTGGAGAAAACTGCAAGTTTTATCAAAAAAATTGGTAAAATTCGTGAAGTTGAAAACCATTCCATTACCACTAGAAACTATAAAATAACTTACTAATGTGACACCAAGAGCTGAAACAACTTAAAAAATTTTTAAAATTAGAATAATTTACCGTGTTTATGTTTGGTGTAGCAATACATATAGCTATTAAAATGGCCACAAAAGGTAATTACGTCTTGCAAAAGACCTTTACCAATTTTTACAAACCTCAATTTCAGACTGATCCAACAAAAAATCTGAAAAAAGACAAAATTGCAAAATTTTGGGCTCAAAAACTTCTGAAAATGACCTTTTAACTTTGAATTAGGGCCTTCCCAGTAGCTTCATCACTCTAAGTACTTGAAGAACTACTAAACGCGGCTAAGGGCCTCTAAGGAAACTTGATGCCTGCTGAGCTTTACCTGTTTATCCCGTTTTGAAAGCTCAAAGTCATGAAAGAAGGTATGAAAACATCTTACAAAAATAAAAAAAAAGACAGAGCACCAATACAATCCAATTCTTGGATTGTAAAAAAAAATAGGAGCGCAATAATCAATGATAGCCGGCTGAGAAGATGAGGGCGGCTATTAAAAATGAAATCAATTGCAAAATTCTAAAAAAAATGCTGAAAATTGTGATTTTAATATCTTTAGAATCGTTTCTGTGTCTCTAAAGGCTATGCATTAACCCAATTCCAAGCATTAAAAAATTCATTGGCTCAAAGATCGATAGGCAATAATGTTTAGAAAAAACCTCAAATTTTTTTTAAAAAAAGAAAAACGTTCTATTAAAATGTTGAAAACCGTTCAATTACCCCCTAGCAGCTATTTAACAACATATTATCAATCCCTGGATGAGGTTAGCTGGCTACTGAGGCAAGAAAAACTGAATATAAGACAAATGTTTGGAAAAAACTTGGAAATTGCAAATTTTATCAAAAAATTTCTAAAATTCGAAAAGTTAAATTGTTGATAACAAATCCATTGAAGCCAACAAACATGCAGTAACTTTTTATCAGACCATGGAATAGGTTTTTTGGTATTTGAGAATGGACAAATATCAAATATTGACAAAAACTTTAGGAAACCTTAAAAAAATTGCAATTTTTATATTAAAAAATGCCAAATTTCGATACATTAAAATGTTGAAAACCAATCCATTATTACTACAAACCATGCAATGCTCTATTGTCAAACCACAAAGGACATGTCCTGGCCCCTGACAAAAATTTTCAAAAAACTTTGCGTGTTTATATTTGTAGTACCAAAACATATAGCTCATAAAATGATCATAACAAGTTATTTTGTCTCGCAAGAAGGCCTTCATCATTTTTCGAAAACTTCAACGTAAGACTAAAACAAAAAAATCACAAAAAAACATGAAAAATTGCAACATTTTGAGCCCAAAAACTCCTAAAAATGACCTTTTGACCTTTAATTAAGGCCATCCCAGCAGCTGCACCACTCTAAGCACTTGAAGGACTACTGACGCTCATTTTGGGCCTCTAATGAAACTTAATGCCCGCTGGGCTTTACCGGTTTATCCCGTTTTGAAAGGATCAAAGTCATTGAAAAATGTGTGAACACATCTTAAAAAAAAAACACAGCGCCCCAATACAATTCAAATTCTTTGAATTGTAAAAAAAATTTAGGAGCGCTATAATAGCCGCCTAGAATTGAGGACGGCTATGAATTAGACTAATTTTGGCGCCAATTTAGTTCAAAACTGCAACAACTGAAAACTGTGAATTAGAGAAACTTGGATCAGAAAATACGTCAACGGCCAAAGAGTCCATCGAAATAAATCAATTGCTTAACAGTTTTACGTAGAAAACAGAATTAAAAGCGAAGATCAACCGTGACCAGCCACTTATGCAAGATGAGCTCGCAAACAAAAAAGAACACTTTCAAGCATCCAAAATTGTTCTGGCATTGTAAAAAAGGATCACAATTTTCAAAACGTTTTCACTCAAAAAAATGCACGCTGTTATTTTACTGAAAAGGCCGAAAAAGCGCCAGCAGTTTCGAAAAAAATGCTTTTAATTATCTACCTTGTCTCTCAGTACTTACCATACTTTTAAAAGACAAATCAAATAAGTCTGAGCAGATGAAAATCTATCATTCTTCTCTTCTGTTTCTCGTAACTGAATTGGCATATTTCAAAGAACAAAACTGTTTTTGATAATAGTAAAGCTTTGAGACACACAAAATTCAATAAGTGAAGCGTGCAAAAATTACTGGAAAATTGATCAAACGAAAACAAAAAGACGAAAATCGGTCTACGAAAAATCTCATGAAAAAACTAACAGAAACAATATAATTGCCGACAACTTCATTTGAGAGCAACTAATTAGTAATATTGCCCATAATCGACCATTTCGCCGGTTTCCCGTACGAGCCGTTGGACGTACGAACGGTGTAATTAACATGGAATGTTTGTATTAAATGATAGTTTAATCGACAATTTCGTTCTGAGTTCAAGATAATAAACATTACCGACTAAACGTCGGAAGAATTGCTCTCGAACTAGTTGGAGCTCGAATGAATTGCAGCCTGCTTCAGTCGGGGGGGAGCCAAAATGGGACTAAGAAGTTCGATAGTGGGCTTCAAATAACCACATTAGAGGTTAACATATACCACTATTAAGATTTAAAGTTAAAAATGGCACCAGTTTAGGCGCAATTTTCATTTGACTTTTAGTATTAAATTGCCGCCAATTGAGTTCAGCTGGTTGAAATTGTGATTGAGAGAATTTTAGATCACGCGAAACGCAAGAAGTCAAGGACGTAAAAGTCACTCGAAAAGTCAAAATTGTCGAGCGAAAATTTTGCATAAAAAAGACACACACGTTTACAATAATTGTTATGAACTTCGTTCAAGAGCAATTAAACACGTAAAAAGTAACAGAACGCTACCAAGCATTTACGGTGATGATTCGAAGATATTGAAAGCAGATCCACCACGTTGCTGCAGTAGAAACATTTAGTTATCTGTTTGAAAGACACATTCTTGACTTCTTTAAGTGTTTGAGCTGAAAATGTTATAGCTAGAACAATCATGCTGATGCTTGCAGTTAAATATCAAATTAACTAACTGTTCCCCTTTTTTCACCACAGACTTTTTAGGTCTCAAAATTATTTCAGAAAAGGGATCACACAAACGACGGCTGTTACAACAAAAACCATGACCAGTTAGCAGACGACTACACTATTTATTTAGACCACACTCATTCATGTACATTTCTATTCTAGTTCTATTCCATTGGTATGCCAACTCTTGTTTCTTAGGATAATTTATATAGGGTAATTATAACAAAAACAGCCTTGACGTCAACTGTCAACTCAGGTGAGTACATACTCATGATTACATTAGTCACAAAAAATTACCATTTAACATCACATTTTATAACACAAGATAAGAAACCAAGATAGTTGCCATGCCAACCGAACATGTAACTTGAATTCAAGGTGTAGGTTGACAGAGAAGAGAGGGGACAAACCTCATCCTCCGAATCATGAGTTGCTATATCTTCAATAGCAGCTTCAAGCGGCGCCGAATAAGGCTGCAAAAAGGGCTCCAATTCGAGCTCCCTTGTTTCAGCCAGCTGCAGGAAATACAAGAAATTTATATTGAGGTTTTGAAGAAAAAATGCTGAAACCCACACCACACAGTTACCAACATTCCCGCAATTAACCCGTCTACGCTCTTGTCTTAAATGTTGCCATCAAAACATTGCAGACGAAATTAAGGCAGCTTCAATTGATTTATCAAAACATAAACGACAAACATCAGGCAAATGCTCTCAAACGACTGGCGAGTGGTTCGCTTCGTCAGTAGCTAGCTTTGGCGTAGGGAGACTAGCTACGCTTAACTGAGCGAGGGGGAAACAGTAGAAAAAGGGGTGAAATAAAAGAGGGTAATGGGGGGTTGCATGGGCGGTTGAACGGATCGGTTGAGTCTCTAGAGAGGTCGAGCGAGCGGTGTTAGGGGTGGAATGAGGTTGTGGGGTCGGGGCAGGGAGGGAGTGGATGCGGGGGGGGGGGGGCTACGCCGCCAAAAACTGCCCCTCACACCATTATTTTAGAAGACTTGGTGATTTAAAAACTGAGAACAACTCAGCGACATGATGCCCTACAGGCCTTGC
>NC_134469.1:61856129-61937189 GCF_964194025.1 Convolutriloba macropyga | reverse complement strand
CCCTGAATTACCTCCTTTATCGCCTTGAATTAAGGTACAGAAAAGTCATTTTGAGAGTGAGGTGTAAAATGTGAGAGAAGACAATCACGCGAAGCTCCACTAAGAGCGGAAAATTGCCTCACCCACGCAATTCAGTCACAATTGCATGCATGAATCAGGAAAAAGCAGCTTTGAAATGATCGTACCGCCATGTGATCGTATCAAACATCTTGATTATGAAATAAAAACATAAACGACGGAACAAACGTCATAAACAAAGACAAACAAAACGTCGGAAGAATTGCTCTCGAACGACTAGTGCGAGCTCTTATCAATTGCAGCCTGCTTCAGTCGGGCGAGGGGGGGTAAGGAGGGAGAGGGAACCTAAATGGGACTAAGAAGTTCAATAGTGGGCTTCAAATAACCACAACATATATCACTATTAAGATTTAAAGTAAAAATGGCACCAGTTTCTCCGCACTTTTCATCTGACTTTTAGTATAAAATTCTCGCCAATTGAGTTCAGCTGCTTGAAATTGTGATTGAGAGAAATTTAGTTCACGTGAAACTCAAAAAGTCAAGGACGTAAAAGTCAAAAATTTTCAAGCGAAAATTTTGCATAAAAAACATAGCCAGTAGAATACCGGAAGCGACTCGAATCATCGTGCAAAATCATCTCTACCCTAACTGGGACAAAACCAGAATATCGAAAAAAACACTAGAAATAACAAAAATAGTAGACCAACATAAAAAGCGTTAAAATTTTTTCAGTTCAGGGGTGTGGGTAGGTGCTGGTGGGGGGGGGGGGGGGGGGGGGGGTTGGTAGGTGGTGGTGGGGGCTAGGTACGTTGCGGGGGGGGGGGGGGTAGGTACGTTGAGGGGGGTAGGTACGTGGGGAGGGGGGTAGTTTTTTGGGGGGGGGTTAGGTAGTTAAATGGGATCCAATTTTCTCAAATTGACCTCTTCACCTTGAATTACAGACTGTTACCAATTGCTATGCATTACAAACTAAGCTATTGTTAAAGTCCAATGTTCGAAAACAGAAGTCAACAATCAAAAACGGAGGTAAAAGCTCGAATAGAAAGAAGTCAAAATTCAAGTCATGAACAAACTTGCTTTCTGCTAAAAAAAAAAACCTGTAGAATATCAATACTCCTCTACGAGTCGTAAAAAGACACACACGTTTACAATAATTGCTATGAACTTCGTTCAAGAGCAATTAAACACAGCAGAATAAGTCCTGAATTCCAATCCAAAAAATCAAGACCTGAACATAAACCATATTAGATACACTTTGAAAATCAATAGACCATACCAAATAAAATCAAAACAAGAACCCTTCATAGTCAACAGCGCATATGCTAAAAGAAAAATGAATATGCTAAAAGAAAAATCTCACCTCCTCACTTTTTAAAAATATTGTAATCACAGTCATTAAAACCAACAACAGCAAGTAAAATGAACGCTTATTATATGTTGCTTTAACAGGAAAATGAAACCAAAGTAAAACGGACAACAGATAAGAAGGAAACTTTCCGAAATTCGATTTCAATAAACGTCTTGAAAAAAAGGTATTTATAGTTATTTACACACTTAACTAAAAAATCAAGCTATACAACAAAATTGTAACTTCTTAGAAAATATTAAAAAAATAAATATAACAACGGGATCGCCCTGCAAAACGAACAAACTCAGAAAAAAAAATATTTGCCAAACTTAAAATCAACGAATGATCTCATTGTCAAAGCAACCATTAGCTATGAGCTGCAAACATGAAAATTTAGTCTCCATTGAAAGCCAATGAGACGTATCAAAAATGAGACTCAGAGACGGGAAACCAAATAGCTTAACAATCACGGTCAAAACTCAACTGTTAGGTCAAAATTTGTAACTAAAAATTGTAATTACTCAATAGACGAAATTTTTAAAAACAATTGTTCTTAAATGAAAAAAAACATCTAAAAACCAAAAAAATTACTAACGTGAACCATGAAAAAGCTTCTTAATAAATTAATCTCACAGTCGAACAGCGTCACTTTTGAGACCAGATAACGAGCCAATCAAGTATAAAGCCGGCGAATCTACGAGCACGAATTGATAATTTCTATACAAAGTAGTACACATCATTAAGAAACTCAAAACATAAAAAAGATTTCATAAAAACTCATTAACGAAACAATTCATGAAGGACACTTACTACTGAGATACAACTGTGATAATACAACAGAAAGAACTAAAAAAAGGCAAAAACTCACGGATATTATTGAAGAGAAGTGGTGTCAAAGATGTTAATAGCTTCAATAACACCTCATCAGAGTGACAATGAGACCTACCATTATTGACATTACTAATAAGACAACGTGATCAGAAAAAGTGCAGAACTTTGAAAAAAAACCAGCATTATCTTTTGAAAACAAGTAGTGTCAAAATCACCAAAAAAATTCGATATGCTCCAAACACGTTATTTAGTTTTAATTACTTTTCATCAGATAGCCAAGGAGGCCTTCCCTAAAAAAACTAAGTAAAAGCACATCCAAAAACTTCAACAAAAAGCTAATATATTTTTTAAAAACAGGCAAAAGTTTAAAGCCGTTAAAAACATAGATACGGACTGAACTCGTTAAATAGCGTAACATTATGCCTTATCATAGAGCCACTGATACCAGTCATTAGCAAGACTAAGAGACAGGACAAAAATCCACAAATACGGACAAAACTCAAAATTCAACAAAATCTTTGGAAAATTAGTTTCCAGGTCATATAAACAGTTAGCAGCACTTTGAAATCAGCGATCAAAAGAATTAACCATTAGGACATATTTTTAACTTCCTAAACAAATCAGCCGCAAAACGAGCTCATATTTTTTTTACTATAACCTATTCAAACCTTTAAAGCAAAAAGCGATCGTAAAAAACTAAAAAAACTGCTTGAAAACGAAAAAACTGCTTGAAAAAGCCAAACAAAGAAATTTCACTCTTGGAGATAATTTGACTAGACCTCAATTCTCGCTCTTAAAACGGGCGGTATAAACGGAAAAACTTTCTCTCTTCGCTAAGCTCTTCACAACTAATCAGCAGAAAAACAATTTTTCACGCCTTTCACGCAAAAATTTCACTCGAGCCAATTATTGATTAAAAAAGACTACTAATACTCCTCTTGGAGTCGTAGCAAGAAAGACACTAATTCAATACTCTTTTTGGAGTCGTAAACATAGAACTATATCACCTTTTCTCGCAGTAAAAACAGCGCACCAATCCAATTCGAATTGTGAATTGTAAAGAAACTGAGAGAAGGCAAAATGTTAGCTCGCAACTATATTGACCAACTAAATACCATCCCTCGACAAATTTAGACTTAGAGCAAAAACGAAGAGCTTGTTCGGTTGTAACTTAAGAAGGCCAGAATTTAAAATGGACCTCCCGAATAGCCTTTGGTTTAGAGCAATAATCCACACAGTTGTAATTATTCAAACAATATTATTCAACAGCCTAGATTTATTGAGCGCTAACCGAATACAAGCCTGCAAATGGATAAATTGACCATGCATTCACTCATTAGGCAGCAGTTAAAGAAATTCTAACATTCCACCAGAGTCCAAACGAGCACAAAGGAATACCTTTATACATTACAGGTCTATTCACAATCGATTGACACTTCTGAAAATTAGTATGAGATGAGTATTGAATGTCGTTGGTGGACTATTAACATTTCAGCTGAAGTTATTTAAAGTAGTAATGATATTTATACTATCGATGTGAATAAAAACCTCATTCACGTCTGGATCATAAGTGTTCTCTCCGTATTGAGAGCGCATATTGTTGAACTGTTCAGTATCATATAAGTTGGCTGTTTCAATTGGATATTCTTCTGTATCACGAAGATCACCATTGTCATTATCGTCCGGACTATTTCTGTGAGAGCTCCACGGGGAGCAGGACAGTTGTTCATTCTCATCAAATAGCGACTCCACACTCGGGAAGCAAAACTTCAAACCAACACATTCAGCTTCAACCCTTTTCTCGTATAAGGTAAATTTAGCAATATTACAACTCAACTAAAGCAATGAGAACTAACTAAAATCGGCCATTTTAAAACCACCTGTTTTTGAAAGTTGAAAATCAAGTTGAAAGTTGAATTTATTCAAGGAAAAGCAACAAAATTTTCAAACTCGCTTTATTTAAACGACTTCTATCCAAATTAAAAACTCGTTCCAAAATATATTGATTTGAATTGCACATCAATTAATACAAAAAATATGGAAGCAGAAAATCGGATATTCAATAGATAGCCAGAAAAGAATGTCAAAAGGGCTTGATTGGTCACTTGGTTGCATTTTAACGAGCTCCAGTACAATCTTTTATTCATTTTTGGTTTTACTTAAAAACAACGCCCTACCTATATTTTAACTAATTAGTGCAACTAAGTCACCGAAGAGATGACACCGGTAGCATATTGCTCAAGATTGTTCACAAGATGAGTAACTTTAATGAAACAACCGACTAACTGGGGGGGGGGGGGGGCTTGACTGGAAGAGAGCAGAAAATCGTTCAAATTGCCAGGTGGATGGCGGTGATGGGCTTATAACGCCACCGATGGGCATCGTCTCATTGCCGGTAAAGCCTCAGAAAGAAAACAACAATGAGTTCTACCGCTAAATTATTTTAAACATAGCCGGCAGATTGCCGGAAAATAGCCGCGATAGACGCTTGGGGCGTTACATGAATTGAAACAACTATAGAGATAAAATAGACAGATCGACCACCAGTCCTTTAATAGACCACTAGACTTTTTGGGTTAGCTTCGGACGGTCATTTTTATGAGACACATAAGCTCTATAAGGCGAAAGACCTAATAGGGCTTTTCAAAATTAGGATCTTTTCCGTTTGTGCCCCCTCAGCTTAGTGGGCGCATACTATTTGCACCCCCCAGATGCACGTGCAATATTTTTTACATAATGAATTACTATGTAATGGCACGTACTCTGTAACTGGGGGCACATAACGTACTGGGGCACAAACGGAAAAGATCCCAAAATTAATATTCGAAATCAAAAACTCAAGACTCTAATATTCAAGAATTAGGGCATATGTTTGGCACTACTTAGATGCACACCATTGACCTGTAATAAGTAAATGTTCACAAAATTTAAAGTTTTATAAGTGAGCTCAGAAGTCATTTTCTTGAGTGAGTTAAGTCAAGGAAAAAGTCAATTCCAAGAAGTCACGGTAAGACGAAACAAAAAACTGTTAGACGAAGTAAAAAAAGATAGCAGGACAAGTCCTGAAATACAATTCAAAGAATTGAATAAAAAACTTCTCAAAGCCAACCAAAACACAAACAACATCATCTCAAAAAATTGAGAAACTGAAACAATCAAACAAACTAAACAAAAAAATACTCATTACTAAAACTCTTGAAGTTTTTTTCCCTTAGGCAAAATTTCATCCCTTTAAAAATACATGTTTCAAAAATATGTTCAAGACCATTTTTTGTTTTTGAAATCGGTCCAGTATTATATATGCATGACCTGAAAAAATTCATTGGCCCTTGAAGATCGATTAACTCAAAAATGAACGAAAAACATAAAACATACCCGGCAGATTGCCGGAAAATAGCCGCCGTCGATTCCAATAAGGATTGAACGAAAAGATATTGAACAAAAAAATTTTTGTTCAAAAACATTTTTTAAGTCCGATTCATTTTGATGTCATTTTTTCATAGTTGAACATACTTCTGTTTCTTAAAGAGAGGCTACAGGGGCTACTATCAATACCAATAAGCATAAGAGATGGTAACTAAGACTTATAGGAACGACGTTCAAATAGCGGGCATCTAAAATTGGGCTTTATGGGTTTATCCCGTTTCTATTTCTGACTTCAATTTTTTATACTGACTCTGTTTATTTTGAAATGCTCTGCTGAGCAAATGATGTTCAAATTCACTTTTAGCAGAATGAGAGAAGAGAGAAACTAGCCTAGAGAAGTCAAAAAGATTTCACGCAAAATGTCGAAAAAGCGGCAAAATGGTAAAGCGAAAAAAAGTTCGACGAAGTAAAAAACATAGCAAGAAAAGTCCTGAAATACAATCCAAGTAATTAAATGAAAGACAGACCTAATGAACCTGACCAGCAGATCAACTGAACAATCCCAGCCAACAAGACAAAATCTCAAAAGTTGAGAAACTAAAAGAATCAAACAAACTAACCAAAATAAACGATCATTGCTAAAACCCCTGAAGCTTTTAACTTGAAGGCCATATATGACTCATTTCAAAATACTCATTAACTCACGCAAAAACCTTGAAAGAGATGAATCTGCCACTAAAAGTAGATAAACTGGACAAATATGACAAACGCATCAAGAAACTGAGAAGAGAAAATTTAAAGAAAGTGTCCAAAAATAGGGCTATAAAAAAAGTCAAAACATTTTTTGACACTGGAGTTCCTTTTTCCGTTTTTTATACCGTCTACAATATTTAAAAAGTTTCGTCGGCCAGTAAAGATAGTTAAATTCAGAAAATAAAAATCGAAAAATTTGAAAACAATCGAAAATTTTAATTTGCAAGCTTTATTTAAAAAATTCCCTACAATTGCAAAATTAAAAATTTGGAAACCATTTTATTTCCCCTAGAAAATATGTGGTAACATACTAGCAAACCCTATAGGAGGTTCCCTGGCCACTGAACAAAAATTTCAAAAATTTAAAGAAAATTGCAACTTTATCAAAAAATTTGTAAAGATATTAAAATGTTGAATACCATTCCATGGCCAAAAAATAATTTCAGTAAACTGTTATCAAACCCTAGATGAGGCTTCTTGCCCCCTAGGGCTGGAAAAATTGAATAATGACAAAAAATGTCAGAAAATTTGAAAAAAAAACCAATTTGATTTTAAAAAATTGGTAAAATTCATGAAGTTAAAATGTTTAAAACCACTTCATTACCACTAGAAGCTATGCAATAACCCATTATTAAACCCCAGAGGAGCTTTTTTGACACCAAAGTCTGGAACAACTCAAAAAATCACAAAAATTTTCAAGTAATTTGAAAAAATTAGTATAAATTACCATGTTTATGTTTGGAGTAGCAATAGTTATAGCACTTAGAGTGGCCGTAAAAAGCAATTACGTCTTGCAAAGGACCTATATCAACTTTAATAAACCTCAATTTCAGACTGGTCTAAAAAAAATCCAAAAAAGGACGAAAAGTTGCTAAAAATTTCATTATTTTAGGCTCAAACACTCCCAAAAATGACCTTTTAACCTTGAATTACGGCCCTCCCAGTAGCTTCACCACTCTGAGTACTTGAGGGACTACTAAACGCGGGCCTCTAATGAAACTTCACGCCCGCTGAGCTTTACCTGTTTATCCCGTTTTGAAAGCTCAAAGTCATGAAAACAGGTGTGAAAACATCTTACAAAAATAAAAACATAGCAGGACAAGTCCTGACGTACAATTCACAGAATTTTCATTGACTAAACAGAAAAACTAGACCTAGAATGGACTATGAGTGAATTGATAAAAAACCATTTTAAAAAAAATCAGAACAAAAAAAAATCAAACAGAAAATCAACGTCAAAATGCCGCATGTGAACAAAAAAACCACTAGCGAGAAAAGAAAATTTAATTCAAACAAAAAGCTAGGCCTATAATGAGCTGTTAATGGATTGGGAAAATCATTCAGAAAAAAATCCGATCCAAAAAATCGAAAAAACAGTAAAAATCAGAGTGAAATTGCCTTATGTGAAAAAACCACTACCGAGAAACCGAATTTTTGTTCAAACACAGTTTTCTCACTCTACTTTAAAATTAGAGCGAAAAAAAATCACGCCGCAAAACCACACGCTTTTTAGCGCCATTTCCTGTTTCGGCGTGACCAAAATCACTACTCCAATTTGACTTCAAAAATCATGAAAATGTGTGAACAGATCTTAAAAAAAACATAGCAGGACAAGTCCTGAATTACAATCCAAGGAATTGAATGAAAAACAGGCCTAATGTACCTGACCAGCAGATAAATTGAACAATCCAAGCCAAAAAGACGAAATCTCGAAAGTTGAGAAACTAAAAAAATCAAACTAAACAAAAAAACAATTATTGAATAATGACAATTAATGTCAGACAATTGGAGAAAACTGCAAGTTTTATCAAAAAAATTGGTAAAATTCGTGAAGTTGAAAATCATTCCATTACCACTAGAAATTATAAAATAACTTACTAATGTGACACCAAGAGCTGAAACAACTTAAAAAATTTTAAAATTAGAATAATTTACCGTGTTTATGTTTGGTGTAGCAATACATATAGCTCTTAAAATGGCCACAAAAGGTAATTACGTCTTGCAAAAGACCTTTACCAATTTTTACAAACCTCAATTTCAGACTGATCCAACAAAAAAATCGGAAAAAAGACAAAATTGCAAAATTTTGGGCTCAAAAACTTCTGAAAATGACCTTTTAACTTTGAATTAGGGCCTTCCCAGTAGCTTCATCACTCTAAGTACTTGAAGAACTACTAAACGCGGCTAAGGGCCTCTAAGGAAACTTGATGCCCGCTGAGCTTTACCTGTTTATCCCGTTTTGAAAGCTCAAAGTCATGAAAAAAGGTATGAAAACATCTTACAAAAATAATAAAAAAAGACAGAGCACCAATACAATCCAATTCTTGGATTGTAAAAAAAATAGGAGCGCAATAATCAATAATAGCCGGCTGAGAAGATGAGGGCGGCTATTAAAAGTGGAATCAATTGCAAAATTTAAAAAAAAATGCTGAAAATTGTGATTTTAATATCTTTAGAATCATTTCTGTGTCTCCAAAGGCTATGCATTAACCCAATTCCAAGCATTAAAAAATTCATTGGCTCAAAGATCGATAGGCAATAATGTTTAGAAAAAACCTCAAATTTCAAAAAAAAATCATTCTATTAAAATGTTGAAAACCGTTCAATTACCCCCTAGCAGCTATCTAACAACATATTATCAATCCCTGGATGAGGTTAGCTGGCTACTGAGTCAAGAAAAACTGAAGACAAATGTTTTGAAAAAACTTGAAATTGCAAATTTTATCAAAAAATTTCTTAAATTCGAAAAGTTAAATTGTTGATAACAAATCCATTGAAGCCAACAAACATGCAGTAACTTTTTATCAGACCGTGGAATAGGTTGTTTGGTATTTGAGAATGGACAAATATCAAATATTGACAAAAACTTTAGGAAACCTTGAAAAATTGCAATTTTTATATTAAAAATGCCAAATTTCGATACATTAAAATGTTGAAAACCAATCCATTATTACTACAAACCATGCAGTGCTCTATTGTCAAACCACAAAGGACATGTCCTGGCCCCTGACAAAAATTTTCAAAAAACTTTGCGTGTTTATATTTGTAGTACCAAAACATATAGCTCATAAAATGATCATAACAAGTTATTTTGTCTCGCAAAAAGGCCTTCATCATTTTTCGAAAACTTCAACGTAAGACTAAAACAAGAAAATCACAAAAAAACATGAAAAATTGCAACATTTTGAGCCCAAAAACTCCTAAAAATGACCTTTGACCTTTAATTAAGGCCATCCCAGCAGCTGCACCACTCTAAGCACTTGAAGGACTACTGACGCTCATTTTGGGCCTCTAATGAAACTTAATGCCCGCTGGGCTTTACCGGTTTATCCCGTTTTGAAAGGATCAAAGTCATTGAAAAATGTGTGAACACATCTTAAAAAAAACACAGCGCCCCAATACAATTCAAATTCTTTGAATTGTAAAAAAAAATTAGGAGCGCTATAATAGCCGCCTAGAATTGAGGACGGCTATTAATTAGACTAATTTTGGCGCCAATTGAGTTCAAAACTGCAACAACTGAAAACTGTGAATTAGAGAAACTTGGATCAGAAAATACGTCAACGGCCAAAGAGTCCATCGAAATAAATCAATTGCTTAACAGTTTTACGTAGAAAACAGAATTAAAAGCGAAGATCAACTTATGCAAGATGAGCTCGCAAACAAAAAAGAACACTTTCAAGCATCCAAAATTGTTCTGGCATTGTAAAAAAGGATCACAATTTTTAAAACGTTTTCACTCAAAAAAATGCACGCTGTTATTTTACTGAAAAGGCCGAAAAAGCGCCAGCAGGTTCGAAAAAAATGCTTTTAATTATCTACCTTGTCTCTCAGTACTTAACATACTTTTAAAAGACAAATCAAATAAGTCTGAGCAGATGAAAATCTATCATTCTTCTCTTCTGTTTCTCGTAACTGAATTGGCATATTTCAAAGAACAAAACTGTTTTTGATAATAGTAAAGCTTTGAGACACACAAAATTCAATAAGTGAAGCGTGCAAAAATTACTGGAAAATTGATCAAACGAAAACAAAAACAGACGAAAATCGGTCTACTAAAAATCTCATGAACAAACTAACAGAAACAATATAATTGCCGACAACTTCATTTGAGAGCAACTAATTAGTAATATTGCCCATAATCGACCATTTCGCCGGTTTCCCGTACGAGCAGTTGGACGTACGAACGGTGTAATTAACATGGAATGTTTGTATTAAATGATAGTTTAATCGACAATTTCGTTCTGAGTTCAAGATAATAAACATAACCGACTAAACGTCGGAAGAATTGCTCTCGAACTAGTTGGAGCTCGAATGAATTGCAGCCTGCTTCAGTCGGGGGGAGAAATTGTGATAATTTTAGATCACGCGAAATGCAAAAAGTCAAGGGCGTGAAAGTCACTCGAAAAGTCAAAATTGTCGAGCGAAAATTTTGCATAAAAAAGACACACACGTTTACAATAATTGCTATGAACTTCGTTCAAGAGCAATTAAACACGTAAAAAGTAACAGAACGCTACCAAGCATTTACGGTGATGATTCGAGGATATTGAAAGCAGATCCACCATACGTTGCTGCAGTAGAAACATTTAGTTATCTGTTTGAAAGACACATTCTTTAAGTGTTTGAGCTGAAAATGTTATAGCTAGAACAATCATGCTGATGGTTGCAGTTAAATATCAAATCGACTAACTGTTCCCCTTTTTCACCACAGAGTTTTTAGGTCTCAAAATTATTTCAGAAAAGGGATCACACAAACGACTGCTGTTACAACAAAAACCATGACCAGTTAGCAGACGACTACACTATTTATTTAGACCGCACTCATTCATGTACATTTCTATTCTAGTTCTATTCCATTGGTATGCCAACTCTTGTTTCTTAGGATAATTTAAATAGGGTAATTATAACAAAAACAGCCTTGACGTCAACTGTCAACTCAGGTGAGTACATACTCATGATTACATTAGTCACAAAAAATTACCATTTAACATTACATTTTATAACACAAGATAAGAAACCAAGATAGTTGTCATGCCAACCGAACATGTAACTTGAATTCAAGGTGTAGGTTGACAGAGAAGAGAGGGGACAAACCTCATCCTCCGAATCATGAGTTGCTATATCTTCAATAGCAGCATCAAGCGGCGCCGAATAAGGCTGCAAAAAGGGCTCCAATTCGAGCTCCCTTGTTTCAGCCAGCTGCAGGAAATACAAGAAATTTATATTGAGGTTTTGAAGAAAAAATTCTGAAACCCACACCACACAGTTACCAACAGTCCCGCAATTAACCCGTCTACGCTCTTGTCTTAAATGTTGCCATCAAAACATTGCAGACGAAATTAAGGCAGCTTCAATTGATTTATCAAAACATAAACGACAAACATCAGGGAAATGCTCTCAAACGACTGGCGAGTGGTTCGCTTCGTCAGTAGCTAGCTTTGGCGTAGGGAGACTAGCTACGCTTAACTGAGCGAGGGGGAAACAGTAGAAAAAGGGGTGAAATAAAAGAGGGTAATGGGGGGTTGCATGGGCGGTTGAACGGATCGGTTGAGTCTCTAGAGAGGTCGAGCGAGCGGTGTTAGGGGTGGAATGAGCTTGTGGGGTCGGGGCAGGGAGGGAGTGGATGCGGGGGGGGGGGGGGCTACGCCGCCAAAAACTGCCCCTCACACCTTTATTTTAGAAGACTTGGTGATTTAAAAACTTAGAGAATACTAAAGAAAACTCTGAGAGAACAACTCAGCGACATGATGCCCTACAGGCCATGCCTGTTATCTTGTTTTTGAGGTCCAAAACATAACATTGGTCGGACAAAAAAAACTATCAGATAAGTCCGTAGGACGAAAAATTGCAAAAAGGAAACATAACCAACCAAACGTCGGAACAATTGCTCTCGAACGACTATTTGGAGCTCTAATGAATTGCAGCCTGCTTCAGTCGGGGGGGGGGGGGGGGGGGGGGACTTAAATGGGACTAAGAAGTTCGACAGTGGGCTTCAAATAACTACATTAGAGGTTAAAATATACCACCATTAAGATCTGAAGTTAAAAATGGCACCAGTTTCGGCGCACTTTTGATTTGACTTTTAGTATTAAATTGCTGCCAATTGCGTTCAGGTGGTTGAAATTTTGATTGAGACAGAATTTTAGATCGGGCGAAACGCAAAAAGTCAAGGGCGTGAAAGTCACTCGAAAAGTCAAAATTGTCAAGCGAAAATTTGGCATCGTTCAAGAGCAATTAATAATATAACAGCTTTAAACTTCGTTTGAGAGAAATTAAACGTATCAGTCAGCATAAAATAGTCACAATTCGTACAATATCTACATCATGCGTCTACGTATCAGCATTCTGTAGAGATAAAGCAAAGATGACCCATCGAAACAAAGGTGACTGTCGAGAATACCAGTGAATATCGAAGAATTCACTTAGTTAATGAAAAGAAGGTTTTACGACAAGAAAAATTGCAGTAAACAACACAAAAACGTGAAAAATATGAATAGTAGAAAACTGCTGAAAAGTCAAAAACGTTCAGAGCAGGAAATTTGCCAAAAAGCAAAAACTTAGCGAGCGAGTTCACAGGCTGATCAAGCCGGGAGAAAACTATTCCCATTAGATTACAAACATCTAATTACAGAATGTAGCTTCTAAACAAATTTGATATAAACAGTACTAAAACTTATAATAACTAGTTATAACAACGGCAAACAACACAAAAAAATGACATGTTTTCGAAGTGACTTCACTCATTGACACGCTGAAACTTAACCAAATTCAATCATTAGGCATCTTTAATTAAGGACTTTCATATAAAAAATTTGACCAAATTTGAAAAGCATTATAAATTTCAGCAAAAACCCCAAAATAAACACACGAACAAATTAGAACTAATTTCACAGTTAAAATATTAGGTCTTCAATTAATGTACACATTGCTGGCAGATTGCCAGAAAATAGCCGCAATAGCGTCATAGATTTGCCGTCTCACAAAAACATAAAAAAAGACAGACCAAAAAAATTGCCTTTTCATTGAAGGCTGATATGTTATATTTTGATTAAAAATCTGTAACATAGCTGGCAGACTGCCAGAAAATAGCCGCAATAGCTTTGCAGATCTGCAGTCTCAAAAAAAACAGTAAGACAGAACAAACAATAGTCTTTTCATTGAAGGCTGAGATGTTATATTTTGATTTAAAATCTGTACAAGTTTTTGCTGCCTCTATTAGCTGCCCTCTAATAACCTTCAATTAGAGTGACACACACCCATTTGACCTTATCTCTTTGAATTAAAGTAAATAAAAGTCAATTTCAAAGTGAGGAAGTCATTTTTAAGAGTGAGGTAAGTCAAGTGTGATCAAAAATTTAATCTTGCAAATGAACACAAAAACTCGCTCCACTAAGAGCAAAAAATGACGTCACACACGCACTTCAAATGAAATTGCATGAACGAAAGAACAAAAAGCAGATTTGAAGTGGTTGTGACGTCATATGGTCGTGACAAAAATCGCAAAGACGAAATAAAAAAAACAAGAGAAGGCCAATAATAGCCCCAGCTATCGCTGTGCGGCTTTTAAAAACTTAGCATAACTTTCCAGAAAACAGCCACCGTTGGTTGACCCACTTGACGCACATCGTCAATTTCAGTTAGTTTCCAAAATTATACTTAACTCAGCCTCTGAATTGAAAACTATTAAGCTCAATATTAATACCAGCTAGCAATCGGCCCAATGAACGGAGATAACCTAATGCAAAATGACCGCGCCTTATCGGTTCATCCCGTTTCTTTCCATTTTGATCTTTACCGAATGGAGCACTTTGTGTATTTCAATGAGCGAATGAAATTGAAAAACATCTAGTTGAAACAGTGATGAGATAAATCAGGAGTCAAACGTGAACGTCTTGACTTATGTAAAAGAAAAACGTCATCAAAAGGTAAGGTGAATTAAAAATATAGCAGAGCAAGTGCTGAAATACAACCCAAAGGAAAAAACAAAAACTTGAAACTACTGTACATGACCACCGGAACAATTGAACAATGCCCGCCAAACGAATTCAAAGTGTATATACTTTTGGAATAAGCGTCTTCAATACCACAGTCTTCAAGAGAAAATTAGCCAATACGAAACAACCTGCTTGGTATATAAGAGGCAATCAGAGACGGGCAAAAGAACAAATAGAATAAAAAAACCTAAATTAGGAAAGAATGATTCACCACAGTTCTCATTGTCTGTACCTTCAAAACCATAATTGCAGTGTTGAAATTTTGAGCTCAGAAGAAAATGAAAATCACATAAAACATTACGGAAACTATTTAAAAATGGAATAAATCGCATAATTCGGCCACCATAAGGCTATAAAACCAATTCTTTCCCCAAAAATCTTCAGAATAAAAGAAGTTGCACACTAACAGAAAACTAAAAACAAAAAACGTAAAAACTAGCAAAACTACAAAAAAGTGCTCACGATCTTCACAAAGAAAAAATTATGCCAACAAAATTTAGGCATTAACCAATGCATCAGCTTTCAAAATGCTTCGTTGGCCTCTAGAGATTGAGAAACTCAGAAAGACAAAAATTAAGAGAACATTGCAAACTTACTGAAAAAGTTGCTAAAGATCTTGATATTATTTTAAATCCATTTCAATAACGCTTAAAAAATCAGTATCACTTTTGCGTGTTTAAGTTTGCATTTCCAGGCGATTCCGCTCACAAATTGGATATAAAACGACAATATCAAATTCCACAAACGTCAATTTAATACTTAAATCTAAAAGTCCATCGAAAAAAAGTCACTCAAGAAGTGAAACAAAAAAAAATGCTCAAAAGAAAACAGTCAAGCAAAATTTTCCAAAATAAAAAAGACTAGTTGCTTCAAACTTTGCTCGAGATCAATAAATCATGTTGACATATCTTAAACATACCCGACAGATTGCCGGAAAATAGCCGCCGTGGATTCCAATAAGCATGATTGGGATTGAAGGAATAGAAGATATTGAAAAAAAAATTTTTGTTCAAAAACATTTTTTAAGTCCGATTCATTTTGATGTCATTTTTTCGTAGTTGAACACACTTCTGTTTCTTAAAGAGAGGCTACAGGGGCTACTATCAATACCAATAAGCATAAGAGATGGTAACTAAGACTTATAGGAACGACGTTCAAATAGCGGGCATCTAAAATTGGGCTTTATGGGTTTATCCCGTTTCTATTTCTGACTTCAGTTTTTCATACTGACTCTGTTCATTTTGAATTGCTTTGCTGAGCAACTGATGTTCAAATTCACTTTTAGCAGAATGAGAGAAGAGAGAAACTAGCCTAGAGAAGTCAAAGATTTCACGCAAAATGTCGAAAAAGCGGCAAAATGGTAAACCAAAAAAAGTTCGACGAAGTAAAAAACATAGCAGGACAAGTCCTGACGTACAGTTCAAAGAATTTTCATTGACTAAACAGAAAACTAGACCACGAACGGACTATAAATGGATTGGGAAAACCATTTAGAAAAAAAATCCGATCCAAAAAATCGAAAAAACTGTAAAAATTAAAGTGAAATTTCCGCATGTGAACAAAAAACCACTAGCGAGATAGCGAATTTTTGTTCAAACACCGTTTTCTCACTCTACTTTAAATTTAGAGCGAAAAAATTTCACGCAGCAAAACCACTCGCTTCTTCGCTCCACTTCCTGTTTCGGCGTGACCAAAATCACTACTCCAATTTAACTTCAAAAATCACGAAAATGTGTGAACAGATCTTAAAAAAAAGACAGTGCCCCAATACAATTCAAATTCTTTGAATTGTAAAAAAAAAATAAGAGCGCTATAATAGCCAGCTGAGAAGATGAGGCTGGCTATTAAAAAAGATAGACCCCTAATGCAATGAATCGCAAAAAGGAACAAATCAACTCTCACGACATTCGCCACAAGTGCAGTGGTGGGGATAGGGAGTGAAGTAGGGGCGTGAGGGGAGCCGCTGATCGGGAGGGGGGAGGCAAGTGAGGTGGCCCTGCTGCCCTCCAGACGCTACCTGTTTATCCCGTTTTTGAGAACGAAAGTCAAAAGGGTCCGACGAAAAATTGGTCAGGCAAAAAACGCATTAGGAAGACCACATGACTAATATAAATTGCTACAACATTCATTCGAGCGCATCTTTTAAAGGCTGTTCGAAGAGGTTGCGTTTTTTCAGTTGAAACATGGAAAAGCTTTATAGTCAACAAGATTGACTAAAAACGTCAACATCAACACAATGTCAAGCATTTCAAAATTCTCGAAATTAATGCTCCGAGAAACATTTTGAAATCTTAGTTTCAAATTCGTTTTAATTTCTCTTTGTATCTGAACTCTCGACTTAAAGAGCTTCAAATAATAAGATATTTTTCGACAAAAACGAGATTCTACAAAAACGTCAATAGTTAATATCTTGTTCGAATCTATAGCTCAATATACAGACATGTTCTAGTGCAGTGGAATGAAAAAATTCCTCGCTTGTGGTAAAACCATTGGGTATCTTTTTTTAAAAAACGACAGCTCAGAAACAAATAAATAGTTGGTACGATTTTTAGAGCATCAACAGGAAATGAGGAGTCATATTTTTCAGGAAAACCACAAACACTATTTGACTTCATTTAAAATCCTAATACCATACCTTGACAAATTTGTAACCGAATCATACCTTGTCTTCAGTGAGGTCAACAGAACATGAGTCCCCTCCAGCCCGTAAAGGTGAACATGACTGTGTTCGCCTGTATTCCACATCAGGTTGTGGTTTCACTGATCCGTTGATGCCATTGGCGGATGCTTTTCTATCGCCATCCGGCGCATTAAACGTGGCCGAGGAATGCTTTTTAACCAAAGTTGGAGTATGATGAAACCCAATGGCTGATATTGTTCGTCTCATCGTTCCTTGATGCCTATAAACGATTATACATCTTTTTTTACTGACGTCTCCAGATACAACCAACCAGAACTGATACGCCGGAAAAATTCAAAGTTTACAAAACTCCAACGTAGCCGGTAGATCGCAAGACAATAGACGCGAAATAGACTGCTGAGGCCTACTAGTTTAAAAAATCGCCAATACTAAGGAGAAAGAAAGTAATTCATTACAGCAGATTCTGATTTAAAATTGTCAAAAATAGCTGCCGTTGACCCATATCGGGTTTGAAACAGAAAAAGTAACTGGAGGCTATCATCAACCCTAAAAACAATGTGCCAGCTACCCATTACTTGAATGATCATCATCGGGATTGCAAAAGAAAAAGAACAAACTGAAGCTTATTAACACTAATACACCAATGCCAGCTAGCAATCAGATTAATGAATTTTGATAACCTAATGCACTGACTTAATGACTGGGCTTTACCCCGTTTCTTTTGATTTTGCTCTTTTGAACTTGACTGAGTTCACTACATTGCATAATTCAATGAGCGAAAAATGCACAAAAATGAACAAAAAAATCTGAAAACAATTAGAAAATGTCCTTTCTGAAACGTTTAGCGTTTTTAGAATCATTAAAAATAACAGCGTATATAAATTTTGACTATCCATCCCTAGAATGGAATCAGAACACAACACATCAACGTTGTGGGAATCAACGACAGTCGAAGCAAAAAAAGAGGTAAAAAATAAAGAAATTTGCAAAAATCAGAAAACCCTCGAAAACCAGTGGCCTCAAAAAAGAGGCATCCTAACTACACGCCAAAAAATTTCACCAGAGCACATAAAAAATTGAAAGTCAAAAATATCTCTTAGCAGTTGTAAAGACCGTAAAAGTGACAAAAGAACTTCAAATGAAATCAAGATTAATAAACTCACTTGACCATTACATTATAAAACATAACCGACCAACGTCGGGCGAATTGCTCTCAAACGACCGGCGAGCGGTTGACTTTGTCAGTAGCAAGCCACGGGGGGCACGAGGGCTGATGGGGGGCAACACTGGGTTGAGGGCAACAGCGCGGTGGGGGGTGGAGCAATAGTGGGGTTGGGGGGTCAACGGAGGGGGGGGGGGGGTGTCTCAACCTCTAAGAACCGCCCTTCACACCATAAGTATAAGTATAAGTCTCCAAAACAGTTTGAGCTGAAAAAGAGCTGAAAGGCTCTAAGAGCACTTAATGCCCGCTGGGCGCTACCTGTTTATCCCTCTTCTGAGGACAAAAAATCGGTCAAGCGGAAAATCGCATAACAAAAGACCGACAGGACTAATATAATTGCTACAAGATTCGTTTGAGAGCAATTAATAAACATAACCGACTAAAGTCGGGCGAATTGCTCTCAAACAACCGGCGAGCAGTTGGCTTCGTCAACAGCTAGCCACGGTTTAGTGACCTCAGGGCACTATCTCATTAAGCCGTTTCTGAAGACGAAAGTCAAATGGGTCAAACGAAAAATCGGCCAAGCGAAAAATTGCCTAAAAGACAAACAGCATTATTATATTTGCTACAAATTGCTTTTGAGAGCAATTACAATGATTTCCTAAAAATTGCCTGTTAGATCATTTATGATAAAAAATATTTCAACTATAACTCCTTGATAATGAGGATCAGAGATGATGAAATTACGGCATATAACAGCAACTGAAGTGCGGCATCAACAAAAAGCGTGAGAGAGAGAGAGAGAGCTAAAACGTGAACGAGAAAGAGAAGGAAAGGAACCCTAATCGAAAAAGAGAAGACAAAGGAATATCTTCCATGATTGGATTCGACACTGCAACTTCTAGTTTTCTAACCTTGTTAATAAATAAATCATATAGAAAAAACTGAAAGGCAAAATTAAAAAAAGTTTTCAACTTCGCACTAAAGTTCAAAAAACCACTTTTTGTCTCGAAAGTTTTGTCAAGTAACCCACCTCCGAGACTTGAAAAGTTTTGTTGGCCAGTAATGGTCGATAAACTCAGAAAAGGACAGAATATTGAAAAATTGCAAATTTTAACAAAATCTCTCTAAAATTCAAGACATTAATATCTTAAGAACCAGTTCATTGTCTCAAGAGACTATCCGGTATCCCTGTTTCAAGCCTGAAACAATTTCACAGGCTGATAAATTTTAAGTTTAAATTTTATCCAAAGTTACTAAAACAGGAGTAATCAAAAACATTGATCAACATCCCATTAACTCTAGAACCCTATGCAGCAGGTTATTATTAAACCTCGGAGGAGTTACCAGGACCTCTGTTGCCGGAAAAATTTTAAAAATGAAAAATTGCAAATATTTAAAAAAAAAATGCTTAAATTCATGAAATTAAAATCTTGAATAATATTCCAATATCTATAAATAATGCAGTAAAACATTATCAAACCATAGAGGAAGTTCCGTGGCCCTTGAAGCTAGCGAAACCTAAAACATGACAAAAAATTCAAAAAACTTGAAAAAAATTGCAAGTTCTATAAAAAAAAATTGCTAAAACTTGTGATATCAAAGTTGAAAAATAATCCATGACCAACAAAAATTTTTCAGTAACTTATTATGAAAACGTAACGGAGGCTTTCTGACCTTTGAGGCTCAAAAAAATCTGAAGAATGACTATAAATGTCAAAAAATTGGAAAAAAAACTGTCAAAAACTATCAAAAATATGCTACAATTCGTGATGTTAAAATGTTGAAACCATTCCATTACCACTAGACAAAGTAATGCAGTAACATATTATCAAACCCTAGAAGAGGTTTTTTGACACCTAAGGCTTATAAAAATCAAACACTGTCAAAAATTTTCAAAAAGCTTGAAAAAAATTGCAAAAAATTTAAAAAATTTGCTTTCTTAGCAAGCGTTGTCCGTCAGTAACTAGCCACGGGAAGGGGGAGAGAGAGTTGCACCAGGGTTTGATTGGGGGCAACACTGGGGTGAGGGGCAACAGCGCGGTTGGGGGGGGCAATAGGGGGATCAACAGAAACAGAGGGGATTTCTTCAACCTTTAAGAACCGCCCTCCACACCATAAGTATAAGTATAAGTCTCCAAAACAGTTTGAGCTATACAGAGCTGAAAGGCTCTAAGAGCACTTAATGCCCGCTGGGCGCTACCTGTTTATCCCATTTCTGAGGACGAAAAGTCAAAATCGTCAGACGAGAAATCGGTCAAATGAAAAATCGCATAAAAAAGACCGACAGGACTAATATAATTGCTACAAACTTCGTTTGAGAGCAATTAATAAACTATCTCAGTGAATGGAAAGGTTAGCTAGAAGTTGGAGCCAATAAATTGAACCCAATTACGCCTTACTAAAAGGCCAATAATTATTTCTTCTAAGCGAGAGCGATAAGACCAGAAGAAAACATCAACCGACTAACGTCTATTTGCTCTCGAAAGATAGGCGGGGCAATTCAATTCAGAGGAGGCTATAGCAAAGAAAACCTTTTTAACAGAGCAAAAACTTCCCACTAGTGAGGGCTTCGAACACGTGCCTCCTGTGCTCTAGACAAGCACTTAGCACTCTTATGATACCATGCTCTTATGATCTAGCAATTCAGGTCAGGCAAAGGATCCCGAAGTCTAAAAAAGTCGCTCAGATTGTCAAAGCAAAATGTTTCCCAAGAAAACGATCATGCAAAAACTTTCCATAAAAAGACAAATTTACAATAAATGCTTCAAACTGCGGTTGATAGCAATTAAACAAGCAAAAAAATAATTTACTTCTTAAAAGCAATTTTTGAAAATCATTTAAAAAGACTGCTCTGACCTCAATCGACGAATTCGATTCACCTATTCCTCATTAGCAAAAATTCATCTAAATTTTGAAAACGAACAGCGTTTAAATCATAGAAACCAACAGCTTTAAACTGAAAAAATTAAAGCATTAATTTAGAAATCCTTAGCAACAAGTGACACCTGTCATTATTGAGACAAGATCGAACAAATCGACGAGACAACTCGAAGTAAAAACTCGCGAAACTCAAATAATTGGATAATTTTTCTTGGAAACGATTAGTGAAAAAGTCATAGAAATCATTAGTATTGAACTGGAACAATTCACAGACCAAAATAAGCAAATCCTACAAGCAACTTATGAAACCTTTCCCTCATGAGATTGAACAATAAGATAGCAAAAAACAGCAAAAACTCGCAAAAACTATTTTAAATGTTTGGGAACAGAACAAATAGTGTCCAAGTAATAAACATAGCTGGCAGATTGCCAGAAAATAGGCGCAGTGGCTTTGTAGATCTGCAGTCTCAAAAAAAACACTAAAAGAGACAGACCACAAAAAATAGTCTTTTCATTTTGAGAATGTTATATTTTGATTAAGAATCTATATAAGTTATCGCTGCCTCTATTAGCTGCTCTCAAATAACCCTCATTTAGAGTGACACATACCTCTTTGACCTTATCTCTTTGAATTAAAGTAAATAAAAGTCAATTTCAAGGTGAGGAAGTCATTTTTGAGAGTGAGGTAAGTCAAGTGTAACCAAAAATTTAATCACGCGAATGAACGAAAAAACTCGCTCCACTAAGAGCGAAAAATGACGTCACGCACGCACTTCAGTTGAAATTGCATGAACGAATGAACAAAAAGCAGATTTGAAGTGGTTGTGACGTCATAAGGTCGTAACAAAAATCGCGACGACGAAATAAAAAAAAACCAAGAGAAGGCCAATAATAGCCCCAGCTATCGCTGTGCGGCTATTAAAAAACATACCCGGCAGATTGCCGGAAAATAGCCGCCGTTGATTCCAATAAGCATGATTGGGATTGAAATAACAGAAGATATTGAAAAAGAAAGATTTTTGTACAAAAACATTTTTTTAAGTCCGATTTATTTTGAAGGCACTTCGTAGTTGAACATACTTCTGTTTCTTAGAGAGAGGCTACAGGGGCTCCTATCAATAACAATAAGCATTAGAGATGGTAAATAAGACTTATAGGAACGACGTTCAAATAACGGGCATCTAAAATTGGGCTTTATGGGTTTATCCCGTTTCTACTTCTGACTTCAATTTTTTATACTGACCCTGTTCATTTTTAATTGCTTTGCTGCGCAACTGATGTTCAAAATCACTTTTAGCAGAATGAGAGAAGAGAGAAACTAGCCTAGAGACGTCAAAAAGATTTCACGCAAAATGTTGAAAAGGCGGCAAAATGAGGTAAAGCGAAACATTTTTTTATTCGACGAAGTAAAAAAAAAATAGGAGCGCTATAATAGCCGGCTGAATAGATGAGGGCGGCTATTAATCAATAGTTATGAACTTAATTAGGTTCATTTAAGCCTCATTTGCAACTTATTATACAATACATTGGATTGTGTAAGAAGAGCACCTAAACAATAGCAGCTGAGAGGCTAACGGCGGATTTTAACATCCATATCTTCAAACACTAGTGTCTTAAGTAGTAGAATTACAATTATAACTCTTGGATGACTTGTAATCAAATTCAAATGGAGTTTACATTAGCAATTAAGAATTGAAAAATGAGTGCAGAAGTCATTTTGAGTGAGAAAAGTCCGGTTGACCTAACAACATACAGAATGCGTTAAAAATGAGGTCACACACACAAACGAGCTTCGTAGTGGTAGGAGTCAACGCACAAAGTCATACTTTGACTTCTTAGAGCGTGATCAAATGATTTTGACAAAAATAGGGAAGACTAATAAAAAACATAGCCAGAGGAATTCCAGTAGCACGGGCCTTGCTGAAACAGAAAAATTGCAGAAGGAACCACGAATTTTTTTATCTCAAGAATTTTTATCTTAACTAAAAAAATTGGTGTAAGAGTTTTTGCCTTAACTGAAATTTTTGGTCAAAAACTAAACCCCTTAAGTAACGGGCAAAAAATCAGCATTAAAATAATTCAAGCAAGCAAATAGAAAATCAACTACAATGACTTTCAGAACGCATACAAAAAACCGCATTGATTTCAATCTCATGACTAGAATTTCACAGAAGCGACCCACTGTGTCGCAAACTGTTGAGATTAATAAAAAAATATCTGCTAATGATTAAAAAATAGTCAAATCTGATAAGTTGTCAAAGACTGATAAAATAAAAAAACTGACCGCGCTTATAATTGTCCCTCAAACTCCACTCAATAACTCGCATATCTTGATATAACTTTCTCACCAAGAAATATTGAATAAAAGAATGCAGATACATTGCGAAAGACAGATACATTCTTAAAAAACTGAAGTCTAAAAACTGAAATAAAACTTACCATTAGAGAAGTAAACTTTAGGAAGCAAGAAAAACAATTTGATTTTATCCTCACCGCAATTCAAAAAGTCAAACTTTACTTTTCTCTAGTTGAATTAATTTTGGAAAAAAAACCAATTATTGAAATCTCAAAAAAAAACCTAACGGAAAAAGATAAACCCATATCAATAAAATCACTGATTAGAAAACTTAGCCCCTAACAATAAAAATTCAAACAAACTCTCAGAACTGCATTACAAAAATTTTCACCGCAAACAACAAAACGAAAGAAAACTCAGGGAGAGAAGCTGAAAGAATTTTGTTTTAAAAAACTCAAAAACAGAGTAATTAAAACTGATTAAAGAAACTTTCCAGACACAAAAAGAAGCTAAACGCCAGAACGTTATGAGCACATTGTACAACACCTTCATAATTTTGAAAACGAAACTAAAATAAAAACAGCTAACCTGCAATATTTAACCTTTGTGTTCAAGTAAAACTAAATAGTCATCTTGCTGCCAAAATACTTTATAAAAAACAAGCTCTACCTAGTTAAATAGAGAACGAAAGAAAAAAATGAGTACTTGAACAACCCCCCCCCCCCCCAACCCCCAAAAGAACCTGTTATATGTTAAATACTTTGCAAAATAATGAAAAGGAGAAGCAATTCAAAGAAAAACTGAGAAACGCAATGTCTGATTTTAAAAAAAAAACGACGATATCATATACCTTGGATGAAAAAATGTTCAAAGATTATTTAAAAATTGCAAAATGTGAGCCAAATAAATACATTCTTGTACTCTCAAGAAAGCTACTGAGAGATAGATATTATTGCAACTATGATCCTTACATAAAAGTTAAGAAACCAAAGTCACTAAAAGCAAAAGAAATTAGCCGAATCGGCAAAAAATGTCACTAGCACTCGCTCTAGTGAATTTCGATGACCTAATTCACTATGACTTTATGACCGGCCTTTTTCGGTTCAACCCAGTCCTTTAGCTTTTGCTGTATTGACAATGATCGTATTAACTACAGTGCGCATTTCAATTCGTAAAAGAATTTAAAATCGATTCAGTTGAAACAGTGAGAGAGGTAAGTCACGAGTGAGACATGAAAATCGTGACTCATTTAAAGCAAAAAACGTGATCAAAAGGTAAAACGAAATAAAAAAAACATAGCAGGACCAGTCCTGAAATACAGTTCAAAGAATTGAAGCAAGTTAGGACAACATCAGATCCAAAAGCAAACATAACAAACACAATGGCGTCCACGAAAGAAAACAAAACGGTACAAAAAAACAGAACATTTCCGACAAACAAAATCATTTCATTTCTTCCAGAAAATAGTGCTACAGAAGTTATTATTCCCAAACACGTCCGGACAAGACTTTAATACAATGGGGTTTTCGACAGCAAACGCCAACTTTGTAGAAAACCACTGCAGACAAATTAAAAGGACAACACAAACTACCTTTGGCATGAATTATCTTTACCAACGCTATTAGTAGTGAGAAATGCGGGGGTCTACCGCACAGATTTAGGATCCCAACCACCCAGTCTCGAACTCGGGCCAATATTTTCAATTTCATCTATTGTTTTGATAGCCATACCCACTGAACCATGGATACATGACTGAGCCATATTCAACTTGCATTTAAACCGAAATAATCAAGGCTTAAACAAGGCAACTTGGCTCAGTGGTTACATATCAATGACCCACTGGGACAAGTTGCCTTTGGAATTTTCCCCTAAACCATATATGTAGAAAATTTTGACCTGCATTGCCAAATTGGCTGTGGATTTTTCCATCCATTTCTATCTTTATAACTATCTTATCAAAAGCAAACAAAAAGAGCCTATAAAAGAAACAGATTTCATTTCAATATAATTTTCAGCAAAATGCTAAGCAACTCACAAAACAACTTTCGTTTCATTGTGTATAGTGCTCAGTTACTAATACCAACCCAACAAGCGACCGAGTCCATTTCGGGAAAACGCCGTAAAACAGAAAACCCTCAGTTGTCTTTAACCTCACAGCGACAGCCCAAAGGTTTAGCCCACTGGATTGATCAGTTTACAGATTGGCAGATTGCAGTCGTCAACCATGAACCCAACAGGAGTGAAACAAGTGCATCCTTTAGATGGTGCGAAGACATCTCGACGGAACACCAGCACATCATTGTCCATACAAACGATAATCCTAAACACATGGAGAAGACTATCAAGTCCTTTATTCGACATGAGAGCAAAATTCTCAATGAAATCAGAGCACGATTGTTCGTACCACAGAGCTCCTTTCAAACGTTTAATCAACAGTTCCTCCGATTCAATGCATCAGATTTCTAGACGAGGAGATATCTTTGAGGAGTTCATACGAAACCCTGATCCTTTAATAGAGGATAAACCAAAGCGGAGCCATCAGATGGATTTGGTTTGGGAAATTGAGAGATCTAGTCCCGCTCGCAGAACAGAAAAAAACACATTGACGGAGTACCAACGCAGGCTCATCGCCAAAATTGAAAGCCTAGAAAGTACCGACTCACCCTTCAAGGATAGCGTTGAAGCTTTCATAGATATTCTAGCAACGGGCTGGGGATCTCTCTACAAAGCTGAACACTCAACATACATTGAAGTGCACTGTGGACTGACAAACGCTCAATGTTCCTGCTGGGAATGCTGGAATGCTGCACTAGAGGACAATGAGACAAGGGAAAATTCCGATGAGTCATCTAAACAAATAAAAAACTGATATATAGAGATAACATTACATAACTCTTTCATTTACTACCTTCTTTATCTAGAAATTAGTCGCATGTACAATATTGGGGATATAAATAAAGTTTTGTGTAATCTCAAGCTTGTATCCCGAGTGTTCCCTCAGAACGAGAAATCTAAAAATGGCTTTATTGCCGTTTGCATGCTCATAGACCCAAAAATTGATGTGCATGCAGTTAACAAGCTGGCTCCATATGGTGGACTCATTGGACCTGGGAACAGTGCATTACATAATTATTTGAAAGATTCAAAAATTCTGAGAGTGCATGCAATTTTCCATGACGCCTATGGTTTCATGAAAGAGGCACATAATAAAGGACCCGGTTATGTCTACATGATTTCTAATTTCCCTGGTCATTTCTTATTGGGTCATATTAGCGGTATCGTTTACTGGTCCAGCTTTAAAATCTTTTGGTCTAAAGAGTTCGAACAATTACCATTTTGACATGACAACATTCGATCCAAACTTATTCACCTTGCATATTTCAAAACTAGCAGCTCTTCAACTTTCACATAACAATAACAACCTATCTATTTTGTTAAGAAAACAATGCTGGAAAAAAGTCAACCAGCAAACAGTTTTAGTTCAGACTGAATTAGACTTAACTTTTAATGAGCTGCAATTACTTTCCGAAGCAGGAAAACTGGCTGAGTACTTTTTGTTGGCATCAGAAGAAGCTGCCAAGTCACCACCACCAAAAAAACCACCAACGAATTGAAATTTAAAATGACTGACTCGCCTGACTGCTCAATCGATTTAGCCAATAAAATAATTTTTGACAAGGGCGATCAAGAACGACCTCCTTGTAAAATTGGCTGCAACGCCGAGAGATCAATGATAATTTGCTTCATTCATTTTTTGGTTCATCTGCTCAATTGTTTTGTGCACTCTCTACCTGTTTGTTTTCAATTCTGATGGTGAGGATCATTCATACCTCTGGTCAGTTTTAGCATTTTTCGTGGGTTGTATTATACCAACGCCGAAATGATCAAGAGAATATCTACTGATCCGCACTTACTTATGACAGTTGTAGGTCCAAGTGGTTCCGGAAAATCAGTACTTGTGGCTGACCTATTAGTTCAAGCAAAAGTTTTCAACCTCCACTCGACAAAATTTTATATATTTACCAACACTGGCAACCTCTTTATGACGAGCTGAAAACAAAGATTGACAATATTACGTTTGTCCAGGGATTGGATTGGACTAAACTAAAACCGTGCGGTAAATTAAAATGACAACTTTTAGTATTTGATGACATTTATAATGAAGCAAGTAACCAAGCAGAGTTTCTGCAACTTGTTGTTTCGGGCAGGCATCAGAATCAGCATGCCATTATATTGAAACATAATTTGTACCAAAAAAGGTCAAAACGCAAAAACCATCGACCTCAACGTAACCCATATTCTTTTGATGAAAAACCCTCGCGACATTATTCAAATTGACTGCCTTGGAAGACAGTTGGGTTGCCGATCACTCCTACTATCGGCATACAAAACCGCAACGGCAGCACCATTCGGTCATTTATTGATTGATTTAGATCCTCGATGTGACGAAAAATTACGTTTATGCTCACATATTAACGAAGATGTAGCAGTATTTTTCTGTGCGAAAACGCTACAAAACGTTATCAAACTTGATGAGTCATTCACGTCATCTATATAGTTTAAGTCTCTTTATAACTTTTAAACCCTTGCTGAGAAAAATTTTCGTCCTACACTGTCCAGATGCATTTGTAAAATTTATCCTAGATTGTGTTTATAACATTGTCAAAGGCACAGTCATCCTTGATCCTGCAATATTATCTGCCCAGAAAATAAGAGAGTTTGAAAAACTTATTTCTTCTTTATGTGACCGTCGCGTGAAAGTCAACACAAAGCGAAAACTACTGGCAACAAATCAAGGTATAAATTTAATTGTACTTATCACTGCCCCAATTTAAAATCATTTTTCTTCTTGATCATGACACAGTCAGCCGAAGAATTTATACTGATATCAACAGAAACGTATAAACAGTTGCTGACATCAAACTCATTAGCACAAAAAGAAGAAAGTACAAAACAGAAAAACCTAGAAAAGAGAAATGTTGATAATAGCGAAGCAATCGCACAATTAAGCGCTGCATCAGCACTCAATTCGCCAACAAAAGTTACGGAGTCAGTCCCAGATTCACAAACTTATAACAACAATTCAAAACATCCATCTAACTTATCAGATAATCAAATCCAATGTGTCACTGACGAGCTCTTAAAAGCAGGTTTGAGTGGCGGAAAAATAGAGCGGAGCAAAACAATTCTTACTTTCCTAAGCAAATCAAACATTATTACAGTAAATCAAAGCACAGGAAAGCTGCACTGCGAATTAGACGGCAGTGCGTCAACATCAGATCTTCTGGAGTTCCTCGCAAACCTTCAACTTCTAACCAAGAAAATCAGTCAGGACGACCTCAACATTTTAAATTAAAAATTGGGATTCACCTTGTTGCCAATAAAACCGCAAAGGCAGCTGCTACAAACGATATTCAAACAGTTTCTACTACTAATCAACAGCTTCCATAGCTATCGATGTTCTGAATCTTTCTGAGAAGAAAACATTTGCCTGTTCAAGAATCAGAGTTTTATTGGTAATTGCAGGTATCGAAACAAATCCTGGCCCATCTTCGAAGAATGTGGATCATGCAAAAAACTACAAAGAAAAAGCACACAACGACCACTTTTTTATTGCACAATATCTGGCTGGGTTCATTTCATTTGCAGTGGGCGTTCCAATGCTTCTGAATACAACAAAGACACGTTCGCTTGCACGAAATGCAAAAACGAGAGAGTTATATCTACAAAGCTTTCGGAGAACTCAGACTAAAAAAAGCTCATAAGTTTTATACAGAAACGGGGTTTCCCAGCTCATATAGCAGTCTGAACCGTCTATGTGCTGAAACCAGCTTAAGAAGAAAAACAGTAGAAAACTACTTGGCAACAAATTCAACATTCACAAAATTCAAGCAAGCAAGACAAAGATTCCTACGCCTGAAAGTGCAATCGTATAGGATCAATGAAATTTGGTCAATGGATTTAGCTGATATGCAGTCGATTGCGAATGACAACAAGGGAATCAGATATCTGTTGGTTGCAGCAGATACACTAAGTCGCTATTTGCGTGTCGAACCAATGAAAGATAAAAATGCAACAACAACAAAAAGAGCATTCTTAAAAATGTTTAAAACAGTTAGGCGCAAAGCATTTCCTGAGAAAGTCTGGGTTGACGATGGAAAGGAATTTCTTGGAGCGTTCAAAAATTTTTGTAATGCTAATAATATAACTGTTTATCAGACTCATAACGAGAAAAAGGGTGCATTCGCAGAGCGGAACATTCGGTCTCTGAATGCCCTGATTTACAAATACATGAACCAAAGTCACACATCAGAATACATAGATCAGCTGCCGAAATTAGTAAAAGTTATAAACGGGCGCGTAAATAGAGTCACGGGTTTAGCACCACAGAACGTTACGAAAGATCACACCAGTTATCTCGTCTCGCTCAACCTGAACGGCAGAATGCAGAAACCAAAATTTAAAATAGGCGACACAGTTCGAATACGCCGAAAAATAGAAACTTTTCATCGTGGATATAAAATTCAGTTTAGTCACAAAATTTTTCGGATAACAAACATCTCAACAGTTGATCCGCCAACATATCGGATAGTCTCACGACACAAACGAAGAAATTCAGGGAAAATTTTACGAGTCTGAGCTTGTTAAGTTTCTGGAAGAATAATGACAAATCTAACAAACACCTTCACAGTAAATCTCATTTCTAACTCATCAACCGACACTTTTCCCAACAACACCTTGGCAACCTTCACAAATCTACTACCAACAGTGATTGATCTCAACAAATCCAAAGGTATGTGGCAAGTAGCTTTACTGGAGATGTCATGGGCCTCTAAAATTAAAAACGTCACAAATGGCATGATTGAGGTAGAGTATTTTCAAAATGAAGCCACCACTGAAATCGAGGAAGAATCAGATGTTGAGTCATCTCCTATTGAACCGTCCTCAAACACAAATTTATTTGTACCTATTTCACGGAGAAGGCGAAAACCATTAAGACCGCGTGCCAATGGCTCTGCGACACGACCAACCAAAATGAAAATTCCCCAGGGGAACTATCAATCTACAGATACGCTTCTGCAGAAGATCTGCGAAAAAGTTTTCAAATCGAAGGAGCCTGATTCATGGCCTTTTGAGTGGTCAGTCACTTAACACAGTCAATTGTTGAGAGTCAGAGAAAGACGTAGCCACGGTATAGAAAAGGAGCACGAGGATGAGGCAGGCTTCATAACTGCGGATACAAACACCAGTGAGGAAGCAGAAAACTCAACCACAAACAAAACCGAGAAAAGAATCAAAATTGTTTCGCCGGATTTGAAGAACATATTGGGCATTAAGGTGCTTTCCCCCGCATTCAAAGCCAATATATCCCGTAGATATATCTGGAGGACGGCATACAATGTTCGTCTATTGAGACCTTATTCAGGACGAAATTCTCGGTAGCAAATTTACGTCCCTTCTACGAACAGTGGCACTGACAGCAAACACGAACAACCATAGTAACCATGGTGACATTATCAGTTAATCGTTTTCAAACCTGCAATGGAAGACAGTTGTCAAGTCATCCTTTCAATCGTTATCAATAACGCTAAGAGACGAAACAGGCCAGTTAATTCCCTTTCTTTCCATTGGCCGGACTTGTCTGACATTGATTTTTCGACTGAGTCAATAGAACTATTCATTCGATAAACAATCACCGAGACAATCAGTCTATGAAGCAAGCAAGCAAGCAAGCAAGCAATTCGATTTTCATACATCGAAAGAACACTTTTTTTATTTGACACAACTTCTCAGTCAAGCACAAACTGTAAAATTCAACAAATGGACACCCACTACGAAGCTCAGATTGGGTTCAGCAACAACGTACAAGCGCATGGAGGACCAGCTTGACAATTTGGATCGGGAGCAGCGGGACTTGGAGCGCTTGCTGTACGGGTTGGGCGGTGCGCTCTACCCCTGGTTAAAAAGTATGCTTTACCCTTGGCAAAGAAGCTCGGAAGGAACTTAGTAACAGCAGCAATACCAGAAATTGGACAAATAATTGCAGGTAAAAAGAAAATCAAAAAGGCAGCAAAAGATTCACAGTAAAACGATCAATCTCTAAAAGCATTGAGCAATCGATAAAACCGGGCGCCACGGCGCGCGGGCCGTCCGGCGCGTCGCGGAACAGAGCGGCGCAGCACTCGCGCCCGGGCGCGCCGCGATCGGCGGGGCGGGGGGCTCAGCCCCGAGCGAGTAAGATGCTAGTGAGCAAACAAGACAAAGCGTTATCAGCAGGAAATTAAAGCAGAAAGCGGAAAACCACTACAACCATCAGTTCGACAAAATTACCTACCAAACGCAGTCGGTCAGAAACTTTATCTAACATCAAGTACTACTAGCACCATTACTAACACAACAAAAGCAGCCTTCGAATTAAAATGACAACGCAGTCTTCAAGTTTTGAATTCAAAAGCCTTGCAGACGATATCGCAAATCCCGTCACCCATACAGCTTTGGACCTTTTTGAAAAATCAAGCGTGTTGATAAATTACGAAAGCGGTCATGATCAGGAGGTTTTCCCACAAACTGGTCCACGAGGGCCAACATTAGATTTTGTTATAAGTGGTGATCAAAGAAACTGTATCGACATGAACTATATTCACTTCGCTGTGCAAGCAGCAATCTATAGATGGCAACGAAAAGATAAAACCAAGCGATGGAGAAGCGGTCGTTTTTACCCACAACACATTACATAGTCTATTTTCCCAAATTGAAGTTTATTTGAACGGGATTCTGGTTGCTGACAGCAACAATACGTACCATCATCGAGCATTTCTAGAGACCGAACTTACAACAAATAGTGATAGTAAAGAATCCTTGGCTATTTGCCACGGCTACAAATTTGATTCATCAATAGCAGATGGCGACAAAGGCAAATGGTTCACGGACAGATTAGAAAACACGATGAAAACAAACTACATCACTGACCTATATGGTGCACTGTATGTGGACTTTTTCACCTGCAAAAAATTACTGATACCAGAAGTCGAACATCGAATAAAACTCTATCGTGCCAGTAATGAGATTAGCTTAATATCTCCTGATACTGAAGGATTTACAGCGATAATAGAAAAAGCATCTCTATTCGTTCGCAAAATAACACTTACAGAGTCAGTGCGGCTCTCTATTGAGCGAGCTCTCACAAAAGCTCCCGCCCGCTACCCCTATATAGAATCTCTGTGTAAAAGTTTCATCATTCAAGCAGGACAGAATTCATTCATAAAAGAATCGATCTTCGCAACTGAATCCATACGACGCTTGACACTCTGCATGGTCCCAAACGCCCAATTCAGAGGATCATTGACGACTAATCCCTTTGACTACCAAAAATTTGATTTAAAACGTATTGAAATCTTGAGAGGCAACGGCTTGCCCATATCAGGGACTCCAATCGATACAGAACACAACACCCGACTATATTACAAGAAGGCTTCCAGAACGGAGGAAATAAAATAAGTCTCGAAAATTTTCAAGACAAGTTTATTGCTACTTTTGATTTAACTTCATCCCAGGAAGCATCCAAAAACCTTACCCTGTTCCCAGAGCTCACGGGAGCACCAATTACTCTCAAATTATTATTTTCAGAAGCACTTCTCGAGGCTGTCGAACTATTCTTAGTTGGTGAACGATTCAGTCAAATTTTTGTCGATGGAAAACGAAACGTTGCCAAGAATCAAACCATTTTGAATGGATAATATTACCATAAAAAAAATTGTCAGCAATTTAGTTTATTGAAGTTCGCTTTTTCTGGAGTGTGGAGCGCGGATAATTTACCTCGACTCAAAGTCAGCAACAAAATACGATTTCAAGTTGTCAATACTTCGCCAAGAAATTCACCAGGAACTCATTGGATATTTGTCATATCTTTTCCTCTACTCTTTCGTACCAACACATATATTAGACATCGTTTTTCAAACATAGTGATTTGGAACAGTCTTGATATATCTCTCAGTTACTTTGATATTCTGCATAGTCGAATTAATGAGCTGTATTCCGACAAGTGCTTATATGAAGTATTATCAATTGTTTCGTCTCCACCAATTCAATCAAAATCCTCCAACCTATGCGGACTCTACTGCATTTATACTGCGCTTATAGCAAACAGTCATTATTTTGAGCAAAACAAAACTTGCTTGCAAAATTGTTATCGGATGCTAGATCCTCAAGTTCATCAAAATTGCTTTCTGATGCACTACACTCCCTAGCTTCGTCATCAATAAAAGGATTACGATTCCTGAGCCCCGCTTCTGAAACGCTTTCCATATCACTTAGATCACTCCATTGAACCACTGGCTCACTGTCATCAATCTCGCGGTGAAAGAAGCCTGGGTCAGGGGGAACTGAAACAAGCAAAACAAGATGAGACAGAATATTATTATGAAGAAAGTAACCCCGATATCGCATAACAAAAACAATAACCAAAAGAAACTGGAGAAGACGCAAAGCTACTATTGTTGGGTGCTGTAACAGAAGACTGAGATTGCTCTTCATCTGGACGGCTCTCGCTCTCACTGTCACTGCTTAGAGTTTCTCTCTCAGAAAACACAAATTCATCTTTTGGCTGCTCTTGAAGTAAACTAAAATGTCCATGTGGCAGAGTGCTGATACCATCGGACTGAATGAACCTCTTGTCATCAAAGCAGCTCAGCGCGACCTTGTTAGTAGTTGAAACTTTGATCTGGTGGTTGTCAGAGTGAATTCGGGTCATTGCCGCTCTACTACTTTTTCCAGACTCCAGACAACCCAAGTATTTGTCATGATGAAGAGTCTTTTTCACACTCTTTTGAACTCCTTTCGCACTCTGCTTGGCTCCACTTTTAAATTTGATGCTGTACATCTTTGATCGGAGTATGACACATTCCTCCAAAACCTCACCATTAAGTTCATCAGACATATTCAACGGAACTTTCTTATTGATCGGATCGTACAATGGATGATCAGTGGGGTAGTCACTGAGATCTAAAAGGTGCTTAAATTTTTTCATATCTTCGTACAAGTCAACGGTTTCTATTCGATATAACAAAGAATCAGTGTCCTTATAGGTGACACAAATTCTCTCACCATAGCGAGGTTTCATTTCATTATAATGAAAATTGTACAAGGCCAGTTTCGATAAGTCAAGTATAGCTGCGCCAACAGGAGTCGGTTTATCCCATTTAATTTTTGGAATCGAAGAGTAAACAGAATATAAATCATCGTTCATAATCTGGAACGCTTTAAAAGTTGGTTTTGCCGTTAGTTTTTGAGCCTGAGACTCGTTTGACACAAACTGAATATTTCTTCTGTTACGTTTATTTTCCATTGTCTTGCCAAAACAAGCATTGGAGATTAATTTGTAGAAGTTTTTTTCAAAAGCAGTGGCTGCTTTTTTTCGCATTTCAGTGTTTTTTTCGATATAAGGGGAAAGCCAATTGGACTGATTGAATTGAAGTACGCGATGAACTGCTGTTACCAGGAGACCCTGACCGCAATAAAATTTCAGGTTCTCAATATGACAAACGTAGCGCTTTTTGTCAAACAGAGTCTCAACAAGCTTTGGCACGGGCGCACGATTTCTCGCTAGTTTTCTTCTATAAGGAGAAAGCCAGTCATCTTTGATAAAAAGTTTTTCGGGTGCGAGAGGAAAGTCGTAATGTTCATCATGAATACAAGAAGGATAACTGAGATCAACTTCAACAAAATCAAACGCTACTGTCTGCATCATACTTTCTTAATAACTCCTGTATAGAATTACACTCTAACCATCGATAGCCATCTTTGGGCAGTTTTTTCATCATTATTCCTGCGTATAGATAGGTAACGTCAAAAAAAGCACCAAATACAGATTTCTCAGCAGGATTAAAACTACTGAGGTACTTATTGTTCGCTTTGAAGTGACGGAGAGCTCCGACACCACTAAGACCACCGCGGATTGCCTTTTCACAAAACAGGAGCATGTCAATGTCATCTACTAAACTTAAACCTACGCCAGTTGTTACCAGCATAGCATCCCAGCTCAAATTTGGAGCACTGTAAAAGTAAGCAGGATCTAACCAGTAAACTGAAATACAAACTGTTCTGAACAACTCAAAAACATCTGCCAACAAATAAACATCAATTTGTAAATAGGCATCGTGGTAATCACCAAAATTTGAACAGTCAAACAATTTGTACATTTCAACAGCTTGCTCGTACATTTCGGGAGAAACGTCTATTGTACCGGATAAAGTGTTTCTCCACTCCTCACCATGCTCTGGTAAGGGAGCAAAAAATGAATAAGGGAATATGCCTTTTGCCCTAATTTTTCTAAACTCTGAGTCAGTAAACTCTTGGAATCGATAGCGAAGAAGCTTTAGGTCAGAGTCTTGAAGAGTGTTGGCAAGAGCATCAAGAGAATCGGCCATAAAATTTATGCTATCAAGAAAACGAATTTCATGTCGAATTTGTTTCGCCACACCAACTTTGTTAATGTAAGAACGAACGGGAACGTGAACCGAGAAAGATATAAAAGTCTCCTCTGTTCTCCAAATAGCTGAAAGCTGTTCATTTTCTTCAAGCTTGAGATACTTGACAATGTGATGAGCATCATAGCGCGACAGGTTCTGAAAATAAACCGGAAGAAAAGATCCTACGGTCACTTTTAAATTGCACGAACTGTGCGCAACACCAAAAACTTTCCCTGTAACATGGCAATGATGGGCAACTTTTTCTTCTGACATTTCTGAAAACTCGTCTATAAAGTTTTTATGGCAAATGCAGCAGGGCGAAGTCCAATCTTCAATCATTTTTTGTCTCTTAGACTGTGACATGGAGAGATAGCGATATCTCTGACGCTCCTTGTCGGCCCATTTCACCCAAGATCTCAAAGCGTCCATTAGGATAGAAATACAATCGTCACCACGATAAAACTTTTCTATTTTGACATGCGAATAGCACACATCCACGAGAACAGCACCAAAGCTGCAGGGATTCTGGTATTCAACAACTGTTGTCGACGCTCCGTCCTTATTGAGGCCATTCTGCATTTGTTCGGCAGCTAGAAAATCTTCCGTTCTAACATCAAATGCTTCCAGGTCAGCGTAAACAACAAACGGGCACTTGAAAGTTTTATGCTAGTTTTTGAAAGTAATTGTGGTTCCTTTCGGTGCCATTTCAATGATTTGCGGCTGCTCAGATGAGCATAAGGACTTATGCAGGATAAATTTATCACGCGCAATACTTTGAAGGCAAACTTCGCAAAATTTGCGTGCATTATTTTTGGAGTTAGCTGTGTTCGGAGTTTGCAAGAGAATTTTTAATAGGCGGTCTAGGTTTTTAATTAAGCAATAATGCCAACTAATTTCATCTGACAACAGCAATAGATGAACTCTTCGAGCAACACCAGCGTATTTAGTTAAAAAAAAACAGGGTAAATTTTGCGCTGTTCGAAGGCGTAAACATTTACTTTAAGATGATTATCCTTCAAATTTAGGAATGTCGGATAAGGCCAGAGGCATTTTACGAGGATTGTAAATAAGAGAACTCAAATTATTCTTGTAACTCTGCGGCCGTTCTTGATATTGTTTAACCGGAAAAAGAAAAGCAAGGACTGAATAAATGAAACAGAGGTTGTCCTTCAAATTTCTAATATTGAGCAAGGATTTTCTCTGATTTTCTAAAACACTGGGCGTCGGTATGAAGGAACCAGCACGAAGTGGAACATGCTTTGAGAATTTGATCTCAACCATATTTAACTTTTCGATAACCCAACCACTGCCAGCTGTGCAAAAAATACATTAATTTTAGTAAGTAACTTATCAACATGAGCAAAGTACTCATCTGTAGTCAAACAAGTGGTGACAGTCTCCATGGGACTGTGAAAAAACGAGAGTGTACTTTCATCGAGTAAAGGCTCCGAAAACTTCACTTCAATACATAGTCCTACTTTGGCGGAAAAAATTTCGGTTAAACGGTTGGTAATGAAGTTTCTAATCGTAACCTCGTTTGTTACTAAAAACTCGAAAGGATAAAAAACTTGGTCACCAACAATTTTTAGGCGATCTGTTTGAAAGTGTCCCCTTATTGCCTTTCTGTCTCTCTCTATCACAAACTCTGCTCCTTCATCTCCCGGCAAGGCAGAGCTGGCACTTCCTAAAAACAGAACGTTCCGTCCTGGAGTGTAGTCTCCAAGACGCCTCAGTTCCAAAAAAAATTTGACAGGTATTGCACCGAAGGGTCCTGGAAAATTTGTGAATGTTCTTCAGATGGCGAACTAAATTCTTTGCTAAAGTGAACGTCACTGTGCAGTGCCCACATCTGAAGTTGGTGTCGGGTAAGTTTGAGTGCTTTTGCTCTCGATGCACAGCGACATCTCTCCTGTTCGTGAAAGTCTCATTGCAGAAGCTACAGGAGATCATGAGTAGAACCTATTAAAATGAACAAACGTGAAAAATTTGGACATAAATTATCCCTTAGTGATGCAAATTTTTCAAAATTAACTCACTCTTAAAACAATTTGGCCTTAGCCCTTCAACCAAATCATTCAAAATTATAAGAGCATATTCATTTTGACGAATGAGAAAAGGGGCAAAAATTAACCACTGTAATGCATTGCTTAGAAGCAACTATAGAAGCGAAAACCCGAAATCGACTCATTGAATTTCATTTTGTCTACAAATTGATCGTCAGTTAAATCGGCCCGTGCATATTCATCAGTAGAAAGAAATTTGGGCATAAATTAACCAGTAAATTCATCCCCAATAATTTTGAAACAAAAATTGGTCCATATTGAAATCGACCCGTGCATATTAATCAGTGAAAGAAAAAATAGGGCATGAATTAACCCCCGAAGTGTCCTTTCTCAATTGAGTGGAAAAAAATGATGCACAATGAAGAATGAAGAAAAAATTTAGCAAGGTTGATCATGAAATAACCCCAGAAAACTTTCTTATTTAGCTAATTGGGGCAAGAATTAACCCCTTTTAGATAATTCTATCTTTTTTTATTTAGATGCATCGTAACATTGAATCGACAAAATCGACCCACTGCGAAGTTCGATAGTTCACATTTAGCAGATCTAGAAAAAAACTGGGCATAAATTAACCCCTAGGGCTTTCCTCTAATGTGAAAAAGTAGACAAAACCTGTTGCACAAACTTTATAAATGGCAATAAATTAACCCCTATAAAACACTCTTTCAGCAAATTTGAGCATAAGTTAACTCCTGGAAGCTATTTTTCTTAATTTCAAAGCAAGAGAAAGTTGCAGAAACAACAGGAGTGGAAGAAAATTGGGCATAAATTCACCCCGAAGTGTCCTTTCTAATTTGGGAACACAAAGGAGAAAAATTGAGCAAGGTCGTTCATGAATTAACCCCAGAGAACTCCTTGTTATTAAGCTAAATCGGGCAAGAATTAACCCTTTTATAGTTCTGGCATTTTTGAATTAGATGTAAAAATTTGAACCAGCTTATATTCAGTTTATATTTAGCAGCTCTAGAAAATGGGCATAAATTAACCCCTAGGGCTTTTCTCTAATTTGAAAAAGTAAGCAAAAACTGTTGCACAAATTTTATAAATTTCAGCGAATTTGGCAATAATTAACCCCTATCAAACATTGTCTTTCAGCAAATTTGAGCATAAGTTAACCCCTGAAAACCGTTTCTTGAAACTTCAAAGAGGAAAAATTTTGCAGAAAGAACATGAGAGGAACAAAAATTGGGCATAAATTATCCCCCAATTGTGCTCTTTCGTGAATCCAACCACTAATAAAAAGTTGTTAAAAAAAGTGCAACAGTTATTTTGAGCATATACTAACCCAGAATGCTTGATAATTCAACATACCGTTGAAGAATTCCGTGCTAGAAGGAGAGAGCTGATGAAGTTCCAATTTGAAACCACCGCCACAAGATAGCTCGAAGGGTCCCTCAATTCTGTTTACCAATTTTGGTGAGAATAATTTCAGATGAAGATTGAAGAAAGCTTTCTCCGTTTAATAACTTTAAGAAAATGATCCAACAATTTAACAAAACAGTGCCGCTCTTATCTTTGTTAGCTAACTAACCATCACGCAAAAGAAACTAACTATCCGATAAAGATCTTGGAAATTTCTTTTCTTTACCGCACAAAAGCGCCTGAACAAAACCGAATAAGGAAAATGTTACGCAACACAGTTCTCTGATAGAGACCGTGAATTGTGATTTCATCGAATTTTGCTTAATCTTGTAAAGATAGGCTGTATAAAAACCCACAAAATTCGATCGCTAAACTATCCTCAAAATTTGAACTTACAAAGTTAAGAGCAGCAATCAAATTACAAACGAGATGTCGGGATATCTGTTTGAGTACAAAACTTCAACGCGTTTTGTCCGAGTTCGACGGGAGGACAACACTGAGGGCTCAATGATGGAGATCACGCTCTATAAATTTTACAACGGAGAAAGGTTTCTTTATCAGACACTGACTCTCCCAGAGCAACATTTCAAGGACTTGCTCAATTCAATATGGTTCGAATCAGACCTGATGCGAGTCCTAACGGAGGGAAAAATCAACGCCGAGGGAAGAACTATTGTTCACATTGAAGCGTGTGAGAGAATGCGTCTCGACTCGAAGAACTGCGAGGTCATCAGAGATATCAAAGGTAGTATAAAACATTTTATATTTAGAATTAGTACTAAGAATAAATTCGGAAAAGCGAAAGATTAAAATTAATAACGTTATGTTATGTTCACGTTTCCATTTAAACTTTGAAAACAAATACTTAGCCTAGGAAAGGGAGCAATTCTTGAAGGCTTAAAGCTGTAGTTAATTACAAAAGCATATGATAGTATGTGTATGTTTAGATACCGACCGAGTCTACTACAGGCTGTCGATGAAATACTTTGACCCTGATGACCTCATGCTCTCAGTCTTCTTCCATATAAAGAAAGTCCAAAATCAGGGAGAGATGTGGGAGCTCAAGTATGTTGCCCTGGGACTTCGTGAATTCGCCGCACTCATTGTGTACAACAAAGAAAAACAGAGACTAACAGTGAAGCGGGTTAAAGCCGTTGCTACAGTTAAACCTACGAAACAACTGAAGATAACGTCTACAAAGTCAATTCAGCCCGAGGAAGAAAATGACGTTATCGTTTTACCCTCGGATGAGGAAAACTATTAAACCGTTTAAGAAACTTTATTTCATATAATTTGTAATCATTTGATAATTCTGTACACGGGAATGTTTTGGTTCAAGTTCAAAATTTAAATCTTCTAAAACACCTTTCTCATTGATCGCAGAGTCAGTAAGATTATCAGTTTAACAGACAGTCACAAAATATAACAAAGCCATAACACAGGACTAAGCTTACCTGAAAACAGCAAACAGCCACATTTCAATTTGATGATAAAAATTGAATCTAAAACTTTGATCAAAACATCGATAAAAATACGTTCCAAGAAAGAGTTTGGTAAGAATCGGTCAAAACCATACCTAAATGTAGTTAAAATCAATCTAACAAACGTACCTAAGGCACAATCTCTCATGACTATTAATTATTGAACCAACTTTGGGTGTTTGCCATATGTCAAAAGCAACGATAAAAGCGCTGAAGAATAACTAAACATGAATTCGGATCCTGAATAAAAATACATCTGTAACACAAAAATCATGTTCCCTTGGTTCAGTGCTTACGGCAGCTTCTAAAAAAAAGATATAATAAAAATACATCAGAAGTAGTTTCGAGACTAAGAAGTGGCGGGATCCTTTTTCTGTGCGGTAGACCCCCCGTTTCTCACTACTGCTATTGAAAAACAGTTGCATCAAAGTCAATGAAACACGCCAATAAAACAGGAATTCTTCAGCAACTATTCCGCTGAGACTAGCCGGTAGGACAAAACGGTCATAATCCATAACTCGAAAACAAGTCGTTATCAAAGTCGTTGAAACCTGCAGCTTTGAAACTAGATAAACTCAAACAAGCCTAATGAAAAAGCCTCAAAGAAAGCTGATTAATGAAAATAATTGACAGAAAAAAACTCCAAAAATCCAAAAGGGGCAATAATTTTTAGAGCAAGTAGTTTCGAAGTAGTGAAAAGTGTTTAATGCGGAAAAACGTTTAAAAATCAAAATGGAATACAAACCAAAACGCGCTAATTTTTCGAAATGAATTCGTGTCAATGTCGTAAATAACCAATAATTTAAAATCTGATGAGTAAATTAATTTGAACAAAACTCAATTGAGGCCTATCATTGATGAGATAAAATAAAACAAAAAACTGATTAAAACCCAAAAAAAAAATCATTTATTCATGAAAAGAAATAGCGCCCAAGTCCTTCTTGAAAAATCTTATTGATTGGTTGAACAGTGCAACTATATATTGCCGTTAAAAAGTATTCGTAATGAGAATAAAAAAAACAGCGAAAACAGAAGCCAAATTCCCGCACGTGAAAAAACTCGCTCTCAAATCCTCTAACTTCACTTTAAAAAGAACCTTAAAAAAATCACGCCTTAACTTCCCAATTTTTGCTCCATTTAAATCAGAAAATACACAAATTCACGCAAAAACAGTTCGAAAACAAACGATGTCTCAGTCAATGAAAAAGTTGAACTTCAAGCAAAAGTAATTGACACAATCACGCCGCACTAGAAAGCCAGTGAGAAATTTTTTTGAGAGTCAGCGACAAGACCACAAGAAAAACAAAAAAAACGCAAGACTGAAAAAAACAGCTTTCAATTTTTCAGTACAAAAGTCACCGAAATCATTTTTACTAGCAGTAAAGGAGAACTGTCACTATTGAGAAGTGATTAGAGAAAAAAGTACAAAAAATACTTGCGAAACTCACCTATATTCTTGAAAACGGACAGCGTATAATTCAAAGAAAGCAATACCTAAGACCTCTAATGATTAAGTCAATTCATTTATGCATACTTAGCAACTGATGAGACCTGTTATTAAGGAAACTACGAGATAACACAACAAAGTGACAAAAACTCGAAGTGTCAAAGACAACAATCAATAGCTTTACAATGAAAACATTCGATAAAATAAATCTCTATTAGGAACCTATCAGATATGTCCCTATTGCGATTAAATGAAACCGCAAAAATCTTAAAAACACAAAAAAAACTTTAAAAAATTTTGAGAACGAATAGTGTGTAAGCCGCTAGCTATGAACTCAAACCATTAATTAGGTTCATTCATGTCTCATTGGCAACCAACAAGACCTGTTATTAATGATACAAGCTGATATGACATGCTCAATATTTAAAAATGGCGCGAAATCCAAATAATCACAAATATGTTATGACTACAGAAGCCTAACAAACCATAGCTGCCCATTGATGAACTCGAGCGATTGCAAATAGGCACAATAAAAACACAGATTTATCACTCTAATAGCGCTCCAGAGAAGAAATTCCAAGAAAAGAAGTCAGATTAACGCACGAGAAACAAATCCCTCGGAAGAACTGAAAATTGCTCAAACACCAATTTTTCACTCCACATTGAAGAGAGTTTGAAGAAAATCACGCCTCAGACCTACTCAATTTTTCCCTCCCATTACTTCGTCAGCCTGACTAGAATCTCTAATTTGATTGACGTGAATTTGATTGACTTGATTGACAAGAAAAACAAAAAACAGATCATAACAGTTCTGTGTGAACAGATCTTAAAAAACAGCACACCAGTACAGCAAACAGCACGCCAAACACCACCGAAAAAGGAGAGCGCCTAAATAATAGCCGTTGAAAAGAGTGACCTTAGAGTTTATTATATACCACTAGAACCACTAACAAAATTTAAAGTGGGAAAAATCAAACCAATTTCGGCTTACTTTTCATTTTACTGTTAGTAGGAAACTGCCACCACTTGATTTCAGCTGCTAACACTTGTGAATAAAAGAAATTTGGATCACGCAAAGTGAAGAAGTCAAGGGCGCACAAGCTACTCGAAAAGTAAAAACGGTCAAGTACAAAATTTGCATAAGACCAACACTTAAACAATAAATAACTCAAACTTTGTTCGAGAGTAGTTAAATGTAGCTCGCATATTATCAGAAAACAGCTGCGACAACTTCGCAGATACGCGGTCTTGAAAAGATGACAAAACGCAAACAGAGAAATTTATTAATTGCCGAGATATATCTTGATGTAATTTGTAGAACTTATTGCTGCTTCTATTAGCTGCTCTCCAAATCATATTAGTCAAGATATTTTCAAAGTGACGAGAGTCAATTCGGAGAGTGAGCAGGTCACGTGAGACCGAAAAAAATGATCAAGCAATGGACAAAACTAGAGCAATTCAGTCGAAGTTTTATGAATGAACGAACAAAAAGAGGTGACCGTGAGGTCAATGGTCGTAACAAAAACCTTCACGAAATAAAGAACCAAAAGAAGGCGAATAATCGCCCCAGCAATCGCTTTGCGGTTATTAATAAATACCTGTACAATTTACACACTGAAACAAATTTTGTTGTTTTCATTGACGTAAAGCAGTAAACCACCGCCAATTTGAACTGAGCGAGAGAAATTAGGTTGCCATAAGCCACGCAGGATTACAATAGCTGCCATAACAAAAATTGCGATAAAGAGGACTACAATAGTAAAACTACACAGGGCTACAATAGCTGATTCAGATTTCGTCCCACAGCAATAAGAATCTCAGAAGTCTATCCGCAATATCAAAGCAACTATAAATTTCTAAAATCTAATCTGCCTGATTAGCCGGTGTGCAATTCTAAACAGTTTATGTGCAGTAAACTATCTTACGAATGTTTGCCTCTGAGAACCTTCTCCATCTGCCTGCTCTCACTCTCCCCCAATGCTCCCCTCTCCCTCAACACCTGGCAGATACTGCCCACTATTCCATCGAGGCTTCGCTCCTCCAGGTCAAACAAGGACACGCCATGCTCTAACAAGCGCCTAAATCATCCAATTCACGTGATATGCCACAAGAACGTGCTTCTTATGAAATTAATTATGATATGTTCCTTTTTCATAAATAGGGGTTTCAAGAGATAGCATAAGATCGACCTTAACGAAAAATATTAAAACCTTTCTCATTTAGGAGCATGTATTAGTATTAAGAGCTGTTTCCTTTCGCACGCAGAGTATGCCGATCTCCCATTGTTATTGTTACACCATAATGTTGGACATACAGCAAGACAATATTAAAACATAACCGGTACATTGCCGCAAAATAGCCACCACTGATTCTCAAAAACTTCCATCGGGATTGAAACAGAAAATGAATGAAAAATTAATTTCATACAAAAACAAACCTAAATTGCAAGAGCCAGTATTAATACCAGTTAGCATTAGAGACGGTAACTAAGACATTAAAGTAGCCAGCATCTAAAATTTGGCTTTATGAGGTTTATGCCGTTTGTTTTTGATTTCGTTTTTCAAACTCCGTTCAATTTAGACTGCTTTGCTGAGCATCTGCAGTTTAAAAGCGCTTTGAGCACAATGAAGGACGAAAAAATCCACCCTAGAGAAGTCAAAGAGAATTCACACAAAATGTCGAACACGCTGTGATTCCGGTAAAGGAAAAAAATTATTCGACGAAAAAAAACATTGCAGGACAAATCATGAAATACAATCCAAAAAATTCACTGAAAAACTAAATACTACTGTTCTGGACCAGCAAAGCAATTGAACAATGTCAGCCGGACAAACTGTCGAGAAAACAACAATTTTTGAGAGTGAGGTAAGTGTCACGTGTGACCAAAAATTTTATCACCAAAATGAAAAAAAACTTGCTCCACTAAGAGCGAAAAATGACGTCAGGTACGCACTTCAGTTGAAATTGCATGAACGAATGAACAAAAAGAAGATTTGAAGTGGTTCTGACGTCACAGGGTCGTACCAAAATTCTCGAAGACAAAATAAAAAACCCAAGAGAAGGCCAATAAAAGCCCCAGCCATTGCTGTGCAGCTATTAAAAAAGTTTTCACTGAAACTAAAAATCGATCAACTCCAAAAACGATAATTGTCAAGAAAACCTCAAAAATTTTATTCAAAATTGATTAAAAAATCTTAATATTGTCAGCAGTACCATTTTGTTGTCTCTAGAAACTATCCAGTAACCCCCTTTCACGCCTATAAAAAAACCCTTTCACGGGACCTTGAAGATCGATGGATCTAGGAAAGATAATAATTTTCAAAGAATTTGTGGTAAAATTTCATTTAAAAGCCGCTAAAATTCGTTATAGGGTTATCTTCGGAAGCCTTCCATTGCCACTAGAACTCACCAACTCTCCAGCAACAATTCATAAAGTTTCATAAAGTTTCTAAAGGCCAGAAAACTCAATGACAGATTTTCACTACCACAACATACCGCTCAACAGACGAATATGTCGTCTCGCAGAATACCTTTATCAATTTAAGAAACAATTTAAGACTAATCAAACAAAAAGTCAAAAAAATCAAACAAAATGGCAAAAAGTCGAAACAATTTAAAAATTTGCACAATTTTGGGCTCAAAAACAAACTCCTTAAGAATGACCTTTTTAAACTAAATTTAGACCTTTCAAGCAGGCAGCTGCAGCACTCTAAGTCTACTGAACGCAGCTAAGGGCCATTAATGAAACTTATTGCATACTGGGCATTACCTGTTTATCTTATCTCACTTTGAAAGATCGACGGCATGAAAAAAATGTGTATAAACATCCTACAAAAAACATAGTCCCGAGTTAAAACACAAAGAACTGAAATAACTAATGACTTAACAGGTAAAATTTTAAAAGCAACATCAAGCAAAGGCGCTCTACAAAGTCTGAGCCCAAAAAATTAACAACCTAAAACAATTTTTTTTCCAGGACTAAGAATCACTAAAAAAAAACATTTTAAAACTACAAACACTACATATCATCAAAATAAGAACGCAATACAACAGCCTTGCGGGAATCTATGGCATAAAAACAAAAAACTAAAAATAAAGGAATTGACAAAATTCAGATTATCCTTCAAAGACGATAACGCATTTTAGTGGCATCATAAAACAACTTTTTAGCATTTCTGAAGGCAGAAAGAGGGACAAAATAATTACAAATGAAAAAAAGATTTACAAAACCAAACATTTTTAAAAAACGGCATCTCACTCAGTTAAAACGTCAGCTAAAAATTGGAGCCAAAAACAGACAAAAATACTCCGGATTAGAAGACAAAAAGAAATGCTTTTTAGACTAACCGATACGACCACAACAAAATCAACAAAAACATGCAAGACTAAAAAATCAAATTCAATTTTTGAAAAGTGCCAATCACGAAAACGAATACTATTAACGATATTTACCAATTCCTTATTAGCAACCGATTAAACTTGTCATTATTGACATTAAATGATAAGGCAACAAAAATAAAACGAACACAAGCAGCTCGCAAAAATTCGCTCATAATTTCTGAAACGGGTATTCTAAAGGTCACAGAAAGCATTAGCTACGAATGAAACAAACATTTCCATCAGCTAAAATCTATATCAACCTATGATACTGGTCGTTAATGAGATTAAGCAATAAGACGAAAATAAGAACTAACTGATAACATAGCAATAAGTACAACAAACAACCCAAAATTCACCGAACATTTTTAGAGCAGATTCATGAGAAAAGTCACGAGAGCAAAGTCATGAAAACCACTAGCCATGACCTCAAAACAATCACTTAGATTCAATTATGTCTCATTAGCAACCAAATATACGCGTCAATGATACAAAGCGATATTATAGCAGAAATAATAAAAAGGGGTAAAATCAAATACTATAAAACTTTATCACAACAAAGTGTCAAAGTCATAAAAAGCATTAGCACGAAAAACAAAAAAGAATAAAAAAAAATTTTGTTCTTGGGAAGGAAAGTGCTAAAAAATGACTTCGAAAAAATCTTTTTCATTATTAGTAACCAAAGAAATCCTTCATCGACGCGATTAAGTGAAAAGACAGCAAAAAGTAAATCAAATGCTCGCAAACTTCAAACATACCCAGCAGATTGCCGGAAAATAGCCGCCCTTGATTCCAATAAGCATGATTGGGATTGAAAGAATAGATATTGAAAAACATTTTTGCACAAAAACATTTTTTAAGTCCGATTTATTTTGATGGCATTTCGCAGTTGAACATACTTCTGTTTCTTAGAGAGAGGCTACAGGGGCTATTATCAATACCAATAATACTGGGCATTACCTGTTTATCTTATCTCACTTTGAAAGATCGACGGCATGAAAAAAATGTGTAAAAACATCCTACAAAAAACATAGTCCCGAGTTAAAACACAAAGAACTGAAATAACTAATGACTTAACAGGTAAAATTTTAAAAGCAACATCAAGCAAAGGCGCTCTACAAAGTCTGAGCCCAAAAAATTAACAACCTAAAACAATTTTTTTTCCAGGACTAAGAATCACTAAAAAAAAACATTTTAAAACTACAAACACTACATATCATCAAAATAAGAACGCAATACAACAGCCTTGCGGGAATCTATGGCATAAAAACAAAAAACTAAAAATAAAGGAATTGACAAAATTCAGATTATCCTTCAAAGACGATAACGCATTTTAGTGGCATCATAAAACAACTTTTTAGCATTTCTGAAGGCAGAAAGAGGGACAAAATAATTACAAATCAAAAAAAGATTTACAAAACCAAACATTTTTAAAAAACGGCATCTCACTCAGTTAAAACGTCAGCTAAAAATTGGAGCCAAAAACAGACAAAAATACTCCGGATTAGAAGACAAAAAGAAATGCTTTTTAGACTAACCGATACGACCACAACAAAATCAACAAAAACATGCAAGACTAAAAAATCAAATTCAATTTTTGAAAAGTGCCAATCACGAAAAAGAATACTATTAACGATATTTACCAATTCCTTATTAGCAACCGATTAAACTTGTCATTATTGACATTAAATGATAAGGCAACAAAAATAAAACGAACACAAGCAGCTCGCAAAAATTCGCTCATAATTTCTGAAACGGGTATTCTAAAGGTCACAGAAAGCATTAGCTACGAATGAAACAAACATTTCCATCAGCTAAAATCTATATCAACCTATGATACTGGTCGTTAATGAGATTAAGCAATAAGACGAAAATAAGAACTAACTGATAACATAGCAATAAGTACAACAAACAACCCAAAATTCACCGAACATTTTTAGAGCAGATTCATGAGAAAAGTCACGAGAGCAAAGTCATGAAAACCACTAGCCATGACCTCAAAACAATCACTTAGATTTAATTATGTCTCATTAGCAACCAAATATACGCGTCAATGATACAAAGCGATATTATAGCAGAAATAATAAAAAGGGGTAAAATCAAATACTATAAAACTTTATCACAACAAAGTGTCAAAGTCATAAAAAGCATTAGCACAAAAAACAAAAAAGAATAAAAAAAAAATTTTGTTCTTGGGAAGGAAAGTGCTAAAAAATGACTTCGAAAAAATCTTTTTCATTATTAGTAACCAAAGAAATCCTTCATCGACGCGATTAAGTGAAAAGACAGCAAAAAGTAAATCAAATGCTCGCAAACTTCAAACATACCCAGCAGATTGCCGGAAAATAGCCGCCCTTGATTCCAATAAGCATGATTGGGATTGAAAGAATAGATATTGAAAAACATTTTTGCACAAAAACATTTTTTAAGTCCGATTTATTTTGATGGCATTTCGCAGTTGAACATACTTCTGTTTCTTAGAGAGAGGCTACAGGGGCTATTATCAATACCAATAAGCATTAGAGAGAGGTAACTAATACTTATAGGAACGACGTTCAAATAGCGGGCATCTAAAATTGGGCTTTATGGGTTTATCCCGTTTCTATTTTTGACTTCAATTTTATACTGACTCTGTTCATTTTGAATTGCTTTGCTGAGCAACTCATGTTCAAAATCACTTTTAGCAGAATGAGAGAAGAGAAACTAGCCTAGAGAAGTTAAAAAGATTTCACGCAAAAAATCGAAAAAGCGGCAAAATGGTAAAGCGAAAAAAAGTTCGACGAAGTAAAAAAACATAGCAGGACAAGTCCTGAAATACAATTCAAAGAATTGAATGAAAAACTTAGAAGTACTCTTCCTGACCAGCAGATCACGTGAACAATGCCAGCGAATACAGAACCAAAATCATTTCGAAAAAACTGAGAAATTAAAACAATAAAAAAAACTGAACACAAATATACTCATTGCTAAAACTCTTAGAAGCTTTTACCCCTAAGGCAAAATTTGATCTCTTTAATTATACCTATTTCAAAAATATGTTCCAAACCAATTTTTGTTTCTGAAATTGTTCCAGTATTATATCTGCAATAACTGAAAGAAATTCATTGGCACGTGAGCATCGATGAACTCGAAAATGACCGAAAAATTAAAAAAAAAATCAATTACAAATTTTAATGAAATGTTACGGAAAATCGTGATATAAAAATCTTCAGAATCGTTTCTGTGTATCTAGAGGCTATTAGACGCCATCCCGTAACCCAATTCCAAGCCTTCAAAAATTCGTGGGCTCAAAGACCGATAGCAATAATTTTTAGAAAATCCCAAATTTCAAACACAAGAAATTCTTTCAAATAAAATGTAGAAAACCATTCACTTGCCCCCTAGCAACTATTTAATAACATACTATCAAACCTTGGATGAGGTTAGCTGGCAACTGAGGTGCGAAAAACTGACTAAAAGAAATGTTTTGGAAAAACTTAAAAAAAAATAGCAAATTATATCAAGAAATTTCTAACATTCGAAAGTTTAAATTGTTGAAAGCAAATCCATTGAAACTAACAACCATGTATAAACTTTCATCAGACCGTGGAATAGGTTTTTTGGTACTTGAGAATTGAAAAAAAAATTGACGAAAACTTTAAAAAACCTTGAAAAAAATTGCAAATTTTATCAAAAATGTGCTAAAATTTGAGACATTAAAATGTTGAAAACCAATTCGTTTTAAATAGAAACTATGCAGTACCCTATTATCAAACCTCAAAGGAGGTTCCTTGGCCCTGAAGCTGAAAAAATGACAAAAATTTCCAAAAAAACTTGAAAAAAAATTGCAAAAAGTAGTATCATTTTGCGTGTTTGTATTACCAAAACAAATAGCTCATAAAATAGTAATAAAAAGTAAATTTGACTCGAAAAAGGCCTTCGTCAACTTTTAAAAACTTCCGCTTAAGACTTATCAAACAAAAAACTAAAAAAAAATACAAAAAAACATGAAAAATTGCAGCATTTTGAGCCCAAAAACTCCTAAAAACGACCTTTTAACCTTCAATTAAGGCCATCCCAGCAGCTGTGCCACTCTAAGCACTTGAATGACTACTAAAGCGCTCTTTGGGCCTCTAATGAAACTTAATGCCCGCTGGGCTTTACCTGTTTATCCCGTTTTGAAAGATCAAAGTCATTGAAAAATGTGTGAACAAATCTTAAAAAAAAACACAGCGCCCCAATACAATTCAAATTCTTTGAATTGTAAAAAAACATAGCAGGACAAGTCCTGAAATACAATTCAAAGAATTGAATGAAAAATTTAGATTTACTCTACATGAACAGCAGATCAATTCAACGATGCCAGCCACAACACAAACGAAATCATCTCAAAAAATTGAGAAACAAACAATCAAACAAACTAAACAAATATATAATCCTTGATAAAAATTGGAAGCTTTTACCCCTAAGGCAAAATTTGACCCCTTTAAATATACCTATTTAAAAAATATGTTAAAACCCAAAATTTGTTTCTGAAATTGGTGCAGTAATATATCTGCAAGGCCTGAAAAAATTCATTGGCCCTTGAAGATCGATTAACTCGGAAATTTTCAAAAACTAAAAATATCAATTGAAATTTAATGAAATGTTGCTGAAAATCGTGACATTCATATCTTAAGAATCATTTCTTGAATAATGATTCTAGTGTCTCTAGAGGCTATCCAGTAAACCAATTCCAAGTCTTAAAAAAATAATTGGTTCAAAGATCGATAGGCAATAAATTTTATAAATTCATATTTCAAAAAACAGAAATTCGTTCTGTTAAAACGTTGAAAACCATCCAATTACCCCCAGGCAACTATTTAAAAAATATCAAACCCTGTATGAGGTTATCTGGCTACTCAGGCAAGAAAAACTGAATAAAAGACAAATGTCTTGAAAAAAACTTAAAAAACTTGCAAGTTTTATCAAAAAATTTTCGAAATTCGACAGGTTAAACTGTTGAAAACAAATCAATTAAAACTAACAACTATGCAGTAACTGTTTTCAGACCGTGGAATAGGTTTCCTGGCACTTGAAAATGTCAAAAATTGACAAAAACTTTAAGAAACCTCAAAAAAAATTGCAGATTTTATCAAAAAAAATGCTAAAATTTGAGACATTAAAATGTTGAAAACCTCTTCATTGTAACTAAAAACTATACAGTGCCCTATTATCAAACCTTAAATGAGATTTCCTGGCCCTTGAAGGTGGAAAAACCAAAAAAATGACAAAAAATTTCGAAAAACTTAAAAAAAATTGCAAAAACTAGTATCATTTTGTGTGTTTGTGTTTGTAGTACTAGAACAGATAGCTCAAAAACTGGTCATAACAAGTACCTTTTGCTAGCAAAAGGCCTTCATCAACTTTTAAAAACTTCAACCTAAGACTAATCAAGCAAAAAAAATTTTTAAAAAATCACAAAAAACATGAAAAATTGCACCATTTTGAGCCCAAAAACTCCTAAAAATGACCTTTTAACCTTCAATTGAGGCCATTCCAGCAGCTGCAACACTCTAAACACTTGAAGGACTACTAACGTCCACCTTGGGCCTCTAATGAAACCTAATGCCCGCTGGGCTCTACCTGTTAATCCCGTTTTGAAAGATCAAAGTCATTGAAAAATGTGTGAACACATCTTAAAAAAAATTACACAGCGCCCCAATACAATTCAAATGTTTTGAATTGTAATAGGAGCGCTATAATAGCCGACTGAGAAGATGAGGGCGGCTATTAAAAACTAACATTTTTTTTGAAAAAAAGAACCTTACGTAAATCAAAGGAAATGAAAGCCAAGAAATGAAAAAGTTGAACTGATTAATTAATACGAATCCTTAGCGTCATGTGGGGACATGTCATTAAAGAGAACGAAAGACAAAATAAAAAACAAAAAAAACAGTAAAAATTCTTGAAAACAAATAGTATCGAAGTCACGAAAACCACTAGCCATGAACTCGAACCATTAAGTACGTTCAATTTTGCATAAGAAACCAAGGAGACCTGACATTGTTAATACGTAGTGATAAGACAACAGAAATAAAGCAAAAAAGGACAGAAATCAAAGCACTATCTTTTATGATAACGAAAAGTGAAAAAAGCATAAGCTCCAGAACAATTCGACTCAATTAGAACGCATATGTATCATATTAATAGCGCCCAGCAGAAGAAACACTAAGAATCAAGTCAAATTGCCGCACTTTAAAAATTTGTTTTCAAAAACCAGAAATTTCAAACACCAACTTCTTACTCCACTTTAGAGATAAATGGGGAAAGTCATCACTCTATTTTAACTGACTTGAAAAAGCTTAAAGTGTGGACAGATCTTTTAAAAAAAAACCTAGCTGGAAGACTTCGGAACCCAGAAGTAGACATTTACTTGGAAACCAGCTAACCAATCAATAAAAAAGGGGCCTACTAATTTAGTGACTACACAATCTGAACTGAGAGAAACAAGAGAAAAGCCAAAACATAACCGACTAAACGTCGGAAGAATTGCTCTCGAACGACTAGTGGGAGCTCTAATCAATTGCAGCCTGCTTTAGTCGGGGGGGGGGGGGGAGCCTATATGGGATTATGGGATTAAGAAAATCAATAGTGGGCTTTAAATAACCACATTAGAGGTTAAAATATACCACTATTGAGATTTAAAGTGAAAAATGGCACTAGTTTCGGCGCACTTTTCATTTGACGTTTAGTATTAAATTGCCGCCAATTGAGTTCAGCTGCTTGAAATTGTGATTGAGAGAGAATTTTAGATCACGCGAAACGCAAAAATTCAACGGCGTAACAGTCACTCGAAAAGTCAAAACCGTCAAGCAAAAATTTTGCATGAAAAAAGACACACGTTTACAATAATTGCTATGAACTTCGTTCAAGAGCAATTAACATCTGAAATAAAATATCTGATGCAATTTTATCAAAAGTTGCTACTCCAAAACAATTATTGGCAAAGATAATTTGCGATACTAATACTCCTGATTCACAAAATGACTACTATCTGATAACTTACCAAAAACGATACATACGGAACACCCAGGGGAAATGAAAAAAAAATTGTTACAAAAGGGATTCGGCGGCTGGCTGGGGGGGTAAGCTAGTTGGGGTGGGAGGGGGAGCTATGTTGGAGGGGGTAAGGTATGGAGAGCTGGACGACCGGAGGTCAAAATCGCCAGGTGAAGGAGGGTGGACAAGAGAGCGTTGGGACAGGGAGGGGGCGGGGTGTATTGGGACAGAGAGGGACGAAGATAGATAACCGCCTTTCACAACATGAATTTGTCTCCTCGGTGCCAGTGAATCAAATAATTAGAGACTATTAAGGCTCTAAGAGAGCTGCTCAGCCACTAAATGCGCACCGGGCTTCATCTGTTTATAGTGTCAGAACGAAAAAAAGGTTAGACACGAAATCGATCTGGCGAAGAATCGCTTCAAAAAGCCACAGGAAAAATAATTGCAACAATTTTAATTCGGGAGCAATTAAAATTATATGAAATGGACTAAAATTTTATTTATCTTACAAGCCATAAAAATAAAAGCTATCAAATCGAAAGATCACCTAAAACACTTGAACAACTAAATTCACCCAACAAACTCCACAACCAAAAAATGAAGAAGATGAATTGCAAAAAAAACGTCAAATAGTGCCAAATGGTAAAAATAGCTTAAAATTACGCCCTAAAAGTCTCATATTTTAGATATTTTAGTCAGATCCTCACGAAAGCTTCCAAGCACACGAATATTTGTCTAGATAACTGAGAAAAACACATCTATTTGATAATGCTGAGTTATAACTGAATAACTGGTTTCAAAAAGCCGCACATGGACAAATTCCCTCGCTTAGCGCTAAATTTCTTTATATCTACTTCACTCGCTCGCTCAGAATGATGATAGAACAAAACAACTAAATTTTCTCAGTAGATTTGGCATTCATTAAGCAGACTGACCAAAATATTTATTTTCACGTGCGGTATTCGGCTTCCTCAGAACTAATTCACTAAAAATAGAATTGGCCCCTATAAAAATATAGATCACCAATACTCGTCTTTGATTCGTAATAAGACAGCGCACCAATACAACTCTTATTTTGATTACTTTTAAAATTGGACTGAGAAAATGGAAACGACTAAAATAAAAACCCCTTCAAAAATAAGTACCTACTTATACTAGTAAAAAGACGCAAAAAACAATTGAAGTCAATTCGTGAAAATAATAAACTACGAAAAGCCTTCACATAAAAAAACTAGAAAAACAATAACTTCTGAAAATATTACAGCGGCACATAAAGCCAAAGAAAATTTCCTTCAAACAAATCCGATTAAACTCGCACAAAAATAGGCAAGTCATAACAGTCCAAGCAGCTTCTCTAAAATTATACAGAAACCGGAAACAGAAATAATTACGAAGTTTCCAATTTGTAATTATTTTTTCTCTTTCCTAATTTTTGCAGTAAAACTTTAGAGAAGCTTCTTGGACTGTTATAAATAGACTTTTTTTCTGAGCTATTTTTTCTTTCATAATTCTCAACAAAAAATTGTCTTTTACCGAAAAAAAAATATTACTCAACGGGTATCTAAAAACTCCGTCAATAATAACCATCTATTCAAATCCTACTTAAGGCTGTAAATCATAACAAAGAGCGAAAAATGGCCATAAAATGCCTAAAACAGGCAAAATAGATAAAAAATCTGAAACATACCAGGAAGATTGCCGGAAAATAGCCGCCGTTGACTCCAATAAGCATGATTGGGATTGAAAGAATAGATATTGAAAGATTTTTGTACAAAACATTTTTTAAGTCCGATTTATTTTGATGGCATTTCGTAGTTGAACATACTTCTGTTTCTTAGAGAGAGGCTACAGGGGCTACTATCAATACCAATAAGCATTAGAGAGAGGTAACTAATACTTATAGGAACGACGTTCAAATAGCGGGCATCTAAAATTGGGCTTTATGGGTTTATCCAGTTTCTATTTCTGACTTCAATTTTTATACTGACTCTGTTCATTTTGAATTGCTTTGCTGAGCAACTCATGTTCAAAATCACTTTTAGCAGAATGAGAGAAGAGAGAAATTAGCCTAGAGAAGTCAAAAAGATTTCACGCAAAATGTTGAAAAAGCGGCAAAATGAGGTAAAGCGAAACATTTTTTGTTCGACGAAGTAAAAAAAATAGGAGCGCTATAATAGCCGGCTGAGAAGATGAGGGCGGCTATTAAAAAAAATAGGAGCGCTATAATAGCCGGCTGAGAAGATGAGGGCGGCTATTAATTAGCAAAAAAAATCATTAATTGCGAGAAACCTTCTTACCACTACCTTGATCAAACCTCCTAACCAAAAAATTGCAAAACTGCAATTAAAATTGCCACGTGCACAAAACATCGCTCGCTCACAGAATTTTTTCTCACGCCTCAATTTCTCGAAAACAGCGGTATAAAGAAAAAACCGGTCTCTTTTCACTCAACTCTTGTTTTGTCCAACACCCAGTCTACTTTTTTTTCGCGCGTTTCAATTTCTGCTTCCAAATTAACTCCAATAGCTGTACAAAAAGACTTCCCCAAAACTCCTCAAGTCGTAATAAAAATAGATCCCGATTACTCCTCTTTGAGTCGTAATAAAAAAGAACACACCAATACACTCATAATACTTTGGATTGTAAAAATACAAAGCACCAATACAATTCAATTCTTGGATTGTAACAATTCTTGGATTGTAATAAAAAAAATAAGGCCGCAGTAATGGCCGACTAGATGAGGGCGGCTATTAATCAAAAACAGGCATTACTTTCATAACGCTATCTCAGGCTTATGATTATGAGCAGAAACAATTCGTGCATAGAGGTGGTTCCTGGCCGTGAGTAATGAAGTTTTGAAATCTATGTTTAACGATATTAAACTTCACCTTAGTTCTAGCAATGAGTGAAATGAGAGGGTAGAAACGTGTGGCTTGCCCCACTCTCCGCCCAACTCAACATCTTCTTCGTATTTAATCCAACGCGCCCTCTCCTTCCACTGGAACTCCCTCTCCCCCTCCTCGTCCTCTTCCCCCATAACCAGTTCGTCCAATTCAACAAACACCTTTAACACATTTAGCTATCAAAGAATCTTTGCAATAAGGCATGTTTACAAAGTAGGCGCCGCAAATAGCTGAAAATTTATGCTTAAAAAGTATAGTTTTGATCAATTAGTTTAGCGATTAGTTTTGACCATCATCTTGCTTAATGATAACTTTCTGGAGATGTCTTACGTCATGCGCCGTGTGGTCTACTGGTATTCTGCGGATTTGGTCCGGTTCATCTACAAAGGAGACCCCTGGTCCGGAGGTGGCAGCTGTCGTGGAATGGAATGAGCTCGACTGCTGGCGAGCACTGATACGAGGAACATGTCGGTAATAGTCAAAACGATGGCCTAAACATAAATGGCTGCCCCTCACAGATATAATTTTCATAACCAGCCACATTAAAATAAGTTCAAGAGCAAATTGCCGGGCTGCAATTATGGCGACTAATCTCAATCTTGAGGGAAAAACTACACTGATGGTTCTTTTCGCTTAAAAACTCTCGCTGACTTTAAACTTTCAAAGTTTACACTTCCAATAGAGGGAATAACCAGGATCAAAAATAGAAGAGATAACCACGATCAGAGTTAGTCTGAAATCGACATGTCTTACTGATGAGCTGATCCTTGTCGACTTTTGACAAGTTCCTGTCCTCTTCCTGGAGGAGCACATTCATATCGGACTGTAGACTGGAACTGATTGGTTGCACTTTATCTCCTGGCACCTGCCGTTTTGATAGGGAATCACTATGGGGTCCCCCTTGATAAAGTCTGGACCTAAAACAAAATCTTTTGTAGAAATAAGCTCTTCGCATTAACTTAAACACAACCGACCAACGTCGGGCGATTTGCTCTCAAACGACGGACGAGCGGTTGGCTTCGGTAAGAGGCAGCTCGAGCTTAGGGATTCCGAAATTAGGAATTGCAACTGCTCTTTGCTAATATATCAGAATGTACTTTAATAGCATTGCGTACTACCGCTATAAAAATTTTGTCCTGATTAATACAAATGTTCTTGATGCAGTACCTTATTGCACTAGAACGAAAAAAATCTTCAGATTTAAGAGTTTTCTAGAAATGTTTATTAATTGAGTGGTTTTGCTTGCAGTTATCGTGTTCGAGATGCGAAATAGTCAGTATATTTTACCATGTTGCAAAGATTGAGAACAATTCAAAAATAATCTGACTTAAAAGGAAAGTGCTCCCAAACAGGTGCCAGAATGCATTTGGTGGTGGCCTGTCAAGCTTAAGGAGGCCAGTCTCAGATTGAGAATAGAAAGGTTACCAATGAGGTGAACGGGGTCGTCCGAAACGCCTCCCAGAATTGCCTGTCAGGGACACTTGACTTTTTGTTACAAAAATCCGGCTACTGCAGGCAAAATCATCATCTTTGAAAACAAACTTTTCACAGTCTATCGAAATTGTCTTCTGCAAACAAATTCCAACTGCTCTTTCCGAATAAATCAGAATGTACTTTGTTAGCATTACGTACTACTGCTATAAAAACTTTCATTAATACAACTGATTAATACGATTAATACAACTGATTAATACAATGTTTTTGATGCTGCACCTTTTTGCACTATTGAAAATGCTCCCAAACAAGGGAGCGAATGCCATGGGTTGTGAATTGCTCAAGCGTAAAGAGGAAAGTCTCAACGAATGAGCATAAGAAAGGGTTGAGAATGAGGTGACCGGGGTTGTCCGAAACCCCTTTCTTTTCTGTTAGCAATGCGAATTACTGCGCAAAATAATTTGTCAAGATTTATACAAATGTTTTCGATGCTCTTTTGCAATAGAATTGAAACGACTTCGGATTCAGCACAATTTGAATAAACAAAATACTCTGAAAATTGTGGGAACAACAGAACCAGAAGGACAAAAAGATGAAGATCAAGATGGCAACATTGCACATTTTTAAAAAATTTATCTATTTATTTTACAAATAATTCACATTTGTATTTACATTTTATATTCATAATTATATATGTTTTCGTCTTGCCGGTTCTTCTGGAGCTTTACCAAATCCAAGAACCACCTTCTGAGTAGTGGGTCCTTTAACCCCGACTTTCCCAATCATTTGAAATTGTCTCTACAAATACATCAAAATTACTCTTTCCGAATATATCAGAACGTACTGAACTAGCATTGCGAACTACTGCTATAAATTTTTGACATCATTTATACAAATGTTTTTGATGCAGTACCTTGTTGCACTAGAACGAAAAAAAATCTTCAGATTCAAGAGTTATCTAAAAATCTTCATTCTTTGAGTAGTTTTGTTTGCAGTTATCGTGTTCGAGATGCGAAATAGTCGCTATATTTTAGCATCTTGCACAGATTGAGAATAATTCAAAAATAATCGAACTTAGGAGGAAAGTGCTCCCAAACAGGTGATAGAATGCATTTGGTGGTGGCCTGTCAAGCTTAAGGAGGCCAGTCTCAGAGTGAGAATAAAAAGGTTACCAATGAGGTGAACGGGGTCGTCCGAAACGCCTCCCAGAATTGCCTGTCAGGGACACTTGACTTTTTGTTACAAAAATCCGGGTACTGCAGGCAAAGTCATCATCTTTGAAAACAAACTTTTCACAATCTATCGAAATTGTCTTCTGCAAACGAATTCCAACTGCTCTTTCCGAATACATCAGAATGTACTTTGTTAGCATTACGTACTACTGCTATAAAAACTTTCATTAATACAACTGATTAATACGATTAATACAACTGATTAATACAATGTTTTTGATGCTGCACCTTTTTGCACTATTGAAAATGCTCCCAAACAAGGGAGCGAATGCCATGGGTTGTGAATTGCTCAAGCGTAATGAGGATAGTCTCAACGAATGAGCATAAGAAAGGGTTGAGAATGAGGTGACCGGGGTTTTCCGAAACCCCTTTGTTTTCTGTTAGCAAGGCGAATCACTGCGCTAAATATTTTGTCAAGATTTATACAAATGTTTTCGATGCTTTGTTGCAATAGAATTGAAAAGACTTCAGATTCAGCACAATTTGAATAAACAAAATACTTTGAATATTGTGGGAACAAAAGAACCAGAAGGACAAAAAGATGAAGATCAAGATGGCAACATTGCACATTTTTAAAAAATTTATCTATTTATTTTACAAATAATTCACATTTGTATTTACATTTTATATTCATAATTATATATGTTTTCGTCTTGCCGGTTCTTCTGGAGCTTTACCAAATCCAAGAACCACCTTCTGAGTAGTGGGTCCTTTAACCCCGACTTTCCCAATCATTTGAAATTGTCTCTACAAATACATCAAAATTACTCTTTCCGAATATATCAGAACGTACTGAACTAGCATTGCGAACTACTGCTATAAATTTTCGACATCATTTATACAAATGTTTTTGATGCAGTACCTTGTTGCACTAGAACGAAAAAAAATCTTCAGATTCAAGAGTTATCTAAAAATCTTCATTCTTTGAGTAGTTTTGTTTGCAGTTATCGTGTTCGAGATGCGATATAGTCGGTATATTTTAGCATCTTGCACAGACTGAGAATAATTCAAAAATAATCGAACTTAGGAGGAAAGTGCTCCCAAACAGGTGATAGAATGCATTTGGTGGTGGCCTGTCAAGCTTAAGGAGGCCAGTCTCAGAGTGAGAATAAAAAGGTTACCAATGAGGTGAACGGGGTCGTCCGAAACGCCTCCCAGAATTGCCTGTCAGGGACACTTGACTTTTTGTTACAAAAATCCGGGTACTGCAGGCAAAGTCATCATCTTTGAAAACAAACTTTTCACAATCTATCGAAATTGTCTTCTGCAAACAAATTCCAACTGCTCTTTCCGAATACATCAGAATGTACTTTGTTAGCATTACGTACTACTGCTATAAAAACTTTCATTAATACAACTGATTAATACGATTAATACAACTGATTAATACAATGTTTTTGATGCTGCACCTTTTTGCACTATTGAAAATGCTCCCAAACAAGGGAGCGAATGCCATGGGTTGTGAATTGCTCAAGCGTAAAGAGGATAGTCTCAACGAATGAGCATAAGAAAGGGTTGAGAATGAGGTGACCGGGGTTGTCCGAAACCCCTTTCTTTTCTGTTAGCAATGCGAATCACTGCGCAAAATATTTTGTCAAGATTTATACAAATGTTTTCGATGCTTTGTTGCAATAGAATTGAAACGACTTCGGATTCAGCACAATTTGAATAAACAAAATACTCTGAATATTGTGGGAACAACAGAACCAGAAGGACAAAAAGATGAAGATCAAGATGGCAACATTGCACATTTTTAAAAAATTTATCTATTTATTTTACAAATAATTCACATTTGTATTTACATTTTATATTCATAATTATATATGTTTTCGTCTCGCCGGTTCTTCTGGAGCTTTACCAAATCCAAGAACCACCTTCTGAGTAGTGGGTCCTTTAACCCCGACTTTCCCAATCATTTGAAATTGTCTCATCAAAATTGCTCTTTCCGAATACATCAAAATTGCTCTTTCCAAATATATCAGAACGTACTGAACTAGCATTGCGAACTACTGCTATAAATTTTCGGCATCATTTATACAAATGTTTTTGATGCAGTACCTTGTTGCACTAGAACGAAAATCTTCAGATTCAAGAGTTATCTAAAAATCTTCATTCTTTGAGTAGTTTTGTTTGCAGTTATCGTGTTCGAGATGCGAAATAGTCGGTATATTTTAGCATCTTGCACAGATTGAGAATAATTCAAAAATAATCGAACTTAAGAGGAACGTGCACCCAAACAGGTGATAGAATGCATTTGGTGGCGGCCTGTCAAGCTTAAGGAGGCCAGTCTCAGAGTGAGAATAAAAAATGGTTACCAATGAGGTGAACGGGGTCGTCCGAAACGCCTCCCAGAATTGCCTGTCAGGGACACTTGACTTTTTGTTACAAAAATCCAGCTACTGCAGGCAAAATCATCATCTTTGAAAACAAACTTTTCACAATCTATCGAAATTGTCTTGTGCAAACAAAGTCCAACTGCTCTTTCCGAATATATCTTTCCGAGAGTACTTTATTGGCATTGCGTACTACTGCTATAAAATTTGTGTCCTGATTTGAAGTGAATTGATGCTGAACCTTCTTGCATTAATTAAAGGCTCAAAAACAAGTGAGAGAATGCCCTTGGTTGTGAATTGCTCAAGCTTAAGGAGTATAGTCTGAACGAATGAACATAAAGGGGTTAAAAATAAGGTGACCGGGCTCGTCCAAAACTCCTTTGTACGCTGTTAGCAAGCCGAATCACTGCCATAAATGTTTCGTAGATTTATACAAACGATTTTGATGCTTTGTTGCACTAGAATGGAAAAGACTTCAGATTCAGCACAAATTGAATATACAAAATACTCTGAATATTGTGGGAACAACAGAAGCAGAAGGACAAAAAGATGAAGATCAAGAATACAACATTGCACACTTTTTAAAAATTTATCTATTTTATAGTTAATTCACATTTTTAATTACATTTTATATTAATAATTATAATAGTTATATATGTTTGTCTCGCCGGTTATATATGTTGTCAATAGTTATATATGTTGTCACCTTTTTGGTCGTTCTTCAAAATCACCACCTTCCGGTCTGGCGTTTTACCCAAGGAAACCCCTCTGGTTGTTCGTTCTCCCAAACCCCCACCCTTTTCTGGTTCCTCTCGGGTTTTACCCACCCAAAGAAAACTTGGTTTAGGCATTTTTCAGGGTAAGTAACGGTAGGTTCTGGCATCCGGTTAGTATTAGAACTTATTGTTTCTGGCTATAGGTTGATATTGGCATTGATAGGTACTCGTATACCATATTAGCAGCTATAGGTAGGATCTGGAACGAATCTGACTGGCATTGGGACTGCTGGATAGTCACATTTCGTTTTGGTAGGTACTGGTAGGTATTGATGTGTATTAGCTAATCGGGCAGTCATGTATAATTAATTGAATTTTTTCAGATATCTTTTAGATACAGGTAGATATTCCTAATCGTCGTACAAGCATAAAAAAGTGCTTGTATTCGGCTTCTCTGAACAGTTTTACATTTCAGTAATGAATTCAGTATGGTAGTCATAGTCAACACCTTGTCCAGGCGCAGCCGTCGTTGAATAAGCCTTCCCTCAGTTCACTAAACTACTTATCAGCATCAATCGGATGCAAAAATAATCAATCCAAAGAGTCTGCTAGCAGCACTTCAGATGTTGAAGGAAGAAAACCATCGGCAACACTTTTCCTAAGCCAAGTGCCTGTTCATCCTGTGAAAGAAAAATTGATAAAATAGTCGAATTGGACAACGGATTCAGCCAGAGCTGTCGCTCAGGTCAACAGCACGCCATGAATGTCGTTGGAAAGAAGCCAGTAACTCGTTACCATATGACAAAAGAAATCGATTGAGCACCAATAAAACTCCAAACTAGAGCCATACAAGGAGAACAATTGTTCCACCTCACTGACCTCGGAGGCGTCCCTGATTTTAACATGCCGCCTGTTGATACAAAGAACTCAAATCGTCTCTGTCAGTCTATTCAGTAATTCGCATCAGTCTCCCAGAAAATGGAGAAAAAATCGGTCCACTATTGGCGGAAGTCACTAATTCGACCCAACAATATAAACAAATAGATGGTAGCAAATTGTTTGGATATGCGCTGGAAACAATGACATAGTCCTTTATTGAGAACAACTTCATCAGCTAAAGAAAAAGCTGTCAGAAATCCACAGCTGACAAAATATTAAACACTTCAGAAAGATTTAGAAAATGGGCATGTCGCAAAACTTGATCATGTCAAAGATGAACCAAATGAAAAAGTCGTTTAGTCCCCATCTTTCAGATTAAGTTAACAATGAGAACATACCCGGTAAAAAACGCCTTTTCGCTACTGGATCAGGTAATCTTACGGGTTAAATTTTAAATTAATGGAGACATACATTGCGCTAAGGGCTGATCTTAAACAAATATGGATGCAGTTGCTCCTGGGGACAGAATTTAAGTGTTTAATGAGGGACAGGGAAGATCTAATGATACCTAGGCGTACACTAGTCACATTATTGAAGCCATTGACTCACCTCACCCAGCCATAAGTTACATGGATGACCTCTTATGTTTCTACAATCTCTGGTGAATAAATACAGCAAGGTACGATAAGTGTTTTACCCAAGCTGAGTTTCAAACTTACAATCTCCATTAGTTTGCAATTTTTAATGTTATTCGAAGTTGAAACCAGATTACATACAGACACCGATCTCCCTCGAATCAGAAGACACTTCGCTCACCATGGAAACCAACGTTTCATTGTTTTGAAAGTGAATTGCTACATATAGACAAATTAACGGCGACGGAACTCAGAATATTAATCAGATTGTTTGCTTCTTTGTTTAATCTCCAGAGTCTTAGCACCTCTAACCAAGCCGTCTGAATCCATGCTCAAAAACAGCACAACTAACTTTTGCTCCATTACACTCAGGACGCCAGCAAGTTAACGGAAAAAAATTACGGTATTTAAGACACCCGAACTCCAGGGAACTAATAATTCCTGGACAGTGTTACCTCAGATGAGCTTCAGTCATTCATGGAAGCTCAGGAATACGCACTATCATCTATTTCGCACGTTCGAATTGAGTTCTTGAATCATTCGATCCTAGTTAGGTTCGGTATGGGCAAGACTCGCCTAGCCTCAATAAAAAGGATTGCCATACCCAACACAAAACTACAAACCGCTGTATACGAAGTTAAAGTAGAAAAATTTCTTAATGAAGACCAAAGCAGTTTTCAGACTGAGTTTCTGATTTGGCAGCACTACAGTCCTGTACTTTACGAGAGCACCTGCAAAGCGCCTGAGATTTTTTGAGGAAACTCAATCGAATAGACAAAATGTTAACCGTCTTTTCCGATTTAATTGGTATTAAGTTTCATCCAGAGTTAACTCTTCAAATGAACGAACGAAAGATTGTAGAGCTGAGCAAACCAAATCGAAATACTTAAGGCTTTCTAAACAGTCATTTTTGCGCAAAAGATCTGACTGGCCCAAACAGAAAAACTTTGCTCACCCAACACGTCGAAATTGTTTCAAATATATCTGTTAAATCCATTGTACCAGGCACAGTCTAACCGGCTCGAAACAATTTGTTCGAAACAACAGGTCTCCATTTCATATGACGGTTTCATGTAAAAACAATAGCATGTTATCTAGCCAATATATTTGGCTACATAATTGCCAATATATCTGTCTTTTGGTAGAGCGAATGTATCTTGAAGTACCGGAAGATCTGCACAACAGACTCCACCATCATCTGCTTCAGCCGTTTTATCAACCAATCACAAAATAAACCCACAAAATTATATCATACTGTGGCAAGTCATTTTTTGGTTTGAACATTCATATGCTACCTCGGATTTGAGACTTTAAATAGTCAAATTATTTCTGACAAAGCTACATCTCATGAATGTAGAGATCAACTGGAAAATCAGTCTCCCAGCTGCTCTCCATGACAGTAAAAATTTGGAGCGATTGGTTGAAAACTTCAAACTATCATTTTACAAGGTCATGGAATCGAGAAGATTAACCGCTAGAATGCTGTACTGATATAACGATTCCCTAAGACAGACACATACTCACCTCCTCCCAGGTCGTTCAACCATTAAAGGAAAGCAAAGTCTGTCAAAAGATCACCAACAGCGAGAAACTCATTTTTGGAACTATTTCCACGAGAAAAATTACCAACTCAGAAAGTACGCTGTGAGTGAAAGTAAAAAAAAAACTGGCTGTCAACCTGGTTTGATCTTTAACGATTTCACGCCACGTGGCCTCTGACTTGTTGCTGGACTCATTTGGCAAACCCATTAGGTCCGTTCTAAGATCAAAATTTTCTTAAACAATTGTTCCGCAAGAGCAACAATTCTCACTTAAAAGAAAATGAAGATGCAACTAAACACTCCAGTATCTTGATAACCATCTCTCGTAACTTAAAATAGTTCAATTTCTCAGCTACGCCTAAGACATGCTGATTACTCGATAGAACTCCTTTCTTTGCAGTTGCTCAAAAGTAATGCTCGTGAAACTCCAGACAATACCTCCATTGCTTCTAATCAGTACGTTGCTCTCTTTTCCTTTTGCTTACAAACCAGCACATCGACTTCTCATATTACTAAAAGTTATTGGTCTCAAATTATTAACAGCCCGTCTTAATCTAATATTGATACTATTTCCACACAGCTTTGTCGCAAATCACTTTCGCTGTTGTGTGCCCCACTTTTTTTTGGTTTATATTTCTGCAGTGGCTCGTTTTTACGATCCACCAGAAAAATTATGTACGCATAATTTAATTACCGTTAATTTTAAAGTACTTCTCAATTTAGCTGTAAGAAAGTTTCAACGCGATGTACTTAAACGCTATTATTCTTTCTTCGCAATCCTGCAAATGGGGCTGGCCATGTTAGGGACGCTCTAACACTTCGTTACAAAAATCTTGCAACTACAACTGTTTTTCTCCAAAACTGTGGTAACGAAAGCAAGTAAAACGAAACAAAACTGAATGGAATTATTAACAAACCGTTCCAAAACCGCAATATCTAATTCACCAAATCCCGTCTAAATGCCTTTACACATCGAAAATCTGCCTAAAGCATTTCTCAGCAGCTCCTGAGCATTGCGTTGTCTAGGACAATTAAACATTCAATAGATCAGTTTTAAACGAAGTTGAAAAATAAATTGATCAAGGTGGGGAGCCGTAATGTGCTCCCAAACGAAGTTGGTATTTATTTGGGTCTTTATTTTTTCGCTTGATCACTTTTTCCTCACAAATGCCATAACCTGGAAAGAACGAGCGCATTAGAAATGTTTTATTCTCTTAGAGCACTAATCGGCCTCTATCGCCCGAATGACCAGTTAAATTTTGGGTAATATCCAGTACAACATTTTACGGCTGCTGCTAGCTGCTCTTAAATAACCTTTAAATAGAGTGGAACACTCACTTGACCTTAACTTCTTGAATCAAAGTTGAAAAAAAATCATATTGAGAATGAAAAAGTTATTTTTCACAGTGCCAAAAAACAACTCATTCGAATGAGCAAGACCCGGTCTACTAAGCGTGAAAACAGACGTTACACACGCAATTCAGTTGCAAGTGCATGAACAAATGAACAGAAGCAAACTTGAAGTAATTGACGTCATATGGTGGTAACGAAAACCTTGACGAAAAGAAATATAGCAGGACAAGTCACGAATTACCATTAAAAATAAAGGAAAGCTTAAAAACTCCACAATTAAATAAGAAGAATTGGATAAAAGAAGCCAAACAAAAGTTTTCACACAAATTAAGAGTTATCAAAACAGAAATATTTTGTAGGTACTCTGCTGGTTGTTAAGGTAACGAGAACCGCAAGTATCTTGAAGTACCGACAGATTTCTACAACAGGCTCCAAAATCATCTGCCTCAAACGTTTTATCAACCGACCAAAAGAAAACCACAAAATTATATCATACTGTGGCAAGTCATTTCTTGGTTCGAACAATCATATGCAACCTCGGATTTGAGACTTTAAACATTCAAATTATTTCTGACAAAGCTACATCTCATGAATGTAGAGATAAACTGGAAAATCAGTCTCCCAGCTGCTCTCCATGACAGTAAAAATTTGGAGCGATTGGTTGAAAACTTCAAACTATCATTTTACAAGGTTATGGAATCGAGAAGATTAACCGCTAGAATTCTGTACTGATATAACGATTCCCTAAGACAGACACATACTCACCTCGTCCCAGGTCGTTCAACCATTAAAGGAAAGCAAAGTCTGTCAAAAGATCACCAACAGCGAGAAACTCATTTTTGGAACTATTTCCACGAGAAAAATTACCAACTCAGAAAGTACCCTGTGAGTGAAAGTAAAAAAAAACTGGCTGTCAACCTGGTTTGATCTTTAACGATTTCACGCCACGTGGCCTCTGACTTGTTGCTGGACTCATTTGGCAAACCCATTAGGTCCGTTCTAAGATCAAAATTTTCTTAAACAATTGTTCCGCAAGAGCAACAATTCTCACTTAAAAGAAAATGAAGATGCAACTAAACACTCCAGTATCTTGATAACCATCTCTCGTAACTTAAAATAGTTCAATTTCTCAGCTACGCCTAAGACATGCTGATTACTCGATAGAACTCCTTTCTTTGCAGTTGCTCAAAAGTAATGCTCGTGAAACTCCAGACAATACCTCCAATGCTTCTAATCAGTACGTTGCTCTCTTTTCCTTTTGCTTACAAACCAGCACATCGACTTCTCATATTACTAAAAGTTATTGGTCTCAAATTATTAACAGCCCGTCTTAATCTAATATTGATACTATTTCCACACAGGTTTGTCGCAAATTCGCAAATCACTTTCGCTGTTGTGTGCCCCACTTTTTTTGGTTTATATTTCTGCAGTGGCTCGTTTTTACGATCCACCAGAAAAATTATGTACGCATAATTTAATTACCGTTATTTTTAAAGTATTTCTCAATTGAGCTGTACGAAAGTTTCAAGATGTACTTAAACGCTATTTTTCTTCTTAGCAATCCTGAAAATGGGGCTGGCCATGTTAGGGACCCTGTAACACTTCGTTACAAAAATCTTGCAACTGCGACTGTTTTTCTCCAAAACTGTAGTAACGAAATCAAGTAAAACGAAATAAAACTGAATTGAATTATTAACAAATCGTTCCAAAACCGCAATATCTAATTCACAAAATCTCGTCCAGTTGCCTTTACATATTGAAAATCTGCCTAAAGCATTTCTCAGCAGCTCCTGAGCATTGAGTTGTCTATGACTATTAAACATTCAAGAGATCAGTTTTAAACGAAGTTGAAAAACAAATTGATCAAGGTGGGCAGCAGTAATCTGCTCCCAAACGAAGTTGGTATTGATTTGGGTCTTATTGGTCTTTTTCGCTGGATCAATTTTTCTTCACAAATTCCATAACCTGTAAAGAACGAGAGCATTACCACATGTGTAATTCTCTTAGAGCACTAATCGCCCTTTACTGTGCGAATGACCGGTTAAAATTTCGGTAAAATCTAGTATAACTCATTACTGTTGCTGATCTTAAAAAACCTTTAAAAAGAGTGACAAAGAATAACTTGACCTTATTTCCTTGAATCAAAGTTAATAAAAAGTCAACTTGAGATTGAAAAAGTTATTTTCCACATTGCCAAAAAACAAGTTAACTGAATGAACAAGAACCGCTCTACTAAGCGTGAAAACAGACGTTACACACGCAATTCGATTGCAAGTGCATGAAAAAATGAACACAGCAATTTTGAAGAAATTGACGCCATATGAAGGTAACGATAACCTTGACGAAATGAAATATAGAAGGACAAGTCCCGAATTACCATTAAAATTAAAGGAAAACTTGCAAACTCCACAATTAAATAACAGAAGAATTGGATAAAACAAGCCAAACAAAAAAGTTTTCACACAAATTAAGAGTTATCAAAACAGAATAAATTTTGTAGATACTCTGCTGGTTGTTAAGCGAGAACCAATAATTTTTATAAAATCTGCGAAAACACAAAAAACAAAATGGCATTTCACAATTAAAATCCTGGACACAGACGACAAAGATAAAACCAAAACCCACAACGTAAGTCTTTGAAAAAGCAACTTCTAATAAAACTTTTAGAAGTGTTATTGCCCTCAAAGCATCTTTTCATAGAGTTATTGTCCGCAAAACATCTTTGTTTTTTAAAAATGACTCAAGAAGCCAGCAGCAAGATAGGCTGCTGATTAACTGGCAATTTTAATCAAAAAACAGTTGGAAAAAGCAGTTTGAAACCAACGTAAACAACTAGTTTTTAAAAATGCCTTAGTTCAAATACACTAATTTCATGACAACCGGCTTTATCCTCGAAAAACCACAAAATGGAAAACCTTCATGCTAGAATAATAATTCGGGTTATATACGAGTTTCATGTAAACATTTATTCATTGCCATATTTTGAAACAAACAAATTTGAAGATGAACAAAGAATTTACTAAAAAAACTTGAAAGTAGCAAAAAACAAAACGTTGCTAAGATTTTTGAAGATTGCATCCTAAAGAAACTTATTTGGGTCAGTCAGTAAAAGTTAATTGTTAACTCAAATTTAAGCCTGTAAACCTTTTCATAAGTCTCTAAAATTGAATAAAACGCAAACAACTTAAACATAAAAAGTAGTAAAAGGCTATTAAAATTTAATATTATCCAGATAATCAAAATAAAAAATTCCAATAACTCGGTTTCGAGTCTTAAAGTTTCTTTGCCCCACAAAATCAAAACTATAAAGAGACAAACTCTTTTATGAAACTTGAAGAAACTAAGAAAAAAATTGTATTCAGGTGTAAAGTTGGCATAAATAAAAAAACGAACAAAAAACGTTAGCATAAAAAATTATATCGCATCGCATATTAGCCACAAAATATGACTGACCTTAAACAAACAAAAAATCTGACAAAAACAAGCATTCAAGGCTCAAAAACTGACCGTTTCACTTTTAATCTAGGTCTTACAGTGGTTTCAGCACCTAAAATGCCACTAAAACAAGCTGAGATACTCTATTGTAACTCAATACATGCCGAGCTTTACATGTGTATTTTGTCTCAAAAGATCAACGTCATGGAAATAGACGTGAAAACATCTTATAAAATATAACAGGACAAATCCTGAAGTATAATTCAAAGAATTGTTAAAAACTGCTCCACCTTAGCGGCAGATCAATTTGCCAGAAAAACAACAGTAGTTTCTCTCAAATTCAGAAATAGAAATGCAGCATTCAAAGTGTATAAACTTTTGCGATCAGCGCATTGAAAGCGAAGATGTTGAATGGCAATGTTCACTAGCGCTTCTAGCGTCAAAACTTTCAACACAGAAACTAATGTTAACGTTCAAGCACACACAGCATCAGGCTCAAAAACATATTGACTATATCAACCAACAAAGTTTGCAAGTGACAGAACATTCCCAAAACTTTCTGCTATGTCCTCAACACCAATTGTTTCTCGTTAAAATCAATTGAGCATTTAGATTCCATGCTAGCAGAGACCTTGCTGCGCAACACAGGCGAACAAGCAAATTGACAAAAAAATTCAATTTGATGAAAAAAACTATCAAAAACTACATAAAAATTCGCTGAAGTTCTCGATACTACTATAGTAAAAGCATTAAAACAAGCAAAATTCTCTTAAAGGTTTATGTCTCCTAGAGAAAGGAAAACTGAAAAGGTTAAAAATTTTAAAACTCTATTACAAGTCTAGAAAATTGATGAAACATTTATTAAAAAAAGAATTTCATTTCCACAACAACTTAAGTAATAAATCATCGTTTAATAGTTTCATTCGTCCCTAAAAAACTATAAAAAGACAAAAAAACTCTAGTTAGATACTGAAAAGCAGTTTTTGTCTCTAGAAGCAGTCCAGTAAACCAGCGTCAAGCTCATGAAAGCATTAAAACCATCTTCAAGCTATAAAAAGTATGACTGGTCCAAAAGGACAAAATATGCAAAAACGACCAGGAATTTCAAAAAAATTGTCAGAAAAGCAGATTTAAATGAAACGTTACTGAATTTCTTTATAATAACATTTTCAGAGCAATCCTAATGTCTCGAAACTCTTGAATTTCTTTAAAATGATATTTTCATAACAATCCCACCGTCTCTAGAAACTTCTCTAGAAACCGTCACTAAAACCTCAGAAATCACTATCATCTTTGGTGTTGAAGTTTGCATTACCCAGTTGTATAGAACATAGACATTAAGAAGAACTGTGGCTTGCAATGCACCTTTATAAACTATGAAAAGCGTTATTTATACACCCATCTAATTAAATGGCAAAAAGGACAAAATCAAACATTTTGTACATGATAACAACACAGTTGTCCTTTTAAAAATGAACTTAGTTCCTACCAACACGTTCAGCACTCTAAGCAATTAAAAGCTCAGTGCCTCTGACGAATATTGATACCAACTGGGCGCTGCGTGTTAAACCCGCTTTGTAAGGTCAAAGTCACTGTAGAATGTGTCAAAACATCTTTAAAAAAACATAACAGAACAAGACTCAAATTACAATCCAAAGAATTTAATGGAGCACTAAGAACTACTGCACCTCGCCAGCAGACCAACTTATTAATGCCAGAAAAACAAAAGTTTATCAAAATCAGAGAAATAGAAACAAAGTAATACCATTCGAAGTAAATAAACTTTTAGAATCAGCGTAATGAAAGCGAACGTGTCGAATACCAAGGTCCACTAGAGCTTCTGGCACGCAACCTCCAGACAAAAAAGTTCTCACTAAAACTACTTTTAACTAAAAGTTGATATGTTAAAACTTATTGCTGCTTCTGTTAGCTGCTCTTAAAACCTTACATTAGAGTGACACAATCATTTGACCACAATTCCTTCAATTGAAGCTACGAAGAGTCAACTTGAGATGGAAGAGGTCATTGTTCAAGAGTGATCAATAAAAATTAATCACGCGAGTGAACAGGAATCGCTCTACAAGGACTCAAAAAATGACTCTAGGGACGCAATTCAGTTGGAATTGCATGAACGAATGAAAAAAGGAAATTGGAAGTGATTGTGACGTCATTCGGTCGCAACAAAATCCTGACCAAATGAAAAACATAGCATGAGATGACCTGAATTACCATCCAAAAGAATAACTTGACTCCTCAATTGACTAACAGAAGAATTGAAAAACAACTGGTTGTTAAGCCGACGAGAACCAAAAACTATTACACAAAAAGTCCGAAAAAAACACAAACTCGCATTTCACTAATTTTTTTCCTCATAATTTTGCATTTCACTAAAAAATCACCTTAAAAATAAAATCTAAAATTAATTCAAAACTGAGTTACGTCCAAATAAATTATTTTCATGAAAACCGGCTTCTTCCTCCAAAAAAAAAAACAAAATGCGAGACCTAGAAAATCAACCAGGCTAAAATAACAATTTGGGTTATATACGAGCCAATTGCTATAGTTTGAAGGTCCATTGCAACCCTAAATTAACAGCAATCGAAAAACATTTGAGAACTTAAAAATTAGTAAAAGAGCTAGTAAAATTTAAAAATATCCAGATAATCAAAATCAAAAATATTCCATTAACCAATTTTCAAGTCTCAAAAAAGTTTTGTCTAACTAAAAAAATTAACAGAAAACTTTCCAGAAACTTGCAAAAACCAGCGAAGAAGAAATGGACTCAGGTGTTTAAGTTGGCATAAACAGCAATGAAAAGATTGGCGAAAAAAACATTTCGCATAGCAAATCAGCCACAAACTATAACCGACCATAAAATAAACCTTAAAATAAAAACAAGCATTCAGGGCTCAAAAAGAGCAAAAAATGAACCAAAGAACAAACCTGCCACCTCCAGGATGACAGTCTGACATCTTAAGCACTTAAATACAGCGGCTTCGATGTCCAACCGCTCACAGTCGGTTTTTTGTAGAAACAAACAATAGGCGAAAAAGAACTCAGTCAAACTGAAGTTAATCGTTAAAAAATTTCGCAAAAAGACTAACATATTTACGATAATTGCTTCGAACTTCGTTCTAGGGCAAAACTTAACACTAACCGTTTCGTAGAAGACCGAAATTTTGTAGAGCATGATAGCCAACTAAACTATGTCCAAACCTTACAATAAATTAAGAATTTCAAAAAGTACAAAATCAAGAAATTGCTTCATTTAGGGTCATTCCACTGCAATTAATCATTCCACTGCAATTAATTCAAACCCTAGAGGAGGTTCCCTAGCCCCTTAGGATGGAATAACCCAAAAATCGAAGAGAAAAAATTGAAAAAATTGACCAAAAAATTTTTCACATTGGTGTTAAGGTTCAAATAACCAAAAACAAAACTTTAGCAGAAAAAGACACTATGTCTAGTACTATAGCGGAATAAAGTATGGCGGAGCTTTAAAAATAGAAAAAAAATTAAATAAAAAAAGGAAAAAATGATGCAATCAGGGCACAAAAATCTATCTTTACATCTTGAATTCAGGACTTTCAGCTGTTTCAACACAAAAAGATAAGCACCTAAAAGGCTACTGCAGGCAGCTGCGATCCTCTAATGCAACTTACTGCCCGCCAAGGTTCACCTGTTTATCCCGATTAAAAAGCACGAAAGAACGTGTGAAACATCAAAACGTGTATATATAGGAGCCAATTGTAATAGTTTGAAGGTCCATTCCACCCCTATTTTACCAGCAATTAAAAAAGATTCAAAAAAATTCAATAAAAGCTTCAGAAAAAAGAAGCAAAAGAACAATAAAAAAGTTTCTAAAATTTTGGAAGTTTGCATTCTAAAGAAACTATTTGGGTCATCAGAAGTTAACAATCAACCCAAATTTAAGCCTAACACTTTTTCATTGGTCACAAAAAGCAAACAAAACCTGAAAAAAACTTTGAGAACTTAACAATTAGTAAAGAGCTAGTAAGTTTTAATATCCAGACAATCAAAATCAAAAATATTCCATTAACCAAGTTTCTAGTCTCAAAAAAGTTTGTCGTCTAAAAATAACAAAAAAAAACCAGAAACTTTAAAAAACCAGCGAAGAAGGATTGGACTCAGGTGTTTCAGTTGGCATAAACAGCAATAAAAAGATTGGCGAAAAAAACATTTCGCATAGCAAATCAGCCACAAACTATATCCGACCATAAAATAAACCTTAAAATAAAAACAAGCATTCAGGGCTCAAAAAGAGAAAAAAAAGAACCAAAGAACAAACCTGCCATCTCCAGGATGACAGTCTGACATCTTAAGCACTTAAATACAGCGGCTTCGATGTCCAACCGCTCACAGTCGGTTTTTTGTAGAAACAAACAATAGGCGAAAAAGAACTCAGTCAAACTGAAGTTAATCGTTAAAAAATTTCGCAAAAAGACTAACATATTTACGATAATTGCTTCGAACTTCGTTCTAGGGCAAAACTTAACACTAACCGTTTCGTAGCAGACCGAAATTTTGTAGAGCATCATAGCCAACTAAACTATGTCCAAACCTTACAATAAATAAATTAAGAAATTCAAAAAGTACAAAATCAAGAAATTGCTTCATTTAGGGCTCAAAAAGAGCGTAACTGGCCCTTTAAACTTGGAAATAGGCCCTCCACGCAGTTTCTATAGCCATATTAAAGATCACCAAAAGGACAAAATATGCAAAAACGACCAGGAATTTCAAAAAAATTGTCAGAAAATCAGATTTAAATGAAACGTTACTGAATTTCTTTATAATAACATTTTCAGAGCAATCCTAATGTCTCGAAACTCTTGAATTTCTTTAAAATGATATTTTCATAACAATCCCACCGTCTCTAGAAACTTCTCTAGAAACCGTCACTAAAACCTCAGAAATCACTATCATCTTTGGTGTTGAAGTTTGCATTACCCAGTTGTATAGAACATAGACATTAAGAAGAACTGTGGCTTGCAATGCACCTTTATAAACTATGAAAAGCGTTATTTATACACCCATCTAATTAAATGGCAAAAAGGACAAAATCAAACATTTTGTACATGATAACAACACAGTTGTCCTTTTAAAAATGAACTTAGTTCCTACCAACACGTTCAGCACTCTAAGCAATTAAAAGCTCAGTGCCTCTGACGAATATTGATACCAACTGGGCGCTGCGTGTTAAACCCGCTTTGTAAGGTCAAAGTCACTGTAGAATGTGTCAAAACATCTTTAAAAAAACATAACAGAACAAGACTCAAATTACAATCCAAAGAATTTAATGGAGCACTAAGAACTACTGCACCTCGCCAGCAGACCAACTTATTAATGCCAGAAAAACAAAAGTTTATCAAAATCAGAGAAATAGAAACAAAGTAATACCATTCGAAGTAAACTTTTAGAATCAGCGTAATGAAAGCGAACGTGTCGAATACCAAGGTCCACTAGAGCTTCTGGCACGCAACCTCCAGACAAAAAAGTTCTCACTAAAACTACTTTTAACTAAAAGTTGATATGTTAAAACTTATTGCTGCTTCTGTTAGCTGCTCTTAAAACCTTACATTAGAGTGACACAATCATTTGACCACAATTCCTTCAATTGAAGCTACGAAGAGTCAACTTGAGATGGAAGAGGTCATTGTTCAAGAGTGATCAATAAAAATTAATCACGCGAGTGAACAGGAATCGCTCTACAAGGACTTAAAAAATGACTCTAGGGACGCAATTCAGTTGGAATTGCATGAACGAATGAAAAAAGGAAATTGGAAGTGATTGTGACGTCATTCGGTCGCAACAAAATCCTGACCAAATGAAAAACATAGCATGAGATGACCTGAATTACCATCCAAAAGAATAACTTGACTCCTCAATTGACTAACAGAAGAATTGAAAAACAACTGGTTGTTAAGCCGACGAGAACCAAAAACTATTACACAAAAAGTCCGAAAAAAACACAAACTCGCATTTCACTAATTTTTTTCCTCATAATTTTGCATTTCACTAAAAAATCACCTTAAAAATAAAATCTAAAATTAATTCAAAACTGAGTTACGTCCAAATAAATTATTTTCATGAAAACCGGCTTCTTCCTCCAAAAAAAAAAACAAAATGCGAGACCTAGAAAATCAACCAGGCTAAAATAACAATTTGGGTTATATACGAGCCAATTGCTATAGTTCGAAGGTCCATTGCAACCCTAAATTAACAGCAATCGAAAAACATTTGAGAACTTAAAAATTAGTAAAGAGCTAGTAAAATTTAAAAATATCCAGATAATCAAAATCAAAAATATTCCATTAACCAATTTTCAAGTCTCAAAAAAGTTTTGTCTAACTAAAAAAATTAACAGAAAACTTTCCAGAAACTTGCAAAAACCAGCGAAGAAGAAATGGACTCAGGTGTTTAAGTTGGCATAAACAGCAATGAAAAGATTGGCGAAAAAAACATTTCGCATAGCAAATCAGCCACAAACTATAACCGACCATAAAATAAACCTTAAAAAAAAAACAAGCATTCAGGGCTCAAAAAGAGAAAAAAAGAACCAAAGAACAAACCTGCCACCTCCAGGATGACAGTCTGACATCTTAAGCACTTAAATACAGCGGCTTCGATGTCCAACCGCTCACAGTCGGTTTTTTGTAGAAACAAACAATAGGCGAAAAAGAACTCAGTCAAACTGAAGTTAATCGTTAAAAAATTTCGCAAAAAGACTAACATATTTACGATAATTGCTTCGAACTTCGTTCTAGGGCAAAACTTAACACTAACCGTTTCGTAGAAGACCGAAATTTTGTAGAGCATGATAGCCAACTAAACTATGTCCAAACCTTACAATAAATTAAGAATTTCAAAAAGTACAAAATCAAGAAGAAATTGCTTCATTTAGGGTCATTCCACTGCAATTAATCATTCCACTGCAATTAATTCAAACCCTAGAGGAGGTTCCCTATCCCCTTAGGATGGAATAACCCAAAAATCAAAGAGAAAAAATTGAAAAAATTGACCAAAAAAATTTTTCACATTGGTGTTAAGGTTCAAATAACCAAAAACAAAACTTTAGCAGAAAAAGACACTATGTCTAGTACTATAGCGGAATAAAGTATGGCGGAGCTTTAAAAATAGAAAAAAAATTAAATAAAAAAAGGAAAAAATGATGCAATCAGGGCACAAAAATCTATCTTTACATCTTGAATTCAGGACTTTCAGCTGTTTCAACACAAAAAGATAAGCACCTAAAAGGCTACTGCAGGCAGCTGCGATCCTCTAATGCAACTTACTGCCCGCCAAGGTTCACCTGTTTATCCCGATTAAAAAGCACGAAAGAACGTGTGAAACATCAAAACGTGTATATATAGGAGCCAATTGTAATAGTTTGAAGGTCCATTCCACCCCTATTTTACCAGCAATTAAAAAAGATTGAAAAAAATTCAATAAAAGCTTCAGAAAAAAGAAGCAAAAGAACAATAAAAAAGTTTCTAAAATTTTGGAAGTTTGCATTCTAAAGAAACTATTTGGGTCATCAGAAGTTAACAATCAACCCAAATTTAAGCCTAACACTTTTTCATTGGTCACAAAAAGCAAACAAAACCTGAAAAAAACTTTGAGAACTTAACAATTAGTAAAGAGCTAGTAAGTTTTAATATCCAGACAATCAAAATCAAAAATATTCCATTAACCAAGTTTCTAGTCTCAAAAAAGTTTGTCGTCTAAAAATAACAAAAAAAAAACCAGAAACTTTAAAAAACCAGCGAAGAAGGATTGGACTCAGGTGTTTCAGTTGGCATAAACAGCAATAAAAAGATTGGCGAAAAAAACATTTCGCATAGCAAATCAGCCACAAACTATATCCGACCATAAAATAAACCTTAAAATAAAAACAAGCATTCAGGGCTCAAAAAGAGAAAAAAAAGAACCAAAGAACAAACCTGCCATCTCCAGGATGACAGTCTGACATCTTAAGCACTTAAATACAGCGGCTTCGATGTCCAACCGCTCACAGTCGGTTTTTTGTAGAAACAAACAATAGGCGAAAAAGAACTCAGTCAAACTGAAGTTGATCGTTAAAAAATTTCGCAAAAAGACTAACATATTTACGATAATTGCTTCGAACTTCGTTCTAGGGCAAAACTTAACACTAACCGTTTCGTAGCAGACCGAAATTTTGTAGAGCATCATAGCCAACTAAACTATGTCCAAACCTTACAATAAATAAATTAAGAAATTCAAAAAGTACAAAATCAAGAAATTGCTTCATTTAGGGCTCAAAAAGAGCGTAACTGGCCCTTTAAACTTGGAAATAGGCCCTCCACGCAGTTTCTATAGCCATATTAAAGATCACTAAAACCTGATAATCTGCACTTTACCTGTTTATCCCGTTTGAAAGCTCAAGGTCGTGGGAAAAGGTGCGAAAACATCTTTAAAAACAGTCCAGTTTCTGACCAGTAGATCAATTGAACTATTGCAGCTAAAAAGAAACAGAGTGAACCCTTCCGAAATTAAGATAATCAAAATTAACAAAAAATGTATCACAAAAAATCTTTACCCTGTATGCCAAACTTCAGTTAAAAAGACCCATTAGCCCATGCCTTAGAAGGGTTATTGGCCATTAAAGATAGAAAAACTCGACAAAAATGACAAATAATTAAGAGAAAATGGCAGCACTTAGAGAAAGTTAAACTCTACTGCATAATCATTGCTATTGTATCTTCAAAACATTTTCATTGCCTCTAGAAACTATCCAGTAACCGAAACTCGGGCCCTCGATAAGTTTCACTGGTCAACAGAGGTCGATAACCTCGGAACAAAAAAATATTTTTAAATTCAATTTTTATCAAAATTCGGGATAACAAAATGTTGAAAATTATTCCTCTGCAATTAAATCAAACCCTAGAGGAGGTTCCCTAGCCCCTGAGGCTGGAATAACCCAAAAATTGAAGAGAAAAACTTCGCTCTTTACTTAATTCTTTCACTGTGGTGTTCACTGTGGTGAAAAATTTTGAACTTAACTTTCACTGTGGTGTTAAAGTTGAAATAAACATGAACAATACATTAGCAGAAAAAGACAATGTCTAGCATTATAGCCAAACAAAGTATGATGGAGCTTAAAAAGAAAGAAAAATTTAAATGGAAAAAAAAGAAAAAATGATGCAATCAGGGCACAAAAACATAACTTTACATCTTGAATTTAGGACTATCAGCTGCTTCAACACAAGATAAGCACCTCAAAAGGATAAGATAGCAACACAAAAAGGCTACTGCAGGCAGCTGAGATCCTCTAATGCAACTTACTGCCCGCCGAGCTTCACCTGTTTATCTCGTTTAAAAAGCATGAAAGAACGTGTGAAACATCAAAACGTGTATATATACGAGCTAATTGCTATAGTTTGAAGGTCCATTCCTCCCCGAAAATAACAGCAATTGAAAAAAATAGAAAAAAAATCAATAAAAGCTTCAGAAAAAAGGAGCAAAAAAGTTTCTGAAATTTTGGAAGTCTGCATCCTAAAGAAACTATTTGGGTCATCAAAAGTTAACAATTAACCCAAATTTAAGCCTTAAAACTTCTTCATTGGTCACTAAAAGCAAACAAAACCTGAAAAAACTTTGAGAACTTAAAAATTAGTAAAGAGCTAGTAAAATTTAAATTTAAGCCTTAAAAGGGTTTATTGGCCAATGAAGACAGAAAAAATCGAGAAAAATGACAAATACTTAAAATTGAAAATGGCAGAATTTACGGAGAGTTAAACTCTTCCACAACACCCTTCTTATAAAATATTCAAAACCCTTTCAATGCCTCCAGAAACTATTCAGTAACCGAAACTTGAGCCGAAGAGAAGTTTAACTGGTCAACAGAGGTCGATATACTCGGAACAAAAATATTAACAATTTTTAAAAAAAATTCAAATTTTATCAAAACTCGGGATATTAAAATGTTCAAAATTATTCAATTGCATTTAAATCAAAATCTAGGAGAGGTTCCCTAGCCCCTGGAATAACTCAAAAAATGAACAAATTTTCAAAAACTAAAAAATTATTGAAAAGCTTTGACTGAGGTGTTAAAGTTGGCATAAACAACGAAAATAAACATGAAACATTAGCAGAAAAAGACATTTTGTCTAGCATAATATCCAAATAAGTAGAACGGAGCTTTAAAATAATCAAATAAGAAAATTTTAAAACTGACAAAAGAAAAAACGATGCAATCAGGTTACCTTTTCATCATGAATTTAGGACTTACAGCTGTTTCAGCACAATAAGCACCTAAAAAGCTACTAAAGCCAGCTAATGTCCTCTAATGCAACTTAATGCCCGCCGAGCTTTACCTGTTTATCCCGTTTCAACAGCATAAAAAACGTGTGAAAAAAAGACAGAGTACCAATCTAATCCAAAATCTTCAGATTTAAAAAACCAAGGGAAGGCCTATAATAGCCCCAGTTATCGCTTCGTGGCTATTAAAACAAACACATTGTCAACTATTTCCACCAAGAGCAGATAATATACTTACGATTTTCGCGACCGTGATGGTGTCATACACAAATCATCTGACCCGCTCGTAATTCCCGTGTCATCTCCAAGTTGAAACTGAAGTACATAGACAATGATACAATCTCAGCTCTATAACATTCAAAATTGTCTAATGGTAACATACATCTATTTTCACATTTTCTTCCGAGATGGGTTTCAGTTTCTGTAGTTCGATGTCGTTGTCTTCATCATTGTCCTTTGCAAACTGAACACTCTTCTGTGTGTCTCCTACAGATGTTGCGGGAACACTTTGCGATCGAATATAACCAACGGCTACAGGATTTGCTTCCCAAACTGATCCGTCTGGCAAATCTCCTTGAGGCTGGCTGCCATGACTCAGTTTAGGCCCCTTCCTTTTGGTTTTTTCAGAGATTTTGGAGGCGCTGGTTGCACCTGGCTTAGGAGCGGAACTCCTTCGTTTTTTGTGAGCTGATTGTAACGGATGATGAGGCCGGAAATGGCTCACTTTATGAGCTGAAAAGAAAGTACTTACAACATTGGAACAACATATAGGAAGACGAACAAAC